>NC_133324.1:94637031-94982040 GCF_042186555.1 Aquarana catesbeiana | reverse complement strand
GTGACTTGTAGTTCTGCGACAGCTGGAGGTCCGCAAATTGCGTATCCTTGCTCTAGGCATTGGTAGGGAGTGATAGGTGTCCAGGGAGCTGCACATCAAGTCAAAGCCTACTGTGTGATAGTGAATGGCTGTCTCAGCCTGGACCCCGTCAGGACACGTACCCAACGCATTTCACTCAGCCCACCAGGGGCTTACTCATGGGGATGGAGTCTGCAGGTGGACAGGGGCGGTTAAATACATAATCGGCTACCACTCAGTGAAAGAATGAATATCAGGTGTGTGAAGTGATTGTGAAGGGCAGGTTGTATGTTTAAGGAAGTACATACACAGAGCAACCATAGAAGATCTGGTTGCAAGGACGTTTTAAATGGCCAGCCTCTTGCAAAGTGTATGCAAGGAAACAAGTGTGCAGGAATTTGATAATATAGCCTCCTGCACACCTGTTTCCTCTATGATCAGCCCTTCGCAATTACTTTACACACCTGATCTTCATTCTTTCACACGTTGGGGCGGGGTTCAGACTGAGATTGTCATTCACTATCACACAGCCGGCTTTGACTTGATGTGTGGCTCCCGGGACACCTTTCACTCTCTACAACTGCACGGTCATGCAACACTGTAAGCAAATAAAATGTATATTTTTTTTCACGCAAATACCTCTTTCTTTTGGCGGTATTTGATCACCACTGGGTTTTTTATATTTTATTATATAAATGAAAATAGACAGAACATTTTGAGAAAAAAAAACCCTGATAATTTCTACTTTCTGTTATAAAACATATCCAATAAAGAAAAAAAAAATCAAAAAATCTAATTTCTTCATAAATTTAGGCCAAAATGTATTCTGCTACATGTCTTTGGTAAAAAAAATACCAATAAGTGTATATTAATTGGTTTGTGTGATCACGGACATATGTGTTCAGATGATCATTGGGACAAGACAAATTCAAGTCATATTCAGTCTCACCACAGAGGGTGATGCTGCTGTGTAACAGTCTGTGAGGAGAGATGTGATGGTGCCGCCGCCATTTTATATACCATTCTAGTCAGCTTTTCCTGAGGCTTTGTTGTTTTCAGCTTCGCTTTTCTCCCGCTGTACATGTCACCAAAATGTGCCCACAAGTTTCAGGGATTAATGCGGTGATGTAGGGAGGTTATGGTCCGGTGTGACTCTGCTTAAACGGCTGTCGGGTCCCGGTCGGTGCGGAGCTCTAAGCAGACATGTCCTGCTTAGCGGGCTTCGCACATGCGCCTCAAGTCTGTTATTTTTCATTATTAGAGACTGCCAATGTAGATTCAACCATCTTTATTCAACCAAGCAAGATTCATTATTTGGGCATCCCATGACCCTTTTCCCCATCCAAGTTTAATCCCCTAAATAAATAAACAACAAAAACAAGCTAATGGACTGTTCATTGACTGGCAAAGTGTGTTTGAAATGAATGCCTGGCCAAGCAGGGTGATATGTGGAACTAAAACACGCAGCGAACCCCACAGGGGCATCGCTACACAACCTATCCCCCAGACTGACAATGCTGCTGTCCTAGGGTGTCTCAGTTGCTCCTCCGTCCAAAGTGGAGACACCCTAAGACAGGAATTGTGTTACTGGCCAGATCACTGGGTGAACATAAAGGGAAAAAAAGGCACATCTAAGAATTGGTAAGCTGCAAGATATATCTTTTAATTTCTGGGTTGAATACCACTTTAATGTGAGCTTAAAACTAAAGTTGGTCATAAATATAAGATATAAGGAAAGTGATCCAACCAGTGGCGGCCCACAGACGCCACCGCCTCTATCCATGCATCTGGCCCCCTGATCTACATGGAGGGCACCGGACGCATGGATTCCAATGGGGGGGGGGGGGTTAAGCGGGCGATTAGAGCCAGAGGTGGCCACGCAAAATATTGACATTTTGGGCCCAATTTGGACATTTTCACTTAGGGGTGTACTCACTTTTGTTGCCAGGGGTTTAATGGTGTGTTTAAATTTACACTGTTATACAAGCTGTACACTCACTACTTTACTTGCTGTACACTCACTACTTTACATTGTAGCAAAGTGTCATTTCTTCAATGTTGTCACATGAAAAGATATAATAAAATATTAACAAAAATGTGAGGGGTGTACTCACTTTGTGAGATACTGTATGTAATGATACTGACAAATCATCAGAAACTTTGGATATACTACAGACATGCTATAGGACTGGCTGGAGAGTGAGGACCTGGTACAGGAGACAGTGGGGATGTTATATACGATTGCTAGAGATCACTGCAAATCAATTTACAATTCAATGCTCCAATATAATTGTGTTACCTAAGCCCCATAAAAATTACTAGTATGACATTTAATATTACATGAAGAAATATCCCTTATAAAAGATTAGAGGAAAAAAGCATATGCAAATGGATGGCACAAAAAGAAGTAATAAAGTGTGAAATAAATAAACCAAACTAAGCCAGTCCAATGAATATTTTTCTTCTTTGGCATGAGTAAGGATAGAAGCAGAAAAAAAATTGACAACTGAACTACAAAGGGCGCACAATAGGTATCAAAAGGCTGCTTGGTGCATGTCGGGTCTGCTTCAATGGGGGCAAGTTGTTGCCAGCAACAGGATTCCTAAAGCAAGAAGGTCCATAAACCTGACCTGACCTCAAGAAAAGGCCCGGAGCAAAGGGAACCTAGGTGTAGGGCCCACATGACGGGGGGGTGGCTTACACTGGAGCAATGGAAGGGTAAGGGGTCTGGCCTGGGTATTGGACTATCCCCTGGGGGCGGGGGTGGTAGTTTCATTAGTTGGGGCAGCAGGACAGAGAGGTAACAGCACAGGAAGTTTTTTCTTTCTTTCTGTGCTGCTCACATTATGGAGGATCTGGACAGACTCCTGGGGCAGGAATCCTCGACATTGGCGGGACCCGGCCGGGAGTGTCTCCTCTCCATTCCCCTCTAGGCCTCCTTCGGCGGTGGATCGGGACTCGGCGGCAAGCCGTGCAGGGCCTTCCCATGCTCACAGCACGGTTTGGACGATCTGCGGGTACTGGCGCGGGCCCCTCCCCCAGGACGGCTGCAGCCAATGCTGGGAGAAGTAGAGGTACCTCGAGTGACGGTGACGGTCCTGGAGCGGCATCTGCAGGCTGGCAGAGGGCTTAACGTGGGAGTTAGGCGGCGGGGAGCCGCGACGTCCAACAGGTGCCAGATGATGACGTCGCGCCCAGTTCCTTCTACCTCGTTAGCATCCCCTGGTGTACAGGGGGACCCACGATCGGAGGGTGAAGTGTCAGACATGGATTCAGAGGGGCCCGTGTTGGCTGAGGTCCAGCAGGGACCTCGTCAGGGATCAGGCTGGTCGGTCAGTTTCCCCTGGGCAGCCTAGTAAGTCTTTTTCTGTATCTTTGCATATGTCTGTTCCTGTGAGTGTGAAGTCTGTGTCTGCGCCTGAGGCCCCTGTTGGTACTTCTCCTGGGCTGCAAGTGGGTGGCAAGCCTGTCCCATCGCCTGTCCTGCCGGCTGGGGACGGGTGGGGGGCTCTGGTTAGCGTGCTGGCCTCTCCGGGAGCTGGGGGTGGGTCAGGTGGTCAGGGGGCGGTGAGCTCTGGGGATGCTTTGCTGCAACACTTTCTAATGGCTCTGGTCTCAGGCTGTAGGGATCCTGTGGCAAGGGGAACTGTGGCGGGACCCCTCGCTCCTACGGTTTCACCTGTCGTGGCCTGGAGGGCGATGGGATCAGGGGCGGTGCCCCTCCCCCAGGACAGCTGCAGCCAACGCTGGGAGAAGCAGAGGTGGGGGTCACATCGGGGCTAAAGCAGTGGGGGATGGGCAGTCATCTGTTGCTGCCGTCAATGGTGCAGGCGGCTCCACAGGCGCCCGCCGTGGCGGCAGGGTCGGCCACAGTCCATGGTTGAGTGCATTACTTATTGTCTTCTTTGAAACAATTGAACCTGCTAATTCCAAGTCTTTCTGAAGGTCTCCACAAGTGATCCTTGGCTCTTTGACAACTCTTCTAATAATTATTTTCACTCCTCTGTCAGAAATCTTGCGAGGAGCACCTGGTTGTTGCTGGTTTATGGTGAAATTATGTTCTTTCCACTACTGGATTATGGCCCAAACAGTGCTCACTGGAACATTCGGACGTTTAGAGGTCTTTCTGTAATCAATGCCATATGTATGTTTTGCAACAATAAGGCTGCAAAGGTCTTGAGAGAATTCTTTGCTTTTAACCATCATGAGATGTTTCTTGTGTGACACCTTGGTAATGAGACACCTTTTTTATATTCTGTGGTCGAATGACGGAGGTGGAGCAAAGGGTCTCTCAGACCGAAGACAAGGTACATGACCATGGGGCTGACCTCCATACACTAAAGACCAAGGTTAAGGTCCTGGAGGCCCAGGCAGAGGATGCAGAAAATCTCAACAGAAGAAACAACTTGAGTATTCTGGGGCTCCCTGAGGGGGCCGAGGGTGCAGACCCCACTGCCTTTGCTGAACGTTTAATGCAACAATTACTCCTCTCAGCATGTTTTTCTCCATTTTTTACTTTGAGAGGGCTCATCACATACCCTCCACTGGGGGGCCCCAGGGAGTACCGCCCCGCATCTTTATTTTCAAGCTGCTTCATTTCCGGGACAGGGATACAGTGATGAAGGAAGCTAGAGCCCAAGGTGACCTCCACTTTGAAAACGCCAAACTTCTGATCTTCCCAGACTATTCGCTGGAGACCCAAAAGCAGTGCAAATCCTATGATGCAGTGAGAGCCAGACTTCGCTCCAAACACATCAAGTACAGTATGCTGTTTCCGGCCAGGTGGCGGGAAGAAGATGGAGAATCTGTTCAGTTTTTCACATCCCCAGAGGAGGCCTCCATGTGGATCAACACGTTGCCGCGCAGATAAATACTTGGTTGCCTGCTCACACAGGCCAAACTTACCTGCTGCCTTATAAACGTGCCTTCTTGTATACACTGACCTGGGTCTACCTCCTGGATCCTAACAGCTCCCACTTGTCAGTATACATCCCACCCCATGGCTCCTGGGGACTTGGAGACTATGCTCTTTGCTGCCTCCTGAGTAGGGATGAGCTGAACACCCCCCCCCCGGTTCGGTTCGCACCAGAACCTGCGAACGGACCGAAAATTCGCACGAACGTTAGAACCCCATTGACGTCTATGGGACTCGAACGTTCGAAATCAAAAGTGCTCATTTTAAAGGCTAATTTGCATGGTATTGTCCTAAAAAGGATTTGGGGATCCGGGTCCTACCTCAGGGGACATGTATCAATGCAAAAAAAAAATTTAAAAACGGACGTTTTTCCGGGAGCAGTGATTTTAATGATGGTTAAAGTAAAAAAAAAAAAAAGTGAAATATTCCTTTAAATATCGTACCTGGGGGATGTCTATAGTATGCCTGTAAAGTGGCGCGTGTTTCCCGTGTTTAGAACAGTCCCTGCACCAAATGTCATTTTTAAAGGAAAAACTCTCATTTAAAACTGCTTGCGGGTTTAATGTAATGTCGGGTCCTGGCAATATGGATGAAAATCAGTGAGACAAACGGCATGGGTACCCCCCAGTCCATTACCAGGCCCTTTGGGTCTTGTATGGATATTAAGGGGAACCCCGCACCCAAATTAAAATAAGGAAAGGTGTGGGGCCACAAGGCTCTATATACTCTGAACAGCAGTATACAGGCGGTGCAAACAAGACAGGGACTGTAGGTTTGTTGTTAAGTAGAATCTGTTTGTCATTTTGAATGGGTACATTTTTAACGTGTTTAGCTCCAGCCAAAAAATCTTTTTTAAGCTTTTTGAAAAACATAGGGAAGGGTTATCACCCCTGTGACATTTGTTTTGCTGTCTGTGCTCCTCTTCAGAAGATTTCACCCCACTTTTTGTCCCAATGACAAATGTTTTTTGAAAATTTGGGGTTTTTTTGTGGAACAAGGATTGGAAAGCATCAGTGGAAAGGAGAAATGTTTTTCCCATATTAACTCTTACAGGAGAGAATTTCCCTTCCTAGGGGTAGATTTTATCTCACTTCCTGTTGTCTCCTTCCGTTTGCAAGTAGGAGTCGTTTGTAAGTTAGATGTTTGAAAGTAGGGGCCTGCCCTATATACTCAGCAGAAATTTGGCCCTTAGGTGTTGTTGTGGCTACAACAACGTAAGCCCTCACAGGGCCCTGCTGTGAAATATTAGATCAAGAATTGTAATTACATGCCCCTGTTGAACAGGGGCAGAAAAACTGGGCCTTTGGTGGTGGTGGTGCTGGTGCCACAACACTGTAAGTCCTCACTCGCTCTTGGTGGGTGCAGAAATGGGCCCTGCTGTGAAATATTAGATCAAGAATTGTAATTACATGCCCCTGTTGAACAGGGGCAGAAAAATAGGGCCTTTGGTGGTGGTGGTGGTGGTGGTGCTGGTGCCACAACACTGCAACACAGTTGGAAGCAGGAACGAGCCCTGCTGCAAAGTATTGCATCAAAAATTGTAATTACACGCCCCTGTTAAACAGGGGCAGAAAAATTGGGCCTTAGGCACTGGTGCTGGTGCTACAACACTGCAACCCCTCACAGACACTCTAGTTGGAACGCAGGAACGAGCCCTGCTGCAAAGTATTGCATCAAAAATTGTAATTACACGCCCCTGTTAAACAGGGGCAGAAAAATTGGGCCTTAGGCACTGGTGCTGGTGCCACAACACTGCAACCCCTCACAGACACTCTAGTTGGAAAGCAGGAACGAGCCCTGCTGCAAAGTATTGCATCAAAAATTGTAATCACACGCCCCTGTTAAACAGGGGCTGAAAAATTGTGCCTTAGGCATTGGTGGTGGCGCCCAGAACCAAAAATGTTCTTTCAAGCTATCAGCGTGATGATTGAGGAGGAAGAGGATAATTACTCAGGGATAGTCACTCAGCATCAGCATAGGCAGTCTTTGAAGGGATCTGAGATTTTTAAAAAAATTATTCGGTTACATCAGCATCAGGTGCTTGGTAGCTGGTGGTGATCCAAGACTGATTCATTTTTATGAGGTCAGTCGATCGACCGAGTCGGTGGACAGACGCACCCTGTGATCAGTTACAAAGCCTCCAGCAGCACTGAATGTGCGTTCTGAAAGAACGCTGGATGCAGGACAGGCCAGTAGCTCAATTGCATACTGTGCAAGCTCTGGCCAGTGATCCATCCTCAAGACCCAGTAACCCAGAGGATTTTCGGTGGGAAAGGTGTCCAAGTCTGATCTTGCCCCTAGGTATTCCTGCACCATGTAAAACAGACGCTGGCGATGGTTGCTGGAACCGATCATACCTTGGGGCTGCGGACCAAAAAATTGTCTGAACGCATCGGTCAGACGGCCACCTTCTCCACCGCTCCTTCTTTGACTGACCGAAGCCCCAGCAACACGTTGTTCAGATACAGGAGTTTGTAACCTCCCAGTCTCTGGGAACGCGTTGCACAGACCTTTCTGCAAGGCCTCCCGAAGATGTTTCATCCTCTGCTCCCTCTGCGATGGCAAGATAAGGTCCGCAACCTTACCCTTGTAACGTGGATCAAGGAGGGTTGCCAGCCAGTATTGGTCCTTCTCCTTGATACCACGAATACGAGGATCCTTACGCAGGCTTTGCAGGATCAGGGAGGCCATGCAGCGTAGGTTTGCTGAGGCATTCGGTCCGGAGTCCTCTGGGTCACTAAGGACGACATGGTCCGCAGCCACCTCCTCCCAGCCACGTACAAGTCCATGTGTTTCTTGGGACTGATCCCTTAAAGACTGCTGCTGATGCTGAGTGCCAGGCTCCACCTCCATACTGACACAATCTTCCTCCTCCTCCTCCTCGTCCTCTTCCTGTATGATCGGCGGGCATGCAGAAACACTGTCTGGATAAAGGGGGCCTTGAGAGCTAAGGAAGTCCTCCTCTTCCTGCCTCTGTTCTGCCTCAAGTGCCCTGTCCATTATTCCACGCAGCGTGTGCTCCAACAGGTGGACAAGGGGGACAGTGTCACTGATGCATGCACTGTCACTGCTCACCATCCTCGTGGTCTCCTCAAATGGTGACAGGACAGTGCATGCATCCCTGATCATGGCCCACTGGCGTGGGGAAAAAAAAACAAGCTCCCCTGACCCTGTCCTGGTGCCATAGTCGCACAGGTACTCATTGATGGCCCTCTGCTGCGTGTGCAGCCGCTGCAGCATGGCCAACGTTGAGTTCCACCTGGTGGGCATGTCACAGATTAGGCGGTTCTTGGGCAGGTTAAACTCCTTTTGGAGGTCCGTCAGCCGAGCACTGGCATTATATGACCAGCAGAAATGCACACAGACTTTCCTGGCCTGTCTCAGGACATCCTGTAAGCCCGGGTACCTGCCCAAGAACCGCTGCACCACCAAGTTAAGGACGTGAGCCAAACAGGGCACATGGGTCATTTGTCCCTGTCGGAGGGCAGAGAGGAGGTTGGTGCCATTGTCGCAAACCACCATTCCTGCCTTAAGTTGGCGTGGTGTCAACCACCTCTGAACCTGCCCCTGCAGAGCTGACAGAACCTCTGCCCCAGTGTGGCTCCTGTCCCCCAAGCACACCAGCTCAAGCACCGCATGGCATCTTTTGACCTGCGTACTTGTGTAGCCCCTTGAATGGCTACGGAGCACCGCTGCTTCCGAGGACAAAGCACAGGAAGAGGCCATGGAGGAAGAAGAAGAGGAGGGGGTGGAGGAGAGAGGTGTGTCACAATCATTAGCATTTTGGAGGCGTGGTGGCGGAACAACCTCCAACACTACTGCACCTTGTCCTGCATCCTTCCCAGCTGCCAGCAGAGTCACCCAATGCGCCGTGAAACTTAAGTAACGTCCCTGTCCATGCCTGCTAGACCATGAGTCAGCGGTAATATGCACCTTACCGCTGACCGCCCTGTCCAGCGAGGCATGGACATTGCCTTCCACATGCCGGTAGAGAGCCGGAATCGCCTTCCGTGAGAAAAAGTGACGTTTAGGTACCTGCCACTGAGGAACCGCACATTCCACAAACTCACGGAAGGGGGCAGAGTCTACCAACTGAAAAGGCAGCAGTTGAAGTGCTAGCAATTTTGCCAAGCTAGCATTCAACCGCTGCGCATGTGGATGGCTGGGAGCAAACTTCTTTCGGCGGTGCAGCAGCTGGGGCAGGGAAATTTGCCTGGTACAATCTGACATCGGTGTACCAAAAGCAGATTGCCCACAAGTACTTGGCTGTGACACACCTAATTCTACACCTTCATTCCTCTCAGTGCAGGTCTCAGAGAGGACTGAAGGTATAGTGGGGTTGGAGATCTCAGCTGATGAGGAGCAAGGAGAGGTCCTCTTTGTTCTTTGGTGTGGGTCTTTTAGATACGCTTGCCAACGAACTGCATGGCAGGTCAACATATGTCTGGTCAAGCATGTGGTACCCAAGCGGGAGATGTTTTGGCCAGGCGAGATACGCTTGAGACATATGTTGCAAATAGCAGCGGTGCAATCTGATGCACTCGTCTCAAAAAAGGCCCACACCAAAGAACTTTTTGAAAAACGCGCAGAGACTGCAGCGCCCTACACATGTGGAGCTTTGGGGTGTGATGCAGTCAATGTGCTGCCCTTAGGCTGGCCCCTGGAGGGAATCCTGCCTCGTTGGTGATGTGCCGCCTCCTCCTCCTCTCTCCTATAAGGCACCCACGTTGAGTCAGTGACCTCATCATCCCCTCCCTCCTCATCACTGGAGCAAACCTGGCAGTATGCTGCAGCATGACTGCCAGATTGCTGTCCTTCTTGGGCACCCCCTCTGTCTGCGCTCATGTTACTGCCTTCATCGAGCTCAGTATCATAATCAGAGCCTTCCAAACGCTGGGCATCCTCCTGGAGCATGTACCCAACACTGTGGTCAAACAGTTCGAGGGACTCCTCAGGAGGACATGGTGGGGCTAGGGAAGGAGTCACTGATGACATTGAGCCGAGGGAAGAGGCCGCTGCTTTGCCAGACAAAGTACCCTGGGCATGGGTGAGAGAGGATGAGGAGGATGAGGACGGCTTGGTCATCCACTCTACCAAGTCTTCCGCATGTTGTGGCTCAACACGGCCAGCTGCCGAAAAAAAGCCCAAGCGTGTCCCACGGCCACATGCTGATGAGGATGCACCGTCTCCATGACCAGCACTAGACACAGAGCCTGCTTGCCCTCTCTTATTGGCTTGTGACTGTCTGCCTCTCCTTCTTGGCCTTCCAGACATACTAATGGCCTGTAGCTGCACTAAGCTGAAGCTGGGATATGTATATATATATATATATATATATATATATATATATATATATATATATATATGTACTGATACTGCAGCTAGCAAAATCAACTGCCTGCCTGTAGTATGAGAACACCACCAACCTTCTACAGGTAGCTTTAGCTGAACACTGTGAGGTGGACGCACCCCACTAACTTGTAGGTTTAGCTGAACACTGTGAGCAGGACGCACCCCACTAACTTGTAGGTTTAGCTGAACACTGTGAGCAGGACGCACCGCACTAACTTGAAGGTTTAGCTGAACACTGAGCAGGACGCACCCCACTAACTTTTGTAGGTTTAGCTGAACACTGTGAGCAGGACGCACTGCACTAACTGTAAATAGTCTAGCTGCCTGACTGTGGTACTAATAGGATCAAAAGAACACCAGTAATTTTCTTCAGGTAGCTGTATATACTGTAACAAGACAAGCCTGCCTGTCAGTAAGAAGATAACAGGAATGGATCTAGCTGAACACTGTGAGCAGGACGCACCGCACTAACTTGAAGGTTTAGCTGAACACTGAGCAGGACGCACCCCACTAACTTTTGTAGGTTTAGCTGAACACTGTGAGCAGGATGCACTGCACTAACTGTAAATAGTCTAGCTGCCTGACTGTGGTACTAATAGGATCAAAAGAACACCAGTAATTTTCTTCAGGTAGCTGTATATACTGTAACAAGACAAGCCTGCCTGTCAGTAGGAAGATAACAGGAACGGATCTAGCTGAACACTGTGAGCAGGACGCACTGCACTAACTTGTAGGTTTAGCTGAACACTGTGAGGTGGACGCACCACACTAACTTGTAGGTTTAGCTGAACACTGTGAGCAGGACGCACCCCACTAACTTGTAGGTTTAGCTGAACACTGTGAGCAGGACGCACTACACTAACTGTAAATAGTCTAGCTGCCTGACTGTGGTACTAATAGGATCAAAAGAACACCAGTAATTTTCTTCAGGTAGCTGTATATACTGTAACAAGACAAGCCTGCCTGTCAGTAAGAAGATAACAGGAACGGATCTAGCTGAACACTGTGAGCAGGACGCACCGTAAGTTCCTTCCGTTACTTCCGTAAGTTCCTCCATTGGACATATTACACTCCAAAACGACTGACACAAATAAATCCCGAGACCCCAGTGAACTGCCCTAGATGTGACATGCAGGCTGCCTCCTTTTTTCACACGATCTGGTCCTGCCCACACTTGGAAGATTACTGGTCAGGGGTTGTGGACAGCCTCGGCAGCATCACCTCCCTGGATCTGGGACCTGATCCTAAGATGATGCTGCTTAACATATTTAATGCCAATGTTTGAGGCAGGTATACCAGGCTGTTCTTAAGTTATGCCACATTCTATGCATGCTAAGAGATATTCCTCCACTGGAAGAATGCTGCACCACCTACTGTGCCTACGTGGCGCTCGGTTCTGAACTCAGTGTTACTACTATATAAAATCACCTATATCAATCGAAACTGCCCTGGCAAGTTCGATAAAATATGGTCGGGATGGATAGATGCCTGGGGGATGGAACTTTTGGATGATGCTCAGGGTATTGAAGCTGAAGATGTACCACAACAATAAACCACTGGTTTGCTCCCCTGTATGTTATTGATCTGCTACAGTATGTAAACTACCCACTCACATGAGGTCCCCCCCCCTTCCCCCCCACCCTCCTTTCCCTCCCTTCTTCCTACTCCTTCCCCCCTCTCCCCACGTGACCTCCTTGGGTAATTGTGCTGGAATATGTAACCACTGAACCAATATTCAAAAAGATATAAGGACTTTGATCCCATCTCTCCTATGGATATCAATAATGCTGTTTTCTGTGTCAATCTGTATATTACCAATTTTGTGCCTAATTGTGTATTTGCATCGCTTGTACTGTAAAAATCTGAATAAATATTTTTCTTGTTAAAAAAAAAGTAGGAACACCGATCAGTCTTCTCCCCCAGTCAGTCCCATCCCCCCTACAGGTATGTGTGTGATGGAAAAATCTGGACAGCCGCACTCCGGATTGGAAAAGTGAAAAATAAAATCCTCTTTATTGAAAAAGTAATAACATGATTAAAATCCGTACATGGCTTTGTTGGGATAATGCAGCATAACCGCTAACGCGTTTCACGCTCCCATAGAGCGCTTACTCATAGCTGGTTTGTACAAAAGTGATCACAACTTATATACACATAATTTGTCTACCACATGACTACATATTGATTATCTGATTCTAAACAGCTGGTTGTTAGTCTGTGTGGGATTTTTTTGGCATAGATGTAATTGGATGTGCATCTTATAGTGGAATCACTAATGAAGACATGAATATATAAATGAAATGTGTTCATGTTGAGAAATGTCAACATATATGAATGATAAAAATTTTTTTCAAGGTTTTCGAAAAAACATATTTGTTGTTTTCCAAAATCACAAGAATGAGATGAGTGCTGGAATTTGACGTTCAAACGTATAAATTATCATACGGATAGGCGCAAGTATGGGCAAACTATGTGAACTGGTGGTTGCGGTATAATGTAAATGGTGTATAGAGTGAAAATTGGGTCTATATGCATATGGTAAAAAAAAAAAAAAAAAAAGTGTGCATCCAACACCACTAGCGGTGTAAAAAAAAGCTGAATGTGTGTGTGGTGCATATATATAAAAATTTTTTCTTTCTTTTTTCCTTTTTCTTTCTCTTCCCTTTTAAACCACATAAAGGTGAAAATATGAATAATAATAAAAAATAGTAGTAAAACGCAATTCTTTATATATGTGTATGTGTACGACGATTTCAGCTTTCAAAAAACGTGATAACGTGTGTGAATTGGAAGTTGGACAGAAAACTAGCGTTCTGTCACAATGATGTGTCCAATAATCTCCTGATTTACAGGGCTCTATGTGTGAATAAGTGCTT
This sequence comes from Aquarana catesbeiana, assembly GCF_042186555.1. NCBI lineage: Eukaryota > Metazoa > Chordata > Amphibia > Anura > Ranidae > Aquarana > Aquarana catesbeiana. Next base: position 94,968,879 of record NC_133324.1, on the reverse strand, counting down.
TTACTTCAATTCCTACATGTGTGAATTTTAATCTTTACAGCATATAAAAGATTATGAAACTTATCACTCACTAATAACCCCGCCACTCCAGTTTCACAAAAGTGCTCATTTAAAACCTTGCATTATTCCGTATGGGATGCATTCATCCCAATCAAGTAACAACATTAATGTTGCTGAACGTCTTTCTTTGAAGCAATCCCATCTCTCGATGAATTGTCTTCAAGTGTATGGGCAGAACTATATGAGGTGGATAAAAATGGGGCAAAATACAGTGTTTGCGCACCTGTCACTATTCTTTTATGCATAGTGTAGTATTAGCAGTGACTATATGACAGGTTCATCCAATATGTGTTTATATCAATGGATAAGTTACAATCTCACTCAACCAATTATTATGTGAAATGAACAACTGATCTACCCCTTTGAAGACCACAGCTCTTAAATCAACTCAAAACACATGAGAACTTTGCAGAGAAAGTAATAAACTATATACACATATGGTAAAAAACATTTGTACAAACATTTGTGCAAAGTTGGTGTTGTGGTCTACTGACAGCTGCCATCAAACAATAATGTCTAATTAGAGACGAGATTCAAGTGACAGTAAAATGCGAAAGATATAATAAATTGTTTCTTTTTTAATTTTTTAATGAAAGCATATATGCATATCACTAGTCATTTGCTCGTATGAGTGGGGGGATGTGTGGCCCAATAAAATGGATCGATTGCTGGGGATATGTGTAAACTCAAAACACATGAGAGTTCAATCAAACCACAACATTAACGTTGCTGAACGTCTTTCTTTGAAGCAATCACATCTCTCAATGAAATGTCTTCAAGTGTATGGGCAAAACTATATGAGATGGATAAAAATGGGACAAAAAATATAATGTTTGTGCACCTGTCACTATTCTTTTATGTATAGTATAGTATTGGCAGTGACTATATGACAGGTTCATCCAATATATGTGTTTATATTAATGGATAAGTTACAATCTCACTCAACCAATTGTTATGTGAAAATAAGCAACTGATCTACCCCTTTAAAGACCACAGCTCTTCAATCAACTCAAAACACATGAGAACTTTGCAAAAAAAGTAATGAACCATGTATACTTGTAGTGAAAAACATTTGTGCAGAGTTAGTGTTATGGTCTACCTACATGAACACATTTCATTTATATATTCATGTCTTCATTAGTGATTCCACTATAAGATGCACATCCAATTACATCTATGCCAAAAAAATCCCACACAGACTAACGACCAGCTGTTTAGAATCAGATAATCAATATGTAGTCATGTTGTAGACAAATTATGTGTATATAAGTTGTGATCACTTTTGTACAAACCAGCTATGAGTAAGCGCTCTATGGGAGCGTGAAACGCGTTAGCGGTTATGCTGCATTATCCCAACAAAGCCATGTACGGATTTTAATCATGTTATTACTTTTTCAATAAAGAGGATTTTATTTTTCACTTTTCCAATCCGGAGTGCGGCTGTCCAGATTTTTCCATCACACACATACCATTGGAATAGCAATTGCTGGCACCTGGGGCTCTCACAATCATCCACACAGCGGAGGACGGGAAGCTTGAACCCGGTCACCTAGAGCGGTGGTAACTATCTTGTTCATCTCAAATATCTGGACTTTTGCTACATATTTCTCTCCACCAGCTCGGTCATCTCCCCGCACTACCAAGGTATATATATTTTATTATAACCTTATGATTTTTGGAAGACCACTTTTGGTCTCAGAGTGAGAGAGCAACATTGGAAATAAACTATGGATTATCCCAGTACACAAGTGCCTGTTGTGGAAGCAGCTTTTAGCAGAACTCTTACAGCACCATCCAATAATCCTCTAAGACAGCCATTGCAAGCATACACCTTACAACCGTCGGAAGACGATGAGATACAATTGCTAAGGCTCTTCAGGAAATTAGAACAATTAATGTCTAAAGAGATTAGAGCTTATTGGGACATTATTTTTCTCACAGAATATGTATCAATACTGCATATTCCTCGAGGACTAAGAATCAAAAAATTTCCTACCTCAGATTTATTTCATGAAGATTTCAAAAAACAGTGGACAGACACTCTAGACATCTGTTCCTTTAAACTCATGGAGATTTTGATCGCCTCAAAGAAAAAGGAAACAGAGAAGCTACAACTGGATATTTCCACAATACAAAAAGATCTCACCACTTCTCAAGCAATTAAAGGTTTTTCTGAACTCGATGAAAGGTTAAACAAAAAACTAGATCGAATGGAAAGAGCAGTGATTGATACCAAGAAAGATAAAATGGCCCGGGATAAGGATGATTATCAGGGAAACAAGGTTTACACCTGGCACAAGCCACTTTACAAGTCCAACAGATCCCGCAAAAACCGAGGTAAACGAGTAAGCTTCTCTGACCATGAAGGGGAGTCGGCCGACAACACCCTAGCACGCACTATGTCAAATTCATCATTTGACAGATCTTCAACCCCACCAGAATCTATCAGATCCACCAATAGCCGCTCCCCTGGAAACCCTCACAGGTCCAGACAAACCAAGAAAAAGAAACCCTCTACAAAAAGACAAAAAGAGGTGGTAGGAAACACAAACGCCACAAACACACGCTACATGCTGCGGGAGAAGACGCCGAAGTCGCCGAGGAAGTAAAACACAGTGTGATTAATTTGTCCAAAAAACAACTGAGTACAGAAGAGATCAGCCTGTTGGCCAAAGGTTTGAACTTTTGTCCTAGCAGACATTTCAACCTTTTTGAAACAATTTTGGACATTAATAAATCTTCAAGGACTCTAACTCTTAGGAAACATTTTTTTGATTGTGCAGTGGAAGAGCCCAATGAGTCTGTAGACAGCTGTGACACAGGTGAGTCCCCTTCTTCACCCATACTATTTGTTGACAACCGTGCTTTACAGGATCTAACAGATTTGGCACATGGGTCAGATCCTTGTCCTCTAAATCCCACGGATGTTCACATTGAGATCTCCAGGGGTAGATCAGATTTTTATCCGGTGGCAGCTAGAGGTAAGAATCTTGACACATTCCAAAAACTAGTAGAGGGGGACTTGGTACACCTGGCTCACAGCTGCAGCAGAAAGTAATCGATCTATTTAATTGGGCCACACATCCTCCCACTCATACCAGCAAATGACTAGTGATATGCATATATGCTTTCAGCAAAAAAGAAATAATTCATTATATCTTTCACATTCACTGTCACTTGAATATCGTTTCTAATTAGACATTATTGTTTGATGGCAACTGTAGGTAGACCATAACACTAACTCTGCACAAATGTTTTTCACTACAAGTATACATGGTTCATTACTTTCTCTGCAAAGTTCTCATGTGTTTTGAGTTGATTGAAGAGCTGTGGTCTTCAAAGGGGTAGATCAGTTGTTCATTTCACATAATAATTGGTTGAGTGAGATTGTAACTTATCCATTGATATAAACACATATTGGATGAACCTGTCATATAGTCACTGCTAATACTACACTATGCATAAAAGAATAGTGACAGGTGCGCAAACACTGTATTTTGCCCCATTTTTATCCACCTCATAGTTCTGCCCATACACTTGAAGACAATTCATCGAGAGATGGGATTGCTTCAAAGAAAGACGTTCAGCAACGTTAATGTTGTTACTTGATTGGGATGAATGCATCCCATACGGAATAATGCAAGGTTTTAAATGAGCACTTTTGTGAAACTGGAGTGGCGGGGTTATTAGTGAGTGATAAGTTTCATAATCTTTTATATGCTGTAAAGATTAAAATTCACACATGTAGGAATTGAAGTAAAAGCACTTATTCACACATAGAGCCCTGTAAATCAGGAGATTATTGGACACATCATTGTGACAGAACGCTAGTTTTCTGTCCAACTTCCAATTCACACACGTTATCACGTTTTTTGAAAGCTGAAATCGTCGTACACATACACATATATAAAGAATTGCGTTTTACTACTATTTTTTATTATTCATATTTTCACCTTTATGTGGTGTAAAAGGGAAGAGAAAGAAAAAGGAAAAAAGAAAGAGAAAATTTTTATATATATGCACCACACACACATTCAGCTTTTTTTTACACCGCTAGTGGTGTTGGATGCACACTTTTTTTTTTTTTTTTTTTTTTACCATATGCATATAGACCCAATTTTCACTCTATACACCATTTACATTATACCGCAACCACCAGTTCACATAGTTTGCCCATACTTGCGCCTATCCGTATGATAATTTATACGTTTGAACGTCAAATTCCAGCACTCATCTCATTCTTGTGATTTTGGAAAACAACAAATATGTTTTTTCGAAAACCTTGAAAAAATTTTTTATCATTCATATATGTTGACATTTCTCAACATGAACACATTTCATTTATATATTCATGTCTTCATTAGTGATTCCACTATAAGATGCACATCCAATTACATCTATGCCAAAAAAATCCCACAAAGACTAACGACCAGCTGTTTAGAATCAGATAATCAATATGTAGTCATGTGGTAGACAAATTATGTGTATATAAGTTGTGATCACTTTTGTACAAACCAGCTATGAGTAAGCGCTCTATGGGAGCGTGAAACGCGTTAGCGGTTATGCTGCATTATCCCAACAAAGCCATGTACGGATTTTAATCATGTTATTACTTTTTCAATAAAGAGGATTTTATTTTTCACTTTTCCAATCCGGAGTGCGGCTGTCCAGATTTTTCCATCACACACATACCATTGGAATAGCAATTGCTGGCACCTGGGGCTCTCACAATCATCCACACAGCGGAGGACGGGAAGCTTGAACCCGGTCACCTAGAGCGGTGGTAACTATCTTGTTCATCCCATCCCCCCTACAGTTAGAACACATCTAGAGAACACAGTTAACCCCTTGATCGTCCCCTAGTGTTAACCCCTTCCCTGCCAGTGACATTTATACAGTAATCAGCGGTTATTTTTAGCTCAAAAAAGTGTCAAAAGTGTCCGATCTGTCTGCCGCAATGTCGCAGTCCTGATAAAAATCACAGATCGCCGCCATTACTAGTTAAAAAATAAATAAATAAAAATTACATAAATCTATCCCCTATTTTGTAGACGCTATAACTTTACGTCATAAACGCTTTATGTGATTTTTTTTTTTTCTACCAAAAATATGTAGAAGAATATATATCGGTATAAACTGATAAAGAAATTTGTTTTATTTTGGATATTTATTATAGCAAAAAGTACAAAATATTGTGTGGTGTTTTTTTTTTTTTTTTTTTTTTTTTTTTATTAATTGTCGCTCTTTTTTTTGTTTATAGCGCAAAAAATAAAAACCGCAGAGGTGATCAAATACCACCAAAAGAAAGCTCTATTTGTGAGGAAAAAAAGGACATAAATTGTGTTTGGGTACAACGTTGTACGACAGCGCATTTGTCAGTTAAAGCGATGCAGTGCCGTATCACAAAAAATGGCCTGGTCAGGAAGGGGGCAAATCCTCCTGGGGCTGAAGTGGTTAGAAATATCCTTACCTAGAAAAATGGTGACGTGTTCAATACTTATTTTACCCACTGTACACTTTAATTGTTACATCCCAAAAATTTAAAGGAAGAAAACAAGTAAGAAGGCTGGCCGGAGGCTAGCCTGTATTTGTTGGAGGAGTCTGAGGGGTATATACCCCTCCTCCTCTGTCTGATCCTGTGTCGGCTCGCATTCAGGGTTCATTCCATCGTCACTCCCGGTTTCGTCACATCCGGTTTTCATCACTTCTGGTTTTCGTACAGCGAGACGGCAGCTCGGCATTTGGGTTGCAGCAGGTGGATTTTCTTTCTCCCGGAGCTCACGCCTGCGGTAAAATGCAGGCCGGGGGGAGTCTTCAGGGGGGTGCCTCCCACATTTCACTACGCACAGGTCGGTGAATGGTACAGTCAGTTGGGCAGGGACCACCCCGGTCACCAGAGCCAGGTCCTCCACCCTCTGGTAGCCTCCTTTGTCATGTCATGTTCCACCTTATGCTGGGTTACCTGTCTGGTTTCAGGCTGGGTCATTAACTCCTGCCACTTTTGGCATTATTAGTCAGTCTTCCCTGGTTCACCAGGTTGTCGCTGCTAGGCAGCACTGGACTTGTGATTCTCCCCACCTTGCGGCCTGCAGGTCACAAGGGGGAGGGTTGCAGGCCCGATTAGATTCAGTCAGCTGTTTGGCATAGATATCTTGTAGCCATAGCTATCAGATATCTCCTGGAAGGGCTGCTTGTGGTTCAGTCCTCAGGGTTGTCAGGACTTATGCTCGCTGGGCATCATGGGGGAGGGGGCTGACCACCCGCCCGCTCATTCCTCCCGGTGCTCATGCTGGCATCATGGGGGGAGCGTCCACCGCCCGCTCACTTCTCCCGGGACTCACGCCGGGCATCATGGGGGGGCCGCTCACTCCTCGCGCTGCTCACACTGGGCGTCAAGGGGGGGCCGCATTAGTTAGCACCTGTCTAACGTGTTCAGTCATAGAGGGGCTTTCATAGCGTGTCCAGTCATAGCCTGTTCAGTCAAAGCGTGTTCCAGTCATAGCCTATTTCCGTCACAGCATTTCTGTCACAGCAGTTCTGTTATAGCGCGTTCTGTCACATCAGTTTCTGTCAGCATGTTTCTGTCATAGCATGTCGGTGCCATGCAGTTACGGCATACACCAATAGCCTTTTCATCTTCGTTTGTTTCCATGTCTCATCGTACCTTTCGTTCAGGTTTCTTTGTATAACTGGGTTTAGTTAGCTAGTTCTCACATCTCAGGATCTGTCATGTTTACAGATCCATACGGGCTGAGGTTTTCGTTTTTAAATGACTGTTGACCACAATCTTCATGTCCGTATACCACACGTCATACAATGCACATTTCATTTCATTACACCTGTACAACTACCCACCATGCTCTGTGTGCACACTAGCCCTGAGTATTTAGTTTTAATTACCTGTCTTTGCACTGCAGGTTACCTGGGCTCACTTACTACATACACTAGGGTGGGGGTCATCATCAGGTTCATTCACGCATTATGGTCTTGTCATTACTGCTTACGTCCTTATACTCAGGTAGGCACAGAGAGGTGTTGTTGTTCTCAGGTCTGGTTGTCTGTTGTCACTTTCTCTAGTTTGTGTGGGTTTGTCTTGGGTTTGGGCATGCCACATGTTTCAGTAGCAACTAATTCACGTTCATCCCATGTGGGGGTTCAGAGCATGGTGGCACTTCGTCATTAAGGAGTTTATAATAAGGTCTATAATTTAGCATGCAGCGGAGATCTGTCACAGGAGTTTTCCTTTCCCGGCCTCAGCCGGGTAGGTGGAACGCTTCTGATTGTTTCCAATTTCACCTCAGCTACTCTCATCCACCAGCATTGAACATGTTCTGGGCATTATTCTTTAACGCAGATTCAGGTGGGTTAAATATGCTCTACACGGCCTGTTACGGTTGTAGGACAGGATGGAGGTGATCGAATCTTGCTCGGTCAGAGGCAGGGTGTCAGCACACCCCCAGCTCCTGCTCTTCCTACGTTCCTGCAGGCAAGGTCAGCATCCCCTTAAGTCCACCGGCCTTGTCAAGCTTTCTGGTTTAGTATGCCTGAGCCAAGTAATGTTCCTTGTCAGGGGCTGTGTTGGAATCTCCCATTCCCGGTCTTCAGACAGTCCCTGCTGGACGATTTTCAAGCCTGCATGCGGGCCTCATCAATATCTTGTCGGAGTCTTTTGTGTAAAGTATCTTGGCTTCAGCAGACAGTCATGCTTTCGTTGTCAACTAAGTTACTGGAGGCAGTAATTTCCAAGGGGAGCTAGGTCTGGTTCTTCACCTTTCATTCTGCAGGCGGTGGGTCGGCCCACCGGGGTGTCCAGTGGCATGTTTCCGATATCGTTTGTTACATTTTGGCTACCCTCTTTCCTGTGAAAATATTTTCATTGAAATACTTGTCCATGGATTTGACAATTCAGCACTTTCTACAGTTGGGGGGGGGGGGGGGTATTATCTATCCAAGCTGATATCACCAATGCTTGAAGCTACTTCCCGCAGACCTGCCTGCTGCTAGGGCAAGATAAATGGCACAGATGTCGTTTCACCACTGGCCTTACCCTTGGGTCAAAAGCAGTCCTTGCTTCGACACCTTTGCCAAGCACTCCATTGGATCTTGGGTAACTGCAGGGGCCTCAGGGGTAATTCAATTAGTTGATTTCCTGTTGCATGGAGACTCTGGTTACCTCCCAGTGATCTGCAGTCTCTCTCAGGGTGTGTGCTGAGCCATCGTCCCCTTGACAGCCCACAAAGTGGTAGGTCCGGGCCAAATGTTATCATTATTCTGGGTTCCACTCTTGGCTTTAATCTCTTGATTCCGAGGTTCCTTGGAGAACTGCTCAGGTATGTCAGACCATTCATCTTTTGTCCGATCCCCAGCCTCTTCCAAGGGGGGCATACAGTCTCTTGGGTATGCTGAATCATGCCATGAGAATTATTCCTCAGGATGGAGTCTCGCCCTCCTTGCCCTGTTTCAGGACTCCGACTCGGTTGTCAGGTTACAGGTAGAAGCACGACCCGTTTTAAATCATGAGGGACCAGTTTTCTGTGCGTCTGGTATGCAGGGCTTTTTTTCAGGGGGAACTTGGTGGAACTCAGTTCCACCACCTCTGGCTCAGACCCTTTGGTGCCTGCTCACCACAATCACTTGTAAACACAGAAGTCTGGTTTCTGTGTTTACAAGTGACAGCTCTGCACTCTGTGTGTAACCCCCATGAACTCCTCACTCTGTATGTAATGCAATCCTGATATTTAATGCCCTTTAAGACCCTTCTACTGTTTGTGAAATATGACCACACCCACTATTTGATGTGATTTGGAGGGTGTGTGTGGGGGCGGGGTTTTGGGGGGTCGTGGTTGAGTTCCAGCACCTATTGTTTGAGAAAAAAAGCCCTGCTGGTATGTTTTCTTCATATTAATCGATGCAGATTGCCACAGCGTGTTGGCCTTATCCACCAACACTATCGAACATATCGATCAGGTATCCACTTCAGTCCCCTGCAAACTTCTGTCAGTTTGTCCATTTTTGCGGCTCACCCTCTCAAGCTTCCCCATACCAAGAATAGACAGACAGGCCAGGGGTTCGTGGGAAGTTCACAGAGCTACTTAACTGGTGTCCAGTTGAAGTGTTCGATCTTCTCTGCATTTTTGCTGGGGCTCCTCGGGCAGCCCTTGCTCCCTTTCCCCCACGTATCCTCTCACTACAAGCAGTTCGTTCTCATGTCTTGGGTTTTCTTGGAAATTAGGCTCAATCCAAATAATTTATTTGGGTTCTGGGAAGGTTCCAAACAGGGGCTCCCTTCTTAACCTCAATTTATGGGACGTTGGTTTACCTCCTGTCATAGCTGATACATGCCAGATCTGTATATTGAAACCATCCGGGTGTGCGCTACTCTACTAGACGGATTGTTAACTACCCTTAGTCAAGATTTCTTATCACCTACTTTCGTGTCTTTTTGCCCTCTTTAAAATGTACTGACCAGCTAAGCCATAGCACACCTCAGGTCTTGGTAGTTAGGGTATCGCATTTCCAAGTGAAGACTCTGACTACAAGTAAGAAGGCTGGCCGGAGGCTAGCCTGTATTTGTAGGAGGAGTCTGAGGGGTATGTATCCCTCCTCCTCTGTCTGATCCTGCATCAGCTCGCATTCAGGGTCCCAGGGTCCCACCCACCCGTTTCCCCCAGACCTTTCCATTTCCCCCAGACTTTCATATACTTATACACATCGTACATTTTTCATATTCATACATTCAGAGTATGCCTTCTTTCAGGCGTACTGACCAGCTAGGCCAAGGCACACCTCAGGTCTTGGTAGTTAGGGTATCGCATTTCCAAGTGAAGTTTTACATGTGATGTTATGAGAGATAAATTATTCAGGTAAAAAGGAGTTTAAAGAGGCTTCCACAAAACACTAGCACTAGCCAAAGAAAGCATGGCTTTTCAGAGTAAGTACCTAGGGTTATGACGCACAACAAGGAGATGGGACTGAGGTCCAGCCTTTCTAATCTCTGGTGATGTCCCCATCATGATTACTGTATAAGTATTGCACAACTATGATATTCTGAGGATTGTAATCAATGACTGCAGTCATGGGCTTAATGCCCAATTTAAAGATAAAATCCCATGCATGGGTCTACAGGAAAAAAAAATGAAAAATTAAAAAAATTAAAATATTTACAGGGCCAGGCCAGATTACTTTTTTCTCCCCTAGGCCATCTTATTTGTGACACCCTGCTCTATGCTAACACAACATACCGAACTAAAACCAGTTTATTAAGATTTACAATGTTATAATAATAGCAGGATTATGATCTTAACTACAAAAACTAATTAAAAAAACAAAGTAATATAATCACAACCGGTAACATGTCCACAGAGATGTATACAGTACAATAAAGGTATTGTATGCTGACACAACAAGAAACCTCTGCAGAGATACAATCTGCACCACATTCTGCAAAAGCAAGGTACAGTAAATATGCAGTGCTGTGCAGGGAGGGGTTACCCCATTCCAGCTGATGCCACACTGGGGTTGATTTACTAAAACTGCAGAGTGCAAAATCTGGTGCAGCCCTGCATCGAAAACCAATCAGCTTCCAGGTTTTTGGGGGGTTTTTTTTGGTCAAAGCTTAATTGAATAAGCAGAAGTTAAAGGCTGATTGGCTACAATGCACAGTTGCACCAGATTTTGCACCCTCCAGGTTCAGAAAATGAACCCCATTGTACCAAAAAGTGGGCCTTTTTCTCTAGAGCCACATATACAGTATGGGCACCTGTGTTTGACGGCATAAAGACTGAACTGTCAAAAACAGCTCCTGGTCTCGGACTAACAGGAGGAGAAGTTTCTGATCACATGATCACTGGTTATCACAGTGATCGCTAGTTTTAGAACCTTCCCCATCTCTTCATTATTCTCCATGGGGAGAAAGAGATACATTGGGGTAGTTTTACCCAAACTGGAGTCCAAAATCTGGTGCAACTGTGCATGGTGGCCAATCAGCTTCTGACTTCAGCTTCTTCAATTAACCACTTGCTTACCTGGGCACCTAAACCCCCTTCCTGCCCAGGCCAATTTTCAGCTTTTAGCGCTTTAACTCTTTGAATGACAATTGCTTGGTCATGCTACACTGTGCCCATATGACATTTTTATCATTTTTTTCACACAAATAGAACTTTCTTTTGGTGGTATTTAATCACCACTGGGGTATATTTTGCTAAACAAACAAAAAAAAACCTAAAATTTTGAAAAAAAAACAAAACCGTTTTCATGGTGTAGCCCTGCCCCATAGGGATTGCTGTAGGTAGACTTCTCTTGGCTTTTCCCATTCTTATCTTGCAGCCAGTTACTAGGGGTTTTCACACAACCGCCCATACTCTCATCCGCTCGTTTCCAATAATCAATCCAGGGTGTTTGTTTTTTTTGTGGTATTTTTTGTTGGAACTTGGATGGGAGAAGGGAATAGTGGAATACTCCAACTGGAACTAATTACAGATGAGGACAACTCTCACTCAGCCTCACCAGGTTAATTGTGGTAACAGACTTTCTGTTATACCATACGACACTTGCATGGGAAGATTAAATCCCTTGCTTGTTCTGGCAGTAGACTTGATGAAACTGTTTTATTTTCAGGACACTCACTAGCATCCCCTTTGACTTACATCCATCCACTGACTCTACTAGCTGAAGGGAAGGCCCTCACAAGACAGGTCTCATGACACAGATCTGTACTCACTGTAGACCGAAACAGATCCTTACTGGCATGTCTCCCTTCTAGTCAGCTCTGCAGGACATCTGGGTTGCAGCTTTACACAGATTCAGGCCCTCAGGTCAACCCCCTGAAGCCGCATGGGAGCTTCTATAGAGATGGGGCAGCCGCCCCCTCCCTTTTGGATCCCGCTCTCCAGCCGAAGACCCCGAGCACTTGGAATATATACAGTCACCCAGCATGCACTAAGGCACTTTCCTTGGCCAATCACCAGGGCTCTAACTATGCCTATGCTCTCATTTGTTAGGTTTCCTCCCACTGTCCAATATGCCCTCCTATTGGACCAGTGTGAAACATTCAGACAACATGAGCAGCATCTGAGTACCATGAGCAGACCCTACCAATGGATCCCTGCTCCCTCGTAGGCAGAGAGCATCTAAATTTACCTGACAATCTTCCTGATAAGCAGAAAGACCCAAAAACTATACTCTCTTCTAGCGCCTAATTAGGAGAGTGCTACATCAGTTTAAATTTTTTTGCAAACAGGTGATCTTTCTCCTTCACTGATGTGCGCTGATGAGGTTGCACTGATGGGCACTGATAGACTGCACTGATGGGCACAGATAATGCGGCATTGATGGGCACTGATAGGGGGCACTGATCAGGAGGCACCGATGAGGCGGCACTGACAGGTGGCACTGATTGGCACTGACAGGCGGCACTGAAGGGCACTGATAGGCAGCACTAAAGGGCACTGATAGGTGGCAATGATAGGTGGCACTGATGGCCACTGATGGGCACTGATAGGTGACACTGATAGGCAGCACTAATAGGTGGCACTGATTGGCAGCACTGATGGGCACTGATAGGTGACACTGGTGGGCGTTGATAGGTGGCACTGGTGGACTTGCTTAGCATTACTGATATGCACTGGTTGGTGGCATCGTTGGGCACTGCTTAGCAGCAGTGGTTGTTGGTAGACATGTGCATTTCGTTTCGTTCTGAATCGAAATTCGGACGAATGAATTTTTCATTATTCGGAAATTCGGATGCATCCGAATTTCCGAATTACAAAAGTGATGAATTTAAACGAATCCGAAAAAAAGCGAACAAATTCGAATCGAATTCGAAAACATATTAGAATTCGAAACCATATTTGAATCGAATTTGAAAACAATAGAAATCGATTTTCTAAAAAATAAAATAGAATATAAAATCATAAAGCAATAGAATACATATATATAATATTTTTTTTATTCTGTTTTATTGTTTTTCTATGCTTTTCTTTTCTATTATTTTCTATTCTTTAATAGTCTTTTCTATTCAAATTCAAATTCATTCTATACGAAATTCGAATTTCGGAACATGGCTTCTGAAAATCGAATTTCGTATAGAATGAATTTGAATTTGAATAGAAAAGATTAGAATAGAAAAGAAAATAATAGAAAAGAATAAACTAGAAAAACATATATTGTATTTTATTCTATTCTGTTCTATTGTTTTTCTATTTTATTCTTTTTTATTATTTTCTATTCTATTCTATTATAAATATTATATATAATATATATTATATATATTGGTGGGCGTTGATAGGTGGCACTGGTGGACTTGCTTAGCATTACTGATATGCACTGGTTGGTGGCATGGTTGGGCACTGCTTAGCAGCAGTGGTTGTTGGTGTGTGGGACCGATCTCCCATTTACACAAGCCAGTAAACTGCTATTTTTTTCTCCTCACGCTGTCAGCGTGAGGGGGAAAAAAAAGCAGATTACCGGCTTCTGTTTACATCACGTGATCAGTTGTCATTGGCTGACAGCTGATCACATGGTAAAGGGCCGGGATCTGCACCTTACTCCGATCTGTGATCAGCCGAGTCTCATGGACTTGCTGATCACAGAGCGCTCCACCAGCGCCCCACAGGGGGCACGCAAGCAGCACATGCACAGGTGGACGGACGCCCTCCCGGCAATTCAGGCCCTCACTGTAGCCGTCTTTCAGCTATAGCACGGCGGGAAGAGGTTAAGCTTTGACAAAAAAAGCCTGGAAGCTGGTTTCTATACAGAGCTGCACCAGATTTTGCACCCCCCAGTTTTAGGAAATCAACCCCATTGCATCTTTTTTGCCTCCCTAGAAGAGAAGTCTGGGAATAAAACAGTTAAAGGGAAATAAAGCTAAAATAACTAGATTTGAGCCTGGTCTAGGTTAGTGTCAGGGCCAATTCCAATGTTTAGTTTTAGTGTGTTTTAGATAGTATAGAAATTATATATAAATTTTCTTTAAGTGCCAGTATCAGTGTGTTTTAGGTAGACCGGTGCCCGCTGTGTGTTCTACACCACACTCCACAAGTCTAAGGTCCTGACATCATCTAGACCAGTGCAGAGTTCATAGCGCTGAAATGAACTTAAGAACACTGAGGGACAGTCCACCGCAGGAGAGTGGGGGAGTGCCTTTATAGTTTCAACCCACATTTGCTGAACAGCTTGGTGTGCTAAAAGAAGATTAAAAATAACAGACTTACTAGCAGGTTGACCAGGTAAAAATAAAGGAAAATAAATTGTAAAGAAAAAAAACGAACACAGCCACCACATCTGATTATTAGTAAGCTGCATTATAATATTTTTGTTGTTGTTTGGGTTTAGTACCACTTCAAATGTATTTTAAAAATGTGTTTATTTCACACTGAGCCCTGAGTCGCCTCAATAGCCTGGATCAGATGGATCCCTTTTGTATCACTTCCGTCTTTTCTTGTTTAAAGCGGGGTTCCACCCAAATTTTGAACATTATCTCTATGCATTCCCTTCTTTGCCTAGATGCTGACATGCTGTGTAAAAAAATTTAAATCGCCGTAATTACCTTTATTTTTCTAATCTTAGCACTTCCTTGTTTTCCTCCCATGGGAGTAGGCGTGTTTCTAGCCTCTCCCAGACCTCCCACAGTCCCCTGGGAGCTAGTCTCAGGCTTCCCAGCATGCATTGTGCAACAGCGTCATCACAACATCTTGGTGAATGCTGGGAGCACAGCATTCACCGCATCCAGGAAATACATGCTTGTGGGCTTCAAATGCCCACAATGAAGATGGAAACCGCCTTCAGTGAATTTTATAAGTTATTCTTTACAACGAAATCGGACACAGGCGGACTTATTACACAGAACATGTGAGTAGATAATCATGAGAAGAAAAGTTTGTGAATGAACTCCAAAAAAAAAAAAAATGATAGATAGGTGGACCCCCGCTTTAACAACACTATAAAAATAATGAATTTGATGGCACGTAAAGAACAATTGTTCAGATAAATATGAAATGTTTGACTTGCTACTTACCACATTTCATGGAGACAATTATTGCTTGTTTATCGTAATTAATCAAACAACGCGCCTTTCATGTCACATAGGGCTGATATTGTTCTCCGGGTTAAGCAACATTTTAGTTTGACATTTCTGATATTTGCATACGATAATTACCATTGACTGAGATGTCTTTCCTTTTCTGTGCACATTGTAAAACATTCTTCCCAAGCTTTAACACAATGCTCATAGTAAAGCCCAAGTTCACCATTTTTACATTTCTTCACCTATAATATTCTTGCTATGCAGTCATTCTGGATTCTTCACTTTGCCTTGTGAGCCACGCCCCCCACCCCCCACTTTTCACTTTTCACTTTTCACTTTTCACAGATTGCCATGGGTAATCATACACAGGACAGATAAACATGGCTGGAGTCAAGCAAACCTGATTGTAGTTCGAGTCATGCATGTAGCAGAGTCCCAGAGGTCTAATGGTGACCTCAACAGTTAGGGAGAGCTGACATCCTTCCTTGTAAAGGCATGGTGAGTGTAATGCAAGATGAAATGATGGGCGCCAGTCACTTTTTGAATGTGAATAAGAGATTTATTGTCTCTTAACAAGAACTGTGGGAGAGCGGGTTAGGTAGATGCAATGTTAATTGGCAGACTCCAAACACTATAGGAAGACAGCTATACAGGGAAAGGCCTCTAGCCGTATGCCACGTCTGTATAGGTAGGACTGCTATTTCCTATGGCACTGAACCTGTGACAGTCACTAAAGGTACCTAAATCTTGATAACACAGAACAATCTGTCTCTTATCTCACAGTATCCCACTGTAGGTCTTCAATCACTGAGCTCCCAGTCTCTTACTAGACTTCCAGATCCCAGTCGTTACCGGATCTCCTGAGCTTTTCCACAGCTATCCCGCTGTATAGTCCTCAAGCGTCACCCCCTTTAGCCTGCTGGGTCCCTGACTTGGCATTTGCTGAAGCTTTCCCACTTCTTCACTGTCCCCAGCTGGTGAGAAGGCTGCTTTGGTACTTGCTCAAGCTTACTCACTGTAGTCTCCAGTAATAATGTGCATGGTCCCTTAGTGGTGACTGCCTCCCTTTTACCTTCGACCACAACTGGTTCCCTGTCCGGCTGAACCTTCACAACTCGGTTAGACTCCAACCCTGTAGTCCCAACCTATGTGGCTTCTCCTGCTCCTGGATAGGCCTCAGGCAGCCTAGCAGTCAGGTGTCCCCAGGATAGGCCTCAGGCTTCTGGCCTAGCTGCCTGGATCGATATAACACACATCCACCTAGACAGCCATCCAGGTGGCAGAGAACTTCGATCACCTGACTCCACCCAAATAAATAAGCTTTCCCAGCAGGACAAGGGACTAAAGGAACCCCCTGCCTATTGGCTAGGACACCCTATCCATTCATGATCTGTCCTTGCTATGCCCTTGTCAATCTAATGTCACCAGCCACAATGCCGTCTAGTGACAGAAGAGAAAAGTAATTGAAAATCAATTCCAGATTTAGGGGGAAGTCAGTGGATCTCCTAACAATCAGCCAGGACAATTACTACCTGGCAAACTAAATTTGTTAGCAACCCTGAATAAAAAACACCAGGGTGCTACATGCACATACAGCTCACAGCAGCCTGAGGAGAGATGTTATACAAACAAGGTAGTCTAATGACTATTTTATTTTAATGTTTTTCAAACCATGTCATGTAAAACTATAGTTAGAAGCAAATAAAGACGACATCTCACTTACAACTTAGACGTAGGACTTTGTCTCATCTTACTAGTGTAGCACTACCCCCTCTGGAGCTGCTGGTAACTGCTCCCCTATTCCTGCATAGCCAGGCAACAAGCATTTTTCACTCGCATCTGGACACAAGAAATTAGTCTCTGAGCTTGGTTTTATTGTTTTATTGGGGGTAATAACTTGGATGAGGTAAAGGAGTTATGGGATGCCCAACTTGACGGAAACAATAACTGGGGACTTCCTTTCCTTCCTTACAAAATCCTGGACTGTTCTCCTTGCTGGACACCGTTAGTGTTTAGTGATCAAAAGTAAAAGCCCCTTGAGGACTAGGAGCTCTTAGTCCCCTTTAGAAAATAGCATTGTATGTTGTAAACTGCATACAAGAGTATCTCCTCTCTTCTAACTACCATCCCTCCTGGCAGCTTGTCCACCAGCCCACCTGGCTGCTTTGAAGAACTCCTAGGGAAATGATAGGAAGGGTTATTCACAGCACTGTCCTCCTGAAAGCTTGCTACATGTGGCAGCCTCTTCCCTTGTGAATCACTGGGTATGTTGATGTACTCACTCTGTCCTCTTTGCTCCCTGCTACACCTTAGGCAAGGTCCCCCCCTTCTAGGCGACGACAACCTCCTCAGCACTCCATCTACCACCCGACTCCCCTGGTAGCATGGGTCCACCATATTTAAGGGCTAATCTAGCCACACTGACAGGACATTTTGGCTGGGGGTTGTCCAAGTTCCCACAAGTATGCAGATTAGTACCTCATGGCCTCCACCCACTAACTTCTATAAGCTTCTTTAAACTTCTAGATCCATGGGGAGGTACCAGAGGCCTATCTCTGTGGAGCCATCCAGCCTAACCTGCAGTAACCCTGACCCAATTTCTGACTCACAAACTTATCATGAGTCATAAACTTAAACCTGCCTGCACAAACACTAGTAGCACACTAGAGGGTGCTACTCTAGGTTGCTACATAAGGCTAGCTAAGAAGTCATAAAGGGTACCCCTTCTCCCTCCATAGCCATCCAACAACAAAGCTAGAAAGTAGATAGTTGCTTTGACAAACGGCACTAATCTTCATCTCCAAGCTTTTACGCATTTGCCGTGAACATTTTAGCTGGCAAGCCTGGCTCCTCCTGCATTTCTTGAAAGAAGCTCGTCTGGGGCAAGGGCTGGGAGAAGTAGAAAAGTGTCATCATTCAAATCAGCAGTTTCTTTGTTAGTTGCATTATCGAATGGTTCTGGTGGAAGGACGGCAGCCCGTTTGACCTCACAGCTAGCCTTAGACAGAACATAGGAAGATGGGACAAAGTGTCACATGTGCTTTGTCCTTTGGGGTACCGAACATACAAACTGAAAAACAAAAGGTACTAATGCAGACTTTATAGGTACTTCATAGGTGCTATGTAAGGCTAGCCAAGAGGTCAGACAGGGCACCCCTCCTCCCTCCACAGCCATCCGACAACACAGCTAGCAAGGAGATGGTTACTTTGACAGAAGGCACTTTTCTCCATCTCTAAGCACTCGTCCAATTGCCATAAACATTTTAACTGACAACCCTGCCTCTTCCTGTACTCCTTATGAGACCCTCATCTGGGGCAAGAGCCTGCAGAAGCAGAAAGGTGCCATCTGTCAAAGCAGCTTTCTCCTTACTAGTTGCATTATCGCATAGTTGGAACATGTTTCAAATCTAAAGTCCGTCAGATTTTCGACTGAAAAAGTCCGCACACGGTCGAATTGTCCGCCAGACTCGGTCCGTCGAACCAGTCCGGTCGAAAATCCGCTCGTGTATACTATTTGTACATAAGTGTCCGATTTGTCTGCCGCAATATCGCAGTCTCGCTATTAGAAAAATCCGCTCGTCTGTATGATAGTCCGACGGACGAAAACCGACGTTAGGGCAACTATTGGCTACTGGCTATCAACTTCCTTATTTTAGTCCGGTCGTACTTCATCACGTACGAATCCGTCGGACTTTGGTGTGATCGTGTGTAGGCAAGTCCGTTCGTTGGGAAAGTCCGTTGGAAGTCCGTCGAAAGTTCTTTCGAAAAGTCCGTCGGACCAGTCCGGTCGAAAAGTCAGCTCGTGTGTATGCGGCATAAGTAACACTTTTTGGGGACCAGTGACACCAATACAGTGTTTAATGCTAAAAAAAATGCACTGTCACTGTACTAATGACACCCGGGGGTTAACTGTGTGTCTAGGGAGTGCTTGCTAACTGTGTGTATAGCCTGTGCTTGGTTACTGTGGGGGAGGTGCTTTTACTAAGGGAAGGCATTGATTCATGTTCCTTCTTTGCAGAAACACAGGATCAATACCTTCCCTACTGACAGAACGGAAGTCTGTCTTGTTTACAGGCAGACTTCCATTCTTGTGCCACGAACGATCGGCAGGTGCTGGCAGACACTGAGTCCGCCAGATCTGCTGATTAGCTCCCGCTGTGTCCAATCACAGTGGGAGTGGATTGCCAACGGCGTGCACGCACGCTCCAGACCTGGAAGTGCAGGATCATGTACTAGGTACGTGATGCCGCGCAGGAGAGTCGCTCTGCCACCATATATATACAGTATATGGTAGGCAAGCGCTTAAAAAAGAGAGCACAGCATGTTGTAATGCAGCAGCTGGGGTGAATTGCTGACAAGGCAGAAGCTGGGGGTGTACACATGCTGGAGCCACGATGCTTTGATTCGTGACTACGGCAAGAATTATATCACCAGTTGCATTTGGTGGGCACTACTGCTTACCTAATGCAACCAAATCAAATAAGAGTCTGTGCTGCAACTTTCCCACAACCATGTGCAATGCATATAGTTGTGGTGAGGGTGATGCAGCTTTTAGGGGGTTAAAATAGGTGGTGAGGAAGCGACATATCGCCTCCTCACCGCCTGTCTAATACCTCTGAAAAGCAATCCATGTGCGGCAGTCTTTTACAGTAAGAAACTAAGTGCCGGTTCACACTTTTGCGCTGTGAATTCACAACAAATTCTGTGAAGATTCCGCACCGCATCCAAATCACACCCCGTTCATGCGAACCGCTGCAGGTGTGTATGTTAAGGTAACGATACCCTGAAATCGATTCGCAAAACGCAGTGTGATTTGCAGAATTGGATCACTTGTTCACACCCATGCGATCTGATTCTGGGTTGGCCAAGAAAAATAAGGGTCCTGCACCACTTTAGTGCAGATTTGGTGCGATTTAAGCCATACAGAATGAATGGCTCAATTCGCACTGCTGAAGAATCGCATGTGATTTGAACAGGAATGCGTTGCGATTTCTGTTCAAACTCGCATGCAGTTCCTGCACCGCATAGAATATGAGCGATACTGCAGGATCGTCACAGGCAGCTACAAAGGCAGCACTTTTACTGGGCACCCACATGCTGCCGTGGAGGCGGAGCTTTCAGATCTCTCAGCGAAGAGTGAAGGAGAGGAGAGAGAAGTGACAGCCAGCCAGGCAGGCAGAAACAGAATAAAAGCGGCCGCCAGTCCAACTCCCGAACCAGGCAGCCCCAGCGCTCTGCTGATAGTTGTCACAGTCAAATTTTTTTTTACGGTTACCAGGTTAGAGTTACAGAGGAGGTCTAGGGCTAGAATTATTGCTCTCGCTCTGACGATCGCGGCGATACCTCACATGTGTTATTTGAACACCGTTTACATATGCGGGCACAACTTCCGTATGCGTTTTCTTCGCTGCGCGAGCTCGCGGGGACGGGGGCGCTTTAAAATTTTTTTTTTTTTATATTTATTTTATTTATTTTTATACTTAAAAATTGTGTTTAAAAAAAAAAAATGTTTATTTTACTTTTATTGCTGTCACAAGGAATGTAAACATCCCTTGTGACAGTAATAGGTGGTGACAGGTACTCTTTATGGAGGGATGGGGGGTCTAAAAGACCCCCCATCCCTCCTTTACACTTCAAAGTATTCAGATCGTCGAAAACGGCGATTCTGAATACTGTGTATTTTTTTAAATTTGGCGCCATTGGCAGCCGAGTAAACGGGAAGTGACGTCATGACGTCGCTTCCGCGTTTACATTGAGAAGGCTGGAACGAAGCCGCCCACAGCTTCGTTCCAGCCCGCCCCCAGACGCCGGAGGCAGACGATTGGACACCGGGCCTCCCGATCGCACGGGAGGCCCGGTAAGAGCGGCGGGAGGCGGCGAAAGGGGGGGATGTCCCCTCCCGCTCCTCCGGTATAACAGCCGAGCGGCTTTTAGCCGCATCGGTTGTTATATACGGGTAGCCGATCGCCCGCTGTGAACAACGGTACCGGGATGATGCCTGCAGCTGCGGGCATCATCCCGGTATAACCCCCGAAAGCCGAGTACGCAGATGTGCGTACAGTCGGCGGGAAGGGGTTAAAAAAGCAAGAACTGCAACTCATTTTAACATCACTGTGCAGTGCTTGGCAGCATGTAATCACACTGCAGACCAGCTCAAATGCATTATGCACACTGTATGGCGTGAATAAGCCCAAAATTAAAATGAAAAAAAAAATGAACTAAACTGTCCAAAGGAACGCTGGTGCACTCTAGTGGGAACTGTGTAGAATGAAAATTGCTTACTAGAAAGGTATTATTATTTATGATTTATACAGCGCCAACAGTTTACGCAGCGCTTTACAATGTAGAGGGGGGACAGCACAATTACAGTACAATAAAGAAGGGACAGGAGGACCCTGCTCGTAGAGCTTACATTCTAAAGGGGGGGGGGGGGGGGGGTGGTACAAAAGGTAATAGATGCGGGGAATGATTTGATGGGGTTGTTAGGTGGGTGTGGGAAAGGTTTCCCTGAATAAGTGAGTTTTCAGGGATCTCCTAAAGGTGGACAGGTTTATATTTTCATGCATCAATAGACATGTATATTCAATAAATAATGGAAGTTTTCTTTCTGTCTTCATTATAAGAAAGCAGAAAACATGAAATTAGACAAATTAACAGAAACTGATTTTGAGAAGATGCTTCAAATGTACTTTTAGACTATATATAATTAATACATTATTTAAAGTATATAGAAAGCAATCTGAAAAATCTCTTCTTAGACAGTGGAGGATTTCCCTGCTATTTATGTTCTGGTAACAGCTCAAAATGTTGCATTTTCCCTCACTTTTTATTTCAGTGGTACCGGTAATCAGGACAATTAGGGAAAGTAAATTTCATAGACACACAGTGGTAGAACCTAACAGTGTATCTAGCCCCTCTATTCATATCTGAAAAAAAAGTTTTTGCCTTTAGTTATATTTTAACCCCTTAGAGCCAGCGCCTGCCAGCCCTTTAATGGGTTTAGAATGCTGGGATGCGGGGCTCATGGTCATGTGACCACTGAGCTTTCAGTTAGCCTTCGTTAACTGCGCCGGGAGCATGCAGGTCGTGCACTCTTGGCACAGCTCCATTGGCGCTATTGCACGCAAATATGTGTTCAATCGGTGAAAAAGGCCCGGCTGCTGAGAGGCTGCTTGTGTGCACTCAGTGCGAAGAGGTTGAAATGGCCCATTCTATATAGCAAACGTGAAGCATAAATGACTGTAAATAAACAAAGGTGCATTGGAGGAGTGCTAATATCACCACACATACTGTATGTGGCTGCCTCCAGGTACAAATGTAATAAAAAAATGATAATTAGTGATAATTAGCATTCCATAGATTCAATACAAGATGATTTATTATACATATATAATATCTAAAACTATATACAGTATCTCACAAAAGTGAGTACACCCCTCGCATTTTTGTAAATGTTTTATTATATCTTTTTATGTGACAAAACTGAAGAAATGACACTTTGCTACAATGTAAAGTAGTGAGTGTACAGCTTGTATAACAGTGTAAATTTGCTGTCCCCTCAAAATAACTCAACACACAGCCATTAATGTCTAAACCTCTGGCAACAAAAGTGAGTACACCCCTAAGCGGAAATGTCCAAATTGGGCCCAAAGTGTCAATATTTTGTGTGGCCACCATTATTTTCCAACCCTCTTGGGCATGGAGTTCACCAGAGCTTCACAGGTTGCCACTGGAGTAGCCTCCCGATCAAAAAGTCCCAATTAGAGGAAACCCAATTCTTGTGATTGTGCACCATTATGACCTTCTAGCCACCATTATCCTAACAACCAATGACTTCATCAGTTGATAAGGAGGATGTCGGTCACCTACATGGCATCCTTGTTTGACCCTCCTCTGCCCCTCTCTTTTAGCACTGAGGTCACATTAGCTGACTGATGTAGAGAAATTAAGGGAGCAGCGAAACATTGGAATACTAGTCAGTACCAGTGAGCAAAAGTGTATTTGCTTTGGAAGAATAAATGTCTGTACTATGGCTTTTATGAATGGAGGGGCTGGGTGGAAAAGGTGGGCATTATAGGGCTCTCTTGATGAGAGATTTTGATAGCCATCTAATTGTATTAACCCCCACCACACTGCAAAATAATGGCCACGGGGGTGCGTGGGGCATGGTCCAAGAAGTATTTCTACTAAAAGAAGAGAAATCAGCCCAAGGGACACATCCTACTGACTGTGAGTTATGTCCCTTGTGTTGATTTTTCTGTTTTTACTACACTTAGGCTTTAACCACTTTAACCCCCGGAAGGATTTACCCCTTAATGACCAGGCCATTTTTTGCTATACGGCACTGCATTACTTTAACCGACAATTGCACGGGTGTGCGAAGCTGTACCCAAATCAAATTGTTGTCCTTTTATTCACACAAATAGAGCTTTCTTTTAGTGGTATTTTATCACCTCTGCGTTTTTTTTGTTTTTGCGCTATAAACAAAAAAAGACCAACAATTTTGAAAAAAAAAAAGATATATTTTTTACTTTTTGCTATAACACATATCCAAAAATATATGTAAAAAAACGAATGTATTCATTAATTTAAGCTAATATGTATTCTACTACATATTTTTGATTTAAAAAATCCCAATAAGCGTATATTGATTGGTTTGCGCAAAATTTATAGTGTCTACAAGATAGGGGATAGATTTTTGGCATTATTATTATTATTATTATTTTACTAATCAGCGATTTTTAGTGGGACTGCGACATTGCGGCGGACAGATCGGACCCTTTTGACGCTTTTTTGGGACCAGTGCCATTATTACAGTGATCAGAGCAAAAAAATATCCACTGATTTACTGTATAAATGACACTGGCAGGGAAGGAATTAACACTAGGGGGCGATCAAGGGGTTAAGTGTTCCCTAAGGAGGTGATCTAACTGTGGGGGGAGTGGACTGACAGGGAGTAGAGATCGCTGTTCCTGATCACTAGGAACAGACGATCTCTCTCTACACTCCTGTCAGAACGGGGTTCTGTCTGTTTACATTGACAGATCCCTGTTCCGCCTCTGTGGAGCGATTGTCGGTGGCCACGCGCATCGGCTCCGGCGACGTGGGCGCTTGCGTGCCTGCTATAGCTATTACACAAAGCGCCGTACCAGAGGCTGGTCGACAAGTGGTTAGATATGTTGGTTAATTTGTTTTTCTTTTCTCTTTTGTATTTTTATTTTATTTAATTGCCACCTTGTGATCTGGCCAGTAAGTCTGTTATTTTCAACTTCCTTTAAATCCCCGTTCACACAGGGTGTTTACTTGTGTGCCCCGAGCAAGGCCATGTTTTGCAGCAAGGCGGTCTACACAAACAAAAACAGTATAACATGTTACAAACACATTGCGGGAGATTTACTAAAACTGGAGCGTGCATAATCGGGTGCAGCTGTGCATTGAACCCAATAAGCTTTGCAGTTTCAGGCTCAATCCACATCTATGCATGTTGCTTTTGAGCGTTTCTGCAATGTTTTTTGCAGTGCTTGCCGCGTTTTTCAACATGCTTTTTTGCCACATTTTTGCTGCGTTTTTGCCGCGTTTTGCGGTTTTCATTTAGCGTTTTAGAAAGAACCAATTGGAAAACATCATTGCTTATTTCACAGAATGTCAGGTGACATTAGTACTTCCTGCTTCCTTCCCAGTCTTGGTGTCTTTTGGTGCTTAGATTATCCTGGCTTTAATGTCCTTTTTTCTAGCAGTAGCCACAGCTACTGCTGCAGTTTTGCTTGAAGAGGAAGCCAAAGAAGAAGAACAAAGGAGAAAACGTAGATTTTGGGTGCATCCAGTGATTGCCAATAGGGAGCAGAGAGGGCAATTCTGGATAATTTACAACGACCTCCGAGCCCATGAAGACAAGTTTATGGATTACACACGGATGTATATTAAAAGGTGAGTTATTGATTTAGTACCATTACCTAGCCCTACTCTGGTTTAGAGTTAGGTTATGTTTAAAAGTCGGGTTAGGGTTAGGATTTAAAGTAGGGTTAGGATTTAAAGTCGGGTTAGGATTTAAATTCGGGTTAGGCTTAGGATTTAAATTCGGGTTAGGATTTAAATTCGGGTTAGGGTTAGGATTTAAAGTGGGGTTAGGGTTAGGATTTAAAGTCGGGTTAGGGTTAGGATTTAAAGTCGGGTTAGGGTTAGGATTTAAAGTCGGGTTAGGGTTAGGATTTAAAGTAGGGTTAGGGTTAGGATTTAAAGTAGGGTTAGGGTTAGGATTTAAAGTAAGGTTAGGATTTAAAGTAGGGTTAGGATTTAAAGTCGGGTTAGGGTAAGGATTTAAAGTAGAGTTTGGGTTAGGATTTAAAGTCAGGTTAGGGTTAGGATTTAAAGTAGGGTTAGGATTAGGATTTAAAGTCGGGTTAGGATTTAAAGTAGAGTTAGGGTTAGGATTTAAAGTCGGGTTAGGATTTGAAGTAGGGTTAGGGTTAGGATTTAAAGTCGGGTTAGGATTTAAAGTAGGGTTAGGGTTAGGATTTAAAGTAGGGTAAGGGTTAGGATTTAAAATCGGGTTAGGATTTAAAGTAGGGTTAGGGTTAGGATTTAAAGTAGGGTTAGGGTTAGGATTTAAAGTCGGGTTAGGATTTAAAATAGGGTTAGGGTTAGGATTTAAACTCGGGTTAGGGTTAGGATTTAAAGTCTGGTTAGGATTTAAAGTAGGGTTAGGATTTAAAGTCGGGTTAGGGTTAGGATTTAAAGTAGGGTTAGGATTTAAAGTAGGGTTAGGGTTAGGATTTAAAGTAGGGTTAGGGTTAGGATTTAAAGTAGGGTTAGGGTTAGTCTTAACCCAAACACAAATTTTAACCATAACCGTAAACAAATTTTTAAAGTGAAATCTACTGACCAAATAGGCTCAATGTAGGTGCTTGTATAGGTGACATTGTGCTTGTGGTTTTCTCAAAGGCCTTTTTTGCCCACACAGTTTTGATGCTTTGCTTGGTTTACTCAGCAGCAAGCTGCAACGTCAGAACACATCTGTCAGGAAATGTTCCATCCGCTGGTAAGACCTGTTATTTCGCATGCAGTACTGAGGTCCACCAGCAGGTGTCTCCTGGCAGTTTGGAACTGTCAGGAGAGCTTTTCCCTGTTAATAGTATATCATCTTTGGGCCGCAGTACTGGCGTCCACCAGCGGATGGATCCTGGCAGTGTGGAGCAGACAGTACCTCCTACAATCAGGTGTCACTTGAGGCCAATCACAGGCCTATAAATACCTGGCAAACATTCACATGTTTGCCTTGATTTCGTCATTGCCTCCTGACCTGCTAGCTATCTGATCCTGAGCCCTGAGCCCTGAGCCCTGAGCCCTGAGCCCTGATCCTGTCCCTGTCTCCCTGTCTGGGACCCTATCCTGTCCCACCTGTTACCTTGGATCCCTGCCTGCAGTCTGACCCATCCATCCTCTCCCTGTCCTGTGTTCCATACCCCATCTACTGACTTCCCTGTGTATGACCTTGGCCTGGCTTATGTTTACGTCTCTGGAACATTCCCTGCTGATCTGCTGTGTATGACCCTGGCCTGGCTATTGTTTATGAACCTGGTATTTCCCATTTATTGCATTTATCTGTCTATTGTTATTTGTAGGTCTCTGTCTGTGGTTGGTTATTGCACTGTGTCATATTGGAGTTGGTTGTTATTTATTACTCACTTTCCTTAATAAATTAATATATATTTTCACTTATATACGTTTGGGTGTCCTCTGTCGCAGATCACACGGTTCTGGTCACACCAGTTCCTGACAACATCCTTCAGGGACTGCATTCCACCAGTTGAAAAGCTAATTACATTGAGGTAATTTTTAACTTTTTGCTTTATACTTTAACCCACAAAGTGTTAATCAAATGAACAGGCACACAAAGTTTATATTTCAGCAAAATAATGTACCGTATTTATCGGCATATAACACGCACTTTTTTCCCCTGAAAATCGGCGCCGCTCACAGTCACGCCCAGTCCCGCCCTATGATGGACATAACACAGGTCCAAGGGCGGGACTGGGCGTGACGGCGGCGCCGAAAAAAAACGAGAACACTCGGGTATGTGTTTCTCGGCTCCGACGAAGCCCAGCAGTCTAGGTGCCATATTTGAATCTACCCATGGCTGGACTGGGGCAAAGCTGCACGGGCAAACCTGCACTAACAAAGCTGCACTGGGGCAAGGCTGCACTGGGGCAAGGCTGCACTGGGGCAAAGCTGCACTGGGGCAAAGCTGCACTGGGGCATAGCTGCACTGACAAGGCTGCACTGACAAGGCTGCACTGAAAAAGCTGCACTGACAAGGCTGCACTGACAAGGCTGCACTGACAAGACTGCACTGGGGCAAGGCTGCACTGACACTGAAAAGGCTGCAGATGGATAGATAAGGCTGCATTGATGGGCATTTTAATGTAAGTTTTTTTTCCTTAAACTTCCATCCTAAAAGTTTTTTTCCTTAAAATTCCCTCCTAAACTTGGGGTGCGTGTTTTACGCCGATAAATACGGTAATTATGGTTTTAATTTTGATTTTTGACACAAACATATAACGTGTAGAATTGCTTCATTCTTTCAAAAACAAAATTGTTCAGATAACAAAATAAGTAACAAAGTATTAGGCTCATCCCTATTTCAATATACAAATGAGTTAACCACTTGAGAACCGCCTCACGACGATATACGTCGGCAGAATGGCATGGGCAGGCAGAATCACGTACCCGTATGTGATCTGCCTCCCACGGGCGGTGGGTCCGATCGGACCCCCCCCCGGTGCCCGAGGCGGTCGGCTTTTGTCCAGCGGCGATCGGAGGTGAGGGGGAGGCCATCCATTCGTGGCCCCCCCTTCGCGATCGCCGCCGCCCAATGAAATCATTCCTATGCTGCTGTATGGTAAACAGCAGCAAAGGAAATGATGTCATCTCTCCTCGGCTCTGCATTTTCCGTTCCGGCGCCGAGGAGAGAAGACTGCAATGTGAGTGCACAACACTACACACACAGTAGAACATGCCAGGCACACAAAACACTCCGATCTCCCCCCCCTGTCACACTGACACCAAGCAGTTTTTTTTTTTTTCTGATTATTGCATGGTGTCAGTTTGTGACAGTGTGGTAGGAGAGTTACTGTTAGCCCCCTTTAGGTCTAGGGTACCCCACTAACCCCCCCTAATAAAGTTTTACCCCTTGATCACCCCCTGTCGCCAGTGTCGCTAAGCAATCATTTTTTCTGATCGCTGTATTAGTGTCGCTGGTGACGCTAGTTAGGGAGGTAAATATTTAGGTTCACCGTCAGCGTTTTATAGCGTCAGGGACCCCCATATACTACCTAATAAAGGTAGTAACCGTATAACTGTTACGGGTGACGCTGGTCAGTTCGTTTATTTTTTATAGTGTCAGGGCACCCACCGTTTATTACCGAATAAAGGTTTAGCCCCCTGATCGCCCGACGGTAATATGCGTCGCCCCAGGCAGTGTCAGATTAGCGCCAGTACCGCTAACACCCACGCACGCAGCATACGCCTCCCTTAGTGGTATAGTATCTGAATGGATCAATATCTGATCCGATCAGATCTATACTAGCGTCCCCAGCAGTTTAGGTTTCCCAAAAACGCAGTGTTAGCGGGATCAGCCTAGATACCTGCTAGCACCTGCGTTTTGCCCCTCCGCCCGGACCAGCCCACCCAAGTGCAGTATCGATCGATCACTGACACTTACAAAACACTAAACGCATAACTGCAGCGTTCGCAGAGTCAGGCCTCATCCCTGCGATCGCTAACAGTTTTTTTGGTAGCGTTTTGGTGAACTGGCAAGCACCAGCCCCAGGCAGTGTCAGGTTAGCGCCAGTACCGCTAACACCCACGCACGCACCGTACACCTCCCTTAGTGGTATAGTATCTGAACGGATCAATATCTGATCTGATCAGATCTATACCAGCGTCCCCAGCAGTTTAGGATTCCCAAAAACGCAGTGTTAGCGGAATCAGCCCAGATACCTGCTAGCACCTGCGCTTTGCCCCTCCGCCCGGCCCAGCCCACCCAAGTGCAGTATCGATCGATCACTGACACTTACAAAACACTAAACGCATAACTGCAGCGTTCGCAGAGTCAGGCCTGATCCCTGCGATCGCTAACAGTTTTTTTGGTAGCGTTTTGGTGAACTGGCAAGCACCAGCCCCAGGCAGTGTCAGATTAGTGCCAGTACCGCGAACACCCACGCACGCACCGTACACCTCCCTTAGTGGTATAGTATCTGAACGGATCAATATCTGAT
This sequence comes from Aquarana catesbeiana, assembly GCF_042186555.1. Taxonomy (NCBI): domain Eukaryota; kingdom Metazoa; phylum Chordata; class Amphibia; order Anura; family Ranidae; genus Aquarana; species Aquarana catesbeiana. The sequence goes on along the minus strand of NC_133324.1, from coordinate 94,939,521 downwards.
CCGATCAGATCTATACTAGCGCCCCCAGCAGTTTAGGGTTACCAAAAACGCAGTGTTAGCGGGATCAGCCCAGATACCCGCTAGCACCTGCGTTTTGCCCCTCCGCCCAGCCCACCCAAGTGCAGTATCGATCGATCACTGACACTTACAAAACACTAAACGCATAACTGCAGCGTTCGCAGAGTCAGACCTGATCCCTGCGATCGCTAACAGTTTTTTTGGTAGCGTTTTGGTGAACTGGCAAGCACCAGCGGCCTAGTACACCCCGGTCCACTTGGTGAGGTGGCGAGTCCCATAAGTGCAGTTCAAGCTGGTGAGGTGGCAAGCACAAGTAGTGTCCCGCTGCCACCAAGAAGAAGACAAACACAGGCCCGTCGTGCCCATAATGCCCTTCCTTCTGCATTCGCCAATCCTAATTGGGAACCCACCACTTCTGCAGCGCCCATACTTCCCCCATTCACATTCCCAACCAAATGCAGTCGGCTGCATGAGAGGCATTTTCTTTATGTCCTCCCGAGTACCCCTACCCAACGAACCCCCCCAAAAAAGATGTTGTGTCTGCAGCAAGCGTGGATATAGGCGTGACACCCGCTGTTATTGTCCCTCCTGTCCTGACAATCCTGGTCTTTGCATTGGTGAATGTTTTGAACGCTACCATTCACTAGTTGCGTATTAGCGTAGGGTACAGCATTGCACAGACTAGGACACACTTTCACAGGGTCAAGCCATCGCATTTTGAGAGACCCGAACCTGGAACCGGTTACAGTTATAAAAGTTAATTACAAAAAAAGTGTAAAAAAAAAAATATATAAAATTTTAAAAAATAGTTGTCGTTTTATTGTTCTCTCTCTCTCTATTCTCTCTCTATTGTTCTGCTCTTTTTTACTGTATTCTATTCTGCAATGTTTTGTTATTATGTTTTATCATGTTTGCTTTTCAGGTATGCAATTTTTTAAACTTTACCGTTTACTGTGTTTTATTGTTAACCTTTTTTTGTCTTCAGGTACGCCATTCACGACTTTGAGTGGTTATACCAGAATGATGCCTGCAGGTTTAGGTATCATCTTGGTATCATTCTTTTCAGCCAGCGGTCGGCTTTCATGTAAAAGCAATCCTAGCGGCTAATTAGCCTCTAGACTGCTTTTACAAGCAGTGGGAGGGAAAGCCCCCCCCACCATCTTCCGTGTTTTTCTCTGGCTCTCCTGTCTCAACAGGGAACCTGAGAATGCAGCCGGTGATTCAGCCAGCTGACCATAGAGCTGATCAGAGAACAGAGTGGCTCCAAACATCTCTATGGCCTAAGAAACCGGAAGCTACGAGCATTTCATGACTTGAGATTTCATGACTCATGAGATTTCGCCGGATGTAAACAGCGCCATTGGGAAATTGGGAAAGCATTTTATCACACCGATCTTGGTGTCGCCAGATGCTTTGAGGGCAGAGGAGAGATCTAGGGTCTAATAGACCCCATTTTTTTCAAAAAAAGAGTACCTGTCACTACCTATTGCTATCATAGGGGATATTTACATTCCCTGAGATAACAATAAAAATGATTAAAAAAAAAAAAATGAAAGGAACAGTTTAAAAATAAGATAAAAAAGCAAAAAAATAATAAAGAAAAAAAAAAAAAAGCACCTCTGTCGCCCCCTGCTTTCGCGCTAAGGCAAACGCAAGCGTCGGTCTGGCGTCAAATGTAAACAGCAATTGCACAATGCATGTGAGGTATCACCGCGAAGGTCAGATCGAGGGCAGTAATTTTAGCAGTAGACCTCCTCTGTAAATCTAAAGTGGTAACCTGTAAAGGCTTTTAAAAAATGTATTTATTTTGTTGCCACTGCACGTTTGTGCGCAATTGTAAAGTATGTCATGTTTGGTATCCATGTACTCAGCCTAAGATCATATTTTTTATTCCATCAAACATTTGAGCAATATAGTGTGTTTTAGTGCATTAAAATGTAAAAAAGTGTGTTTTTTCCCCAAAAAATGCGTTTGAAAAATCGCTGCGCAAATACTGTGTGAAAAAAAAAAATGAAACACCCACCATTTTAATCTGTAGGGCATTTGCTTTAAAAAAATATATAATGTTTGGGGGTTCAAAGTAATTTTCTTGCAAAAAAAAATAATTTTTTTCATGTAAACAAAAAGTGTCAGAAAGGGCTTTGTCTTCAAGTGGTTAGAAGAGTGGGTGATGTGTGACATGAGCTTCTAAATGGAAGCCTAGCCGCGTACGGGCCCCCGAAAACCAAGCACTGCCTTCAGGCTTTCTAAGGGCGTAAATTTTTTATTTCACTCTTCAATGCCTATCACAGTTTCAGAGGTCATGGAATGCCCAGGTGGCACAAACCCCCCCAAAATGACCCCATTTTGGAAAGTAGACACCCCAAGCTATTTGCTGAGAGGTATAGTGAGTATTTTGCAGACCTCACTTTTTGTCACAAAGTTTTGAAAATTGAAAAAAGAAAAAATAAATGTTTTTTCTTGTCTTTCTTCATTTTCAAAAACAAATGAGAGCTGCAAAATACTCACCATGCCTCTCAGCAATTTCCTTTGGGTGTCTACTTTCCAAAATAGGGTCATTTGGAGGGGTTTTGTCCCACGTGGGCATTCCATGGCCTCCGAAACTGTGATAGGCAGTGAAGAGTGAAATCAAAAATTTACACCTTAGAAATCCTGAAGGCGGTGATTGGTTTTCCGGGCCCCGTATGCGGCTAGGCTCCCAAAAAGTCCCACACATGTGGTATCCCCATACTCAGGAGAAACAGCTAAATGTATTTTGGGGTGCAATTCCACATATGCCCATGGCCTGTGTGAGCAATATATCATTTAGTGACAACTTTGTGCAAAAAAAAAAAAAAAATTGTCACATTCCCGCAACTTGTGTCAAAATATAAAATATTCCATGGACTCAACATGCCTCTCAGCAAATAGCTTGGGGTGTCTACTTTCCAAAATGGGGTCATTTGGGGGGGGGGTTGTGCCATCTGGGCATTTTATGGCCTTCAAAACTGTGATAGGTAGTGAGGAGTGAAATCAAAAATTTACGCCCTTAGAAATCCTGAAGGCGGTGATTGATTTTCGGGGCCCTGTACGCAGCTAGGCTCCCAAAAAGTCCCACAAATGTGGTATCCCTGTACTCAGGAGAAGCAGCTGAATGTATTTTGGGGTGCAATTCCACATATGCCCATGGCCTGTGTGAGCAATATATCATTAAGTGACAACTTTTTGTAATTTTTTTTTTGTCATTATTCAATCACTTAGGACAAAAAAAATTAATATTCAATGGGCTCAACATGCCTCTCAGCAATTTCCTTTGGGTGTCTACTTTCCAAAATGGGGTCATTTGGAGGGGTTTTGTACTGCCCTGCCATTTTAGCACCTCAAGAAATGACATAGGCAGTCATAAACTAAAAGCTGTGTAAATTCCAGAAAATGTACCCTAGTTTGTAGACGCTATAACTTTTGCGCAAACCAATAAATATACGCTTATTGACTTTTTTTTACCAAAGACATGTGGCCGAATACATTTTGGGCTAAATGTATGACTAAAATTGAGTTTATTGGATTTTTTTTATAACAAAAAGTAGAAAATATCATTTTTTTTCCGTTTATAGCGCAAAAAATAAAAACCGCAGAGGTGATCAAATACCATCAAAAGAAAGCTCTATTTATGGGAAGAAAAGGACGCAAATTTTGTTTGGGTACAGCATTGCATGACCGCGCAATTAGCAGTTAAAGTGACGCAGTGCCAAATTATAAAAAGTGCTCTGGTCAGGAAGGGGGTAGATCTTTCCGGGGCTGAAGTGGTTAAGTTAGGTTTCCACCATATGTTTTTTCATAAATAAACCAAAAACATTTAGGATTTATAATTATAAAGTATGATAAGTAAATGGGTCTTGGCATGCTTTAGGTTGCTGGGAGGACAAACAAGGAGCGCTTTCTCCATAGTGCTGGTCCTGAGCAAGACTTGGGGCATTTGTGAAACGGTAAGGTGGCCCCCTATTGCCCACATCTGGTACTCCAAAACCTGATCCTGGTGGCACAAGTGCAGATGGTAGAGGAGGTTGGTGGTGATCAAGCTGTCGAAGTGTTGGTCTAGATGGGTATTGATTTCCTGGTCTGTAACTTTGTTGCATAGGCATCCGGTAATATAAATGGGGGTTTGAGAAAAGAAGCATAATTGGTTGTCTGCGTTGGCTGCAGTGGAAGATTTCTGTCTGTCTGGAAAATGTTTTGGGGACTGGGGATATATGATTTGATGGTCTGCATCACAGAAATTTGCATATCCATTTTCATGGCATCGGGCACCTGGTCAAAATAGGGCACAAGGGTATTGGCAAATTGTTGGGAGAGAGACAATTGCCCGGTAAAACGATCTGACAGATCCTTTAATGAAGTGTACATTTTCTCTGACTCTTTCTCATTTGCCCGTTTGGTGGCACCCCTCCTCTTAGTTGTGCACACTGGTGCAGCAGCCCCCCTCCTCCTGTTTCTCTTCTCCAGCTATCTCAGACATTTGTTGATTTGGAGATCCTGGGTTTGTAGGCTCCTGTGTTTGCGCTGATGAGTCTTCTTCTGCAGGTTCATCGTCCCAGCAGGTGTCTGTGCTGCAAATCACAAAACAAAACAGACCATTGTTTTTAGGGGGTGCGGGTAATAATTGCACAGAAACACAGATTCATAATACCCTTTTTAGAAAAATTACCTTCGCATCTCCAGAATGGGTCTCAAAAATTCAAGGTCTTTGGCATACGAGTATGGTGTGAAGGACATTGCAGCCGAACCACTTCTCATACTCCGTTCCTTTTTTAAATGACTGTTAAAGCTATCCTTGGCGCTACGCCATCTGGTTTGCAAAGCTTTTACTGCAAAACAATGAAAACATATTTTTGTTTTAATTTCAGATACCTGGCAACTGGACACTCCATTTCTAGTTTGCATTTTCAGATCTTGATTGGGAAATCAACTGCTAGCTACCTAATCCAGGACACGTGCTCCATCATTTGGGACGTTCTTAAAGAGGTGGTCTTCCCGAAACCTACAACTGATGAATGGGCAAAGACAGCAGATATCTTCTGGCAGCAGAGCAATTTCCCAAATTGCGTGGGTGCTATTGACAGAAAGCATATACGCATCCAGAAGCCAGTAGGCAGTGGCAGCAGCTTTTATAACTATAAAAAATATTTTTCATTTGTGTTTTTTGCAATGGCAGATGCCAATTACCATTTTATATATGTCAATATAGGGTCCTACGGCAGAAGTTCAGACTCTAGTATATTTACCCACTCAACCTTAGGGCATCTTCTGCAAGAAAATAGGCTGGGACTACCAGCCAATGGACCACTCCCTGGAACTATTGGACCTACAATGCCGTATGTGTTTGTGGCTGATGAAGCTTTTGCACTAGGGGAACACCTTCTCAGACCCTATTCAAGCCACTCTTTGAGCCCAGAAAAAAAGAGTGTTCAATTATAGACTCACTCAGGCCAGGAGAGTTGTTGAATGTGCTTTTGGCATACTGGCCAACAAATGGCGTTTGTTGCACACACCAATATATCTAAAGATGCAACACGCTATACAGGCTGTGAAAGCTACTTGTGCTCTCCATAATTTTATTAGAGAGCATGATGGGTTCCAAATTGAGGACACCCTTGCCAATCAGGCCATGACAAGAGCTGAAATGAGATCCACTCGGGGCAGCAGGAGTTGTGCTGCTTTACGAGGAAATTTCTGTTCATATTTCATGTCTCCAGAAGGTCAGCTGCCATGGCAGCTAGATGCAATAGTCTAGATAGACCAAATTTAACAGATCTTCTAAACATTGTGAATGTGTGTTTTTGTGAAGCTTATGTTTGGACAATTTTTCCAGCCATGCTCTACTTTTTTTGCCTGCATAGAAAAATGTGTATCTGACATTAAGATACTATTAAAAAGAAATAGCCTAATTTGTCTATTTTTTGTGTAATAATGTTTTTAGATGAACATTAGGCCTCATGCACATGAGACGCTGTTAAACGCACATTTAAAGACAGTTGGACACTTTTTACAACTGCCCCTGAACTCATATAATGTTATCCTATGTGTCCAGGTACACAGTCTCACTTTTTTGCATTTTGAGGCAGTTGCGTTTAAACTCGTTTTTCAAGAAGCCAAAAAATTGGTTCAGGCGCAAAATTTATCCACGTTTCAGATGCCAAACGCGGCTAAACGTGGCTAAATGCCAGTACTGCGTTTAGCCGCATTTGCGTTTATAAGTGTTTTTAAAAGAACCCTATTTTTTGGACCAGAAAACACATAAATATGATGGTAAACTGCAGCAGAGAATGACATTTTGTGACCCAACTTTGGGGCCCCATATCTCGGGGCCACTTGGTGCTAGGAACCCCAAATGGTTTGGTAACACAGTGGAACATACACTATAACATATCCAAATTTGGGGTTCCTAGGCCCAAGTGACTCTGAGATATGGGGCCTCAAAGTCAGGTCGGAAAATGTCATTCTCTGCTGCAGAAGTGCTTGACATTTCGCGACCCGAATTTGGGGCCCCATATCTCGGGGCCACTTGGTGCTAGGAACCCCAAATAGGGATATGTTGTATTGTTAATTCCACTGTGTTAACACACCAAATTTGGGGTTCCTAGCACCAAGTGGCCCCGAGATACAGGTCCCCAAAGTTGGGTCACAAAATGACATTCTCTTCTCTGCAGACGCTTCTAGACGCAAACGCGGTAAAACGCAGCTAAACGCAGAGAAAAAAAATAAAAATAGAAAGAGAATAACAGTTATAGTCTTTATATTTTCTTCCATTCTCAGTTAATTCTTTTTCTATTCTTTTCTATTTTATTTGTTAGAAATTAGGCTGAGAGTAATGAAATTCAGAATAAGTATACAAAATTATGAAGAATTCAACACAAATTTGGAAGAATTGGACAAATTTTATGGACATTTGCAACAATTTTATGGAAATTTGGCCAAATATTATGGACATTTGGCCAAATTGTATGGAAATTGGCCCAATTTTATTGAAAATTGGCCAAATATTATGGATATTTGGCCAATTTTTATGGAAATTGGCCCAATTTTATTGCAAATTGGCCAAATATTATGGAAATTTGCAACAATTTTATGGACATTGGCCCAATTTTATATAAAATTGGCCATATTTTATGGAAATTGGCCCAATTTTATTGAAAATTGGCCAAATTTTATGGAAATTTGGCACAATTTTAAGGAAATTTGGCACAATTTTCACGGAAATTGCCCCAAATCTAAAGCAGAACTCCACTAACTGCATCATAAAAATTTAAAAATGTAGCAAATTTAAATAAATGTATTTAGGTAACTAAATAATTAAAACAAACTAAACCCTCAAAAATGTTTTGATCCTGCACATGAACACATATATAGTTACAGTGGATCTAATAGTCCACACACCCCCGGTAAAATGTCAGGTTTCTGTGATGTTAAAAAATGACACAAACATATATAATTGCTTAACTTTTTCCATATTTAATTAATGCTGAAGTTTCTTTGGGGTTAGTCAGAGGCACACGATGGCAGGTGTGTACTGACTCCTTAACATGAGTTTGAATGTGATTGCCTAATTCTGAACACAGCTGCATTCCTAGTTATAAGAGGATGTGCACACTTATACAACAACATTATTTGAGTTTCTTATTTTGACTACCCCATAAAAGATTTTAGTAAGTTTTTCTATTGAGTTTGTACAGTTTATAGGTTACATTAAAGTTTAAAAAGTTCTTCTAATGATTTATCTTTGTCTAATTTTTCTACATCACTGAAAACTCAAATTTTAACAAGTGTGTGTAAACTTTGTCTATATTACTTACATTTGAGGTCTGTTTGCTTCTTGGGGAAAATATCCCATTGTGGATACAGCTCCTTGGCAATTTCAAGCCACCCCTGGTCCTGTTTTCTACGATCCTTGTGTTGGGGATCAGCAGGAGTGTACAGATAGGTTCTTGGCCTCACCAGGCTGATCAGATGCTCAGGCCTCACCATGTTTGCTATAGTCCAAACTGGGATTTGCTGGTTCTCAAGGCATCCTGGGTAGTTTATTTTAAAAGGGCAGGTGTTTGATCACATGCTGATTCCAAAAATGCAAAATGCAAAACAAAAACGCATCAAAAATTCTGGACTTGCGTTTTTCTTGCATGCCCATTGAATTCTATTAGGCTCCATTCACACTAATTTTTTGATGCATTTTGCAGAAATGCATGGGAATTTTTTAACATGGGTTCCTATGGAACATGTTCACATCAATGCATTTTTGTGCCTCTGCATTTTTGGAAAGGGTCAGGGACTTTTTTTCATGCAAAATGCAGCATTTTGCATGTAATAGAATTCAATGGACCAGCATCAAAAACGCAAGTACAGCATTTTTACAGTGTTTTTGCGGCTTTTTTTACGCGTTTTGCGTTTTTGCTTTTGCGTTTTGACTTCATCAGAGGTACCTCTGATGAAGTCACGTGACGTGACAATACGCATCAGGATTGGAGCACGGGAACTGTCACAGACTGACGATAGGATACAAGCTCGGCGCTCGTGGATGTGTTTCACTATAGCCTTCTGCTAAATGTAAGTGTACCATGTTGTTTTTAACCTAATAAACTGATTTATATACGGGATCACGCTATGTGCACTCTCTTCCAACACTACACATATATTCATCCCATTGTGACGGGCATTGAGGAAACGGGGACGGTTTGAGGACACCCTTTTGAGGTATACGAACTCGGCGTTTGTTGGATTGATGCCCACACTCATTTTTCAAAAGTGAGTGCATCCCCCTTCTGTGTCCTGTCCCCTTTTTCCACTGTGGCCGCCACGGAGTTATACTATATACTGTCTGCTTATGTTTTTTATATACCATCCTGCACACCCACCACCCGAATCGCCTGAACTACTGGATGGGACCCTTGCCTGCTGGTGATTTGTTACTGGATTACAAGCTGTTGTCTTGCAGCAGTAAGGTGAGCTGCTTGCGAGCACAGAGGTGTCCCCACTGAAGATTTTTTTCCCTTCCCTGTGGCTTGTGGACTTGCCTTTTTGGAACTGATGACTCATTGTTTGAGCACTTTGTACTACAAGGTGGTGGGACTGTTCACCATTTATTTATTTTCTTGGAGTCACTAATAAGAATTTGCTGAGTTACCACATATGTGCTAGTATGATACTAGCCCTTTTGGACTGAGATTTTTTCTTTTCCTTTGCTTTAGTATGTACAATATTTTGTATGTGCTAGTATGATACTAGCCCTCATGCACATGGACTTTGTTTGATTTATATTTTTATTTGGTTCAATTTTTTTTTTTTTTTTTTTTTGTACCCACATTGTATCTGTCACTCATTTTGTAGCTTTTTATACGTTTTAGGCAATTTTGTTTCTTCAGTTTATTCGGATTTGGTGCTCATGAGACTGTACTTTATTATATTACATTTCATTATACTTTTATATTTTGTATATTTTTTCATTTTGCCTTTTGGAACTGATGACTCATTGTTTGAGCACTTTGTACTACAAGGCGGTGGGACTGTTCACCATTTATTTATTTATTTGGAGTCACCATTTAGTATTTACTGAGTTATCACATATGTGCTAGTATGATACTAGCCCTTTTGCACTGAGATTTTTCTTTTCTTCTGTTTCAGTATTTACAATATATTTTTTATGTGCTAGTATGATACTAGCCCTCATGCTCATTATACCTTTATATTTTGTATAATATTTTTTCATTGTTTATTCACCTCTCTATACATTTGAGCTTTCCCCTTCCTCTTCCTTTCTTCCCTTTCTATCACAGTGCAATCACCACTTACTTTATTCACACCACTTTTGTCTGTTTGGATCAGCCATTTAGGTGTAGGTAGGTATAGGTATTTCTGACAGCGCAGGAGTTTCTTCATTATTTATCCAAATATTTTATCCCAGTTACGATAAAGCTTTGGACATCGCCAGGGTGTTCTCCATTATTTGTAGATTAGAATAAAGATCTCCTATTAATCCTCGTTTCGTACAGGCAACTAAGTTTGCCATTGTTAATATCTTAGAGTGTTCGTACTGTAATTGAGTTTTTGAGCTTTGGATTTGTAGAGCATGACGTATTTGAAGGTATTGATAAAAGTTTTTGTTCGTTAACTGATAGTGGTCTTTTAATATATTAAAAGGGAGTAAAACATCCCCTTCATATAACTGGTACAAAAATATTATGCCCGCCTTTTTCCAGTCTGAAAATTCAGAAAGTTTATTTAATTCATAAAGGTAGTAGTTATCCCATATGGGCATCTGCTTCGTATATGCCTTATGTTGAGTAATATTTCATGCTGCTTCCCATACTTTGTGAGTCAAGTGGAAACTAGGGAACCTGTTTTTTTATTTTAAAAATGGTGAGCTACTATTAGTTGGACTAAAGGGCATTTTTTAAATTGAGATGCTATTATCTTTTGTATAGGGTCCTCCACATTCACTACCTCTCACCTATGCCAATGTTGTAATTGTGATGTAATAAAGTATAGTTTTGCATTAGGTATTGCAATTCCCCCCTTATCAGTAGGCTGTTGTAGTATTTCAAATCTAATTCTAGGTTTTCCTCCCCTCCACACAAAGTTCCAAAAACTGAGTTGATGGTTCTAAATAATCTTAACGTCAACCATATGGGGCAGTTATGTAGTACATATAACATCTGGGGCATCCATACCATCTTCACCAGGTTCGCCCTCCCTACCATAGATAATGGAAATTTACCCCATGTTTTACTCAAATGTCTAAATTTAACAATAAGAGGGAGTATATTCCTATCTGTATATTCTAAAACATTTGGTGTAATTATCACTCCCAGGTATTTAAATGATGTAACCACAATATATACAAAGCTGGGGTTCCTAGCACCAAGTGGCCTCGAGATACAGGGCCCCAAAAATTGGTTTAGAAAATGTCAAGCACTTTTCTGCAGCAGAGAATGGTCACTTGGTGCTAGGAACCCCAGATTTGGTGTGCTAACCCAGTGGAACTAGCACTACAACATATCCAAAGCTGGGGTTTCTAGCATCAAGTGGCCCTGAGATACGGGGCCCCAAAGTTGGTTAAGAAAATGTCAAGCACTTTCCTGCAGCAGAGAATGACATTTGGATATGTTGTGGTACTAGTTCCACTGGGTTTGCACACCAAATTTGGGGTTCCTAGCACCAAGTGTCCCCAAGATACAGGGCCCCAAAGTCAGTTCAGAAAATGACATTTTTTTGCTGCAGAAAAGTGCTTGACTCGAGTATAAGCCGAGGGGGGCACTTTCAGCACAAAAAATGTGCTGAAAAACTCGGCTTATACTCAAGTATATACGGTATATTACCATTATATTGTTATTCTTTACTTGTTTCCCCACCCATCCCAGTTTTTGCCAGGACATTCGCTCTCAAGCTTGAGTGAACAGAATAATGGGAGAGGTGCAACTGGTTAAAATAATCTGGCAGGCCCTAATCGGCTTTCCATGTCCCCTCAAACATCTACACAAAACATATACTAATACTCCTCGTAATCTGGACCATTTCTAAGAGCACAAAAGAGAAGGCTTTTCAGTTATTTCCTCCTGTACAGGATCAGCCCAACAAGCAGTGCAAAATTATGAAGACCATCAACTCACTATTGCATAGGCACTGCACCATCAGCTAGGTGTGCATAACAGGTACAGTGTCCCTTGAGTTGCAGACTCACCTATTCATGGTGCGGTCTCTGAGACTTAAAACTCTAGCAAAATAGAAATGTAGGGGGAAAGAGAACCCCCTAAAACAGCTGCTTATTTAACCACTTCCATACAGGGCATTTTCACCCCCTTCTTGCCCAAGCCAATTTTCAGCTTTCAGCATTGTCGCACTTTGAATAACAATTGCGCGGTCATGCAACACTGTACCCAAATGAAATTTTTATCATTTTTTCCCCATTAATAGAGCTTTCTTTTGGTGGTATTTGATCGCCCCTGCGGTTTTTATTTCTTGCGCTATAAACAAGAGTGACAAGTTTGAAAAAAACACAATATTTTTTACTTTTTGCTATAATAAATATCCAAATTTTTTTTTAAAAAAACATATTTTTTCCTCAGTTTAGGCCGATACGTATTCTTCTACATATTTTTGGTAAAAAATATCGCAATAAGTGTATATTTATTGGTTTGCGCAAAAGTTATAGCGTCTACAAAAAAAGGATAGATTTATAGCATATTTATTTATTTTTTTTTACTAGTAATGGCGGCGATCTGTGAATTTTATCATGACTGCGATATTGCGGCGGACACATCGGACACTTTTAAAACATTTTTGGGACCATTCACATTTATACAGAGATCCGTGCTATAAAAATGCATTGATTACTGTATAAATGTGACTGGCAATGAAGGGGTTAACCAGGAGGGGGCGCTGTAGGGGTTAATTATGTTCCTAAGGAGTGATTTCTAACTGTGGGGGGAGGGGACTCACAAGGGGAGGAGACCGATCGGTGTTCCTCTGTACAAGGAACATACCATCAGTCTCCTCTCCTCTTACACACACAGATCCATGGTCCTGCTCAGTTACCGGCAATCGCGGGTGCCCGGTGGACATCGCGCACCGGGACCCAAGTGACGCAGCGCACGTCCCCTGGGGGGCCTGGATAACAGCTGCACCGTCATATGACGGTGGGCGGGCAGCAAGTGGTTAAAGGAACTTTTAATTGCACAGTTAATAATATCAAAAATACAAAAACTAGGTACCCATCACCAACACCTAGAATAATATTAAAATGAGACAACATTGTCTATTTAAAAGCAGCTGCGTCACGTGATACATCAAGCACACACCATATACACCCAAATAAGTTTGGATATAGGGTACAAAAAATGGCGGTTAAATAGGCACGTTAATTCTGGTTACAGACACCTTCAGAAAACGTATATATTCTGCCACTATTGACCATCAGGCCCCTATCCATAAGATCCAGAGGCAAGTCCATCCACTCTTTGGTTTGCTCCTGTAGGCGAGTTAATAGTGGGTTTAAGTTATTGGTGATGTAAGTGGATAGAGGTGCCTGTACCATAACTCCGAGATACCTAAAAGAGGACACCACCTGTAGTTTGGAGTCCGGGTGTATCTGGGAAATCGCATCCGAGTCCAAGGGAAAAAGACTGGATTTGTCCCAATTCACCCGGAAGCCAGAATAATCTCTGAATGTACTGATCTCAGACAACAATGATTGGAGTGACACATTGGTATCTGCCAGGTACACCAAGGTGTCATCCGCATAGAGCAAAATAGGGAGACCCTTAATTGATGGAGAGGAGCAGATGCGTACTGCTAGCGGCTCCATGGCCAGGGCAAACAAGAGGGGGGGACAACGGATACCCCTGTCTCATGCCCCTAGTAATTGAGAATGAATCGGTGACAGAGGAGTTAACCCGGCTACGGGCCCTTGGGGAAGCATAGAGGAATTTTATCCATGCCACCATACGGGGGCCAAAGCCATACTGTTGTAACACCCGAAAGAGATATGGCCATTCCACACTATCAAATGCTTTACAGCTGTCCAAGGACACAATGGCCTGGTGGGAGGACAGTCATGTGGGTATTGCAGATTGAGGAACAGTCTGCGGATATTCATTCTAGTGGACCTTCCAGGTATAAAGCCACCCTGGTCACTATTGACCAAGGTCATAACTACAGTATTTAAACGATTTGCTAGCACTTTGGCCAGGATCTTAACGTCCACATTTATGAGAGATATTGGGCAGTATGATTCGCATTTGAGTGGGTCTTTTTGGGGTTTTAATAGAAGTATGATCAAGGCCTCTCACATAGTGGGGGGGAGGACTCCGATATCTAAGGCTTTTTTATACGTATGTAAAAGAAATGGGCACAGTAAATCTTTAATCTGTGTACCATTCGGTTGGATAGCCATCTAGACCGGGGGTCTTATGAGCTGGCATTTGTTAAATGGCCACTGCAATCTCTTCAACCGAGATAGGTGCCTCTAGCTCAGTGGTTCTCAACCTGGGGGTCAGGACCCCCTCAGGGGTCGAATGATGATTTGCCAGGAGTCACCAAATCCGGGGCTGTTCCTGGAGCCCGCGGCCGCCCACTCAGCCTCTTCACAGGCCCATTCAGTTCACAGCATGGGTGGGGGGCAGAGACTAGAGGTCAGCTGACTGGTGAGGAATGTGAAGTGGGAGGGGCTGGAGGAGACCCTATTTCCTGATTTCGGCATAGGTGTCACTGCTACAAGACACCACAAAGTCGGAGACGCAGTGAAGCCAGGGACACTGTGAGTAACACTAGCTGTGATTATAGTGGCCATTAAAAGTCCCCACTACAGTTCTCAGATCAGCAGATGACCTTGATCAAGAGCACCTATGTTGGCTGATCAGAACTCCCCCCAGCATTGCCACTCATCCCACCCCCCATCAGCACTGCCACTGATCCCATTCCCCCACCCCACCAAGGAGTAAGAGAAGGAATAAAAATGGGGAATACATGGAAGGGAGAAGAAAACAGGGGAAGGCGCAAAGAAAAAAGGGAGAGAAAGAATAGGAGAAAGAACAAGAAAGACGGCTAGAGAGAGGGATGGGGGGGAAAAAAAACAACAAGAAATTAAGATAGAGAGAGATAAAAGGGAAAGAAAGGAGAACAAAGAGAAAGAGTGGTACATCCTAAAATGTACCATGAGGAGTTTTAATACTGTATGAGTGGAAGGGACTCAGGGAGCGCTAAATGTGCCTTGGGTGCTGACAACCCACGCTATGAAAAAATTATAATTTTACTGTTAGGGGTCCCCACAACTTGGGAAATTTTTCCAAGTAGTCACGGCAGTAGAAAGGTTGGGAACCACTGCTTTGACTCATCTCTTCTCTCATGACGAGCAAAATGGGTAGAGATCAGTTTTCCAGAAGTACTGGAAGCATTTTTTATGTACCAACATCCCTGAAAATAATAAATCAAAAATGTATGTAGAAGGTGGGACTTTAAAGGTACACCCAGTGTATAGAAGAACACTATCAATTATAAAATTATACCAATATTTATTAAGACAGTTTTACAGAAAGAAGAAGCAATAAAATGTGAAAACAGTTTTACATTCATAGTCAAAGGTAAACATCCTCAACCTAATAATGACAAATGAAGAGAAAGAACTGTAAACACAAAAATTCTAATCATAACCACGTCCACAAATTTCAACGTGTTTCGCCTGGAAGGCTTCATCAGGAAAATGGACGAGGACTTTTGATTATTCAACGACAATACATATGGTAAGAACAACCTTGGATGTATAAAGAAAACAAAAAATAAAGATAAATAAGTGTATGAAAATAACACATGAAACATTTATGTTTATACAACTTGATAGTTCTTTAACTCGTATAACCATGACTCCACCGAAACCCCCCCATTTTACCCCAACCCCCTCCCAACCCTACCCCAGGCTCTACACCCTCCCCCTCTCTGATCCCCAAACCGACACAACCACCACCCCTACGTCAACTCCGTACCTCAAAAAAAAGTTCCAGGGAAGTCGCAGGACCCGAGGCGTCAAATCAGAGGAGAGGAGAGCAGGGGAACCCCCAGAGTTCACTCCCCCCTGTAGTTCAGAAAAATGCCAGATCACCCGTAGGGAGGGATGTATGTTGTTATGAATGAAGACCATCCAAAACAGGAGAAATGATCACAGTATCTGTAACATATATCATGGATAGTGAAAACACACATGTTGCGGGTGAGGGGGGCAAAAGTCCACAACAGTATCTAGTCAGTGGACCATACTCACCAACATCCCGTGAAATAAAAGAATACTTATATTGGGAGCTCATGCGGACTGGTGGCACAATACCAACTATGAGGATACATCTATATGAGAGTCAAAAGAGGGGGGACACAGCTACTTCATAGTTTCTGAAATCAGAATCATCAGGATCTTTATATAAAGAAAAAAACATGTATATGTATATGATGCGTCTCTAAATCTTCAAGAGCACATGCTCACCTTGAAGAGATTCACAACACTGTGTAGGAAACTACATCACATTCCTGCTGGTATTGCTGGAGAAAGACCCAAAAGAAATGAACCTCATAGAGTAGTCACTTCCTATATTTCAAATAGAGCAAGGAGGTGACTGATGGTCATCTAAAAAAGAAAAAGAAAAGAAAAAGAGGCACCCAAAGTGCTGCTTAGTTCCTGATTGAATATATTGCAAAGTGCTAGACCAGCTAACAATCATTTTAATTTTACCTGGTGCCGGCGTCCATATTCAACATGAGCTCCCCTGCTGCTAACACAAGCATCAGGATGTATAGGGTTTAAATATCCCTCCCCATGGCGCCAAAATGCAGCGTATGTCATCACACCGCACCGGCGCCAAGCAGACGCAAAGGGGAGGTCCAAGGTCCATGGACTGATTACCCGGAACTGGATACAAAAAACCGGAAGTAAATGATACTTCCGGTTGCCAATAACAGCGCTGTAACACACATTGGAGACAGTGCTGAGCCAGAGAGATGGAAAACCTTGGGCAGATATACGTTTGAGGCCCATTCTCCTTCTTTACACCTGGGAACTTTACGAGAGTGAGTGTATCACATAATGATGGACTATTGTGGTCAGGCATGGGAAGGATTCGTTTCAGAGGTACAGCAGGTTCGATCCAAGGATGATGTCACTGAGGCGGAGGTAGATACTTATTTCCTGGGGTTACAGCGTCTGGTTGAAAGAAAGACTCGTTTATTTTGGCATAAGGAATATTTTGGAAAATATGTGACAAACCTGATCATACCATGGGGTCTGCGCATCCAAATCTTCCCAAATATAAAGAAGGTTGAATTGTTCAAATGTGAAAAAAGCATGGGAAGCAAACTTACAGGCTTGCTCCCTGCAAATGATGCAAATACTTAGTGACCAATACAAAACGGATATTGGGAAACTGGATAAGGAAATCCTGAAATGGCAGGAGGATCATGGCCATTTATCTTCTCATAACTGTTTTCTTGGAAAAGATAAGATTTTGAAAGAACACCTAACAAAATATGCCACTAATTTGATTAAAACCAAAGAAAACAAATTTATGAGAGATAAAAAAGCATATGATCAGGATGAAGCATATAAGTGGCACCAACAGGGCCATCATCCCCGCCGGAGGGCCACCTATAGCCGGGTTCCCCCGACCCATAATTTGGATCTGGTTTAGTCTGACAGTTCATCTATGTCCTCAGCCTCTTATGTCCCGATAGCTACACACCTTAGTGACTCCAGTGGAGCCTCAAGAAAAAGAAAAAAAGATAGCGAAACAAGCTCACAAGAACGCCCTAGGTCAACTCATGATAAAAATAATGATAAAAAACACGATTGCAATGCCCACGAGGTGGTGCAATCCTGAGTACCTCTAGAAATGGTAACATACAAAACCATTCACTTGTGACATTAACCACTCCAACAGTGAATCTGAATCCGGTTTCAACACCGGCGGGACCTATGTCCCAACAAACGTCGCAACAACACATAGCCATGACTATCCTTCCCACTGATTCCCGGATAGCACCTATATTCAGTTCCAATACCTTGGACTCCAGGCGCAATTCTCTACCTACACCTACCCCTGTACAAACAATGAGCCAACCGTTAAAGTAGAAGGTCCCGGTTCCATTTTTGATGGTAACCGGGACAAATTTGACATTATTAATTTGTCCTCACATCCCTTGACAGAAGACGAGACCCCCCTATTGGAACTAGGTCTCACTTTCTGTCCGGATGAGGAGGCAAATAAATTTGAACTGATCAAGGATCTGCACCTTTTTGCCAGATGCCTTATGCATAAAGTTTTATATGATAAAAATTCAAACAATGTTGAGATATCGAATTCACATAATTCCAACTTGGAAGGTGTAACCTTTGAGTACCTACGAGCCCTTCAGGATTTAATGGATCTGTGGGAGGAGAGCAATCCGGAGGAGGCGGGTTGGATATTCAACCCACCTGGACCGGAGGCCTCTCAATCTGATGATCAGAGGGTCGGTTCATCCAACAACCCTCTTCATCTATACAACCCCTCCCCTAAATCTTCTGCTAGAGTAACTTTTGGCACACCAAAGACATATAAACCCAAAACCAAGTCCTTCCCTGTTTTACAGGGAAACTCTAATTTATGGGCCTTTGTGATCCAGGTCACTAAAGAGATTGAATCTACTAACTGGCAAACTGGACCTCCAGGTAACTTACCTAAACATCTGAAAAAGGCACTATGTGACTTGAGATCCAATAAGAACATCGTAATAAAACCATCCGATAAGGGTGGCAACCTTGTTCTAATGGATATAAAACAATACGAACAAATTTGTTTTGATATCGTGCCTAATACCAATTAGTACAGACCATTTCCGAGATCTCATGTTAATTATACATGAAGCTTTATAAGGATATTCTGGCTAAGGCGCATTATAGGGGAGTTATAGACTCTAATACACTAAAATTTTTGGATTCTACCAATCGGGTGACTCCAACGTTCTACGCACTACCTAAAGTGCACAAAAATTTACAGAACCCCCCAGATCGACCAATCATTTCAGGGTGCGGATCTTTGACAGAAAAGGCCAGTCAACTAGTGGACGAGTACTTATACCCCCATGTAAAGGGACTCTTTTCATTTGTCAAGGATACTATTGAGTTACTGAAAACACTGGATGGGCTACAGCTGCCCCAAGGATGTTGGCTAGTTGCGATCAATATAGAGGCCTTGTACAACTCCATACCCCATACCAGAGGTGTGGAGGTTGTGTGAGAATTTTTTGAACGAACGAGATCTTGATTCATGGAAGTATAATGAATTTGTGATTGAAATTCTCAATTTTATACTTACACGCAATATTTTGTGTTTAAGGGTTCCCACTACCTCCAGGTACAGGGCATGGCAATGGGGGCGAAATGTGCCCCCTCCTACGCAAACCTGTACCTGGGGGGGTGGGAACGAGACCTTTTCTTTGATGAGTCTAAATCAGAGTTCATTGGCAAGATTGTATCATGGCATCGATACATAGATGATGTTTTTATGGTGTGGGCAGGATCAAGAGAACAATTACTAGAATTCCTGGTTGGTCTACAAGTAAACACATACAATCTGAAGTTTACATATACATTCGATCAGTCAGGAATTACCTTCTTAGATATAGAGATCTTTATTAATGAAACAGGGACACTCGAGAAAAGGGGAGGGACACATACTGAGAAGATATAGAGTGCTGCACACCCCGATTAATGTCAAAAAGAAAAAGAAGATATCCCCGTGGGGTTTTAAAGCAGCAGAAAATTATGAAAATAAAAAGCTGTTACTTAAAAAGGTTTTTTATTTTGTAGGACTTAACCGTGATGGTTAAAATAAGAGCTGTGCTACAGGAGATAACACAAATGAAGCTGGCACAAGTTTATACAATGTTCAAGCGCTATAGTAGGGTAATAATCCTGACGCGTTTTGACCCCGTTGGGTCATCTTCAGAGGATTGAGGTGCTGTAACAAAATTTACGTATTAAAGTTCATGGATGTAACCATAAAAATGTAGTATAATATATATATGTTTAACAGTATAATTACCAATCACATTGTGTTTAAGCAGTTTCTCCTGAGCTTGTAATTCTCCGACGTCTCCCCCACCAGGTCCCGACAGGGGCCCCCGGCCGTCCACCACGTCAGCAAGGGGAAGAGGGGGGCTAATCGTCCGTGCGTGTCTTACAAGGAGTCACACCAAGTGGATGTTTCCCAAAACTGGGGAGGGGCGTGGGGGCAAGCGAGCCAGACCTGCAGTCAAAGCATCAAATAACAGACAACTGTACCATCAGTGCATTATGTTTAGCACGGATAGAAATATATGTGTCATTGTCACTTTTTAAAAGGATAACTCTGTTTATAATTTATTTAATATTTTGTTTGATGTTGTCTGTACTTATTGGGGTCAGCGATGTATGGATATTCCCATACTGGTGATGGTAAAAAAAGGGGGGGGTTAACAAGGGTAGATATGACTACATGTAGATATCACTATATCAGAGTATGTAGTGTAAAAAGTAAATAGTGGTATCTATGTGTTGGCCGTGAAATAAGTGACAAAGTAGAGTAAGGATATAGGAATGTAAAGAAAGAGGCGAATTTGGGGAGAACATGTGAGGAAAGAAGGGGACGGGCAGACTGGTAGGGATAGAAAAAAAAAAAAAAAACTGAGGGAAAAGAAAGAGATGGGAAAGAAAGAACGGGAAGGAGGGGGGATGGTTAAGGGGGGAAGGGGAAAAAAAGATTGGGGAGTAGAGGAAAAAAGCTTAAGAAGAAAAGATCCAGAGGAAAAAAGGAGACAGATTAGTGAAGTGTGAGGATAGTGCAGGTGGGGTAATGCATGTGAGTGGAAGGGAAGCATGAGGGTGGGGAAATGGGGAAGTGCAGTGCAAGGTGCCAAATAAAACAATCAAAATGCAATGAAAGCAAAAATGTCAGCAAAGAAAACAATCCAACCGTGTATATGTGAGAGATGGATGTGTGTGATGGTATACTAGCGAGAATTCATAGGTGCTGGAAAAGGGGTGATGAGGTGTCAAGAAAGGGAGAAACTGAGACAGAGGTGAGACAAAGAAACACACAAAATTAGGTGCCATAAAAGTGAACATATATTGAGGGTAAGTAAAATCAGATATAAATTGTTCAAAATGGTGTAACTAGTCACAATAGAAAGGAATGACGTGAAAGGAACCCACAATACAGGGTATATCACGTCAGGTCCAACTCATCAATGTGTTCAGATACTGGTAATTACCTGTCTCCAGAGTTTAGGTCAGTTGGTCAGTCTGATGGAACGGTAGGGACTAAATGAAGATCCCCCAATCTGCCTAGTCATTATAAATAGAGTGCTGGCCGCTGATTGGATGCCTAATTGGGCTGCAGGTGCACGCAGGCTGTCCCCACCCCCCCTCCTGCTCCAGCAGGGATTAGCACTCCACATGTGGCTCCCCCGACGTTCAGGAAGATGGATATCCCGGCACGGCCGTCACATCCGCCGTAATTGCGTGACGTCGCGACATCACGTGCACGCACGCAGCATCGCGTGCCCGCAACGCCACAGCGTTGATCCGGAACGCCACTGGCAGGAAAAGATACACCCGAGGGTGCAGAAAGGAGGCACGGACCCTTTAATTGTGCCCCCCCTCTCTTCCTGCCAGGAAGAGACGCAACGACGAAGCCCCCATCCCCAGGACGGGTCCACGGTCCATGGAACCCACATCGGGCACTGGAAGGGGGAGAGGAGGGGGAACAACATACTGCAGACAATATGTGAAAGGATTATAAAAAGCCTGTAACTAGAGGGGGACATACATGGAAGAGAACAAGGGAGCTGCACACCCTGAAATAGATAAAAGAATTTAGGATTCCCCTGATTGGGCTTTAAAGCAGCAAGATGTACCATTACAAAAGATCATTAGTAAAACAATTTATTTGACAAGATGTCGTATATTCATGTAAAATCTAGTACAATGATGAATTCATATTTCATAAACGGCAAAATGCATATCACATCATTACATTACATGGAGTAGTAAAATATCGAAGCCCCGACGCGTTTCGACCTATTGCGGTCTCTTCAGGGGGCACATCTGAATCTATAAAACAATACAAATATTGAAAATAGTATATGATTTTCTAAAAAAGATCACATTGGATAAACCATAATGATGGGTTTTACCGTTGAAGTGAAGTAGGCATATCTAGTGGGGGCATTGGGGAGCCATGGAGGGGTCCGGGCGGCGCGCAGGCCATCCCCAACCCCCCACCCGGGGAAAGAGCCAGCCCCCTGGGGCTTACAAGGAGCCACACTGGTACACGTCCCCCCGGGGGAGCGGGAGACCGAACACCTGCAACAGACATCCATGAGCAGCCATTAAAGAAGTAACATATTTGTATATAAGTTATCATAGTAAAAATTAATTTAAATTATATAGATATATGGAGACCAAAAATGTGTGTATGTTTTTAGGGATGGTAGTTGAATCACATAGATTAAACAAATAAATAATCAAATTGAATTAGTATTGCTGGCAACCCAAATCTAATGTGCAAGTAGTACCTAATATGTGAGTGAAAATGTGTGCTATGAGTGAAAAAAGGGGAATCCTTGGGAGAGTGCATGATGAGGAAAATCCTGGTGTGATGGTGTGACAAGCCTAGTGTAATGATGTGATAAACCAAGTGTTGGCAAAAAGGTGAAGGGTGAAAAAACAAACCAAACAGATAGGGTGAGGAAAAAATGTATAAAATAAAATAAAATGAAGAGCCAACCAAATAGCAGTATGTGAGGAAAGAAGGGGTGTGAGATGGGATGGCGTGACTAGGAAACATAAAAATTTACCTTGTGCTGTATGAAGTTGTATGAGGTATGTGAAGCTGGTTGGCTTGGCAATGACCAAGCTGCAATTACTAAAAAACGAATACCGTTAGTCCTGAACAGCAGGAAAAAACTGTTAGCTGGTAGACATTGGGGTCTCCTAATATATCTAGGCTGGAGCTGATGGAGTAATCACATGCAGGTGCCCAGCTCCCCCACCCATCCAGGATGATGGCGTGTGGGCCGCCAACTACAGCCCACGTGTGGCTCCCTCGGCGTCCCGGAAGACCGAACGGTCCCGACCACCGTCGTCATCTCCGTCGCAAAACGCGTGACGTCATGACGGCGCGCGCGCGCCGGGCCACGCACGCGCACACCGCCATAGACACTCCGGAGGTGAACGCGGGACGCCGCCGGCAGGGTGAAGCTCGCCACGGCGCCTATTAATAGGCGCTAGGCAGAGCAAACATGGGGGCGTGCGGAGTATCCACATGCCCCCACCCTGCCGGGAAGTCTCAAGGAGGGCAGGCTCCACCCAGAGGGGGGAGGGAGAGTGGAACCGCACCCACCGGGACCCAACAACGATCCCCCAAGCGTGAGAACCACATATAGATTGGCATTTGGCATGATCATGAGGTGTACCGAGAAAACAATAATAATAAATGTTGCATATATTAAACAGGAGCAGTGTGCCCTAACTCCAGACTCCTGCATGGGAACCAATAGAGTTTCAGTCATAAACTACCATATGAAATATTAAATATTAAATGTCATGCAGTACAGGAGTCAGTTTCTCCTGGTGCATGGAAGGGGAAAGGTTTGAATCGCAAACCGATTCCCCCTTGATTGGAACAAAATATGTTCAAAAGTTGTATATAGGTTAAAATTAAATTGGTAAGTGCTGGAATCTGAAGGTGGCATAAGACACACTGCTACCTGTTTTGATCTCTGGTATGTCAAAGCGGGGAGGGGTGTTTAACCACCCAAAAAAAATTGTAACTAGAGGGGGACATACATGGAAGAGAACAAGGGAGCTGCACACCCTGAAATAGATAAAAGAATTTAGGATTCCCCTGATTGGGCTTTAAAGCAGCAAGATGTACCATTACAAAAGATCATTAGTAAAACAATTTATTTGACAAGATGTCGTATATTCATGTAAAATCTAGTACAATGATGAATTCATATTTCATAAACGGCAAAATGCATATCACATCATTACATTACATGGAGTAGTAAAATATCGAAGCCCCGACGCGTTTCGACCTATTGCGGTCTCTTCAGGGGGCACATCTGAATCTATAAAACAATACAAATATTGAAAATAGTATATGATTTTCTAAAAAAGATCACATTGGATAAACCATAATGATGGGTTTTACCGTTGAAGTGAAGTAGGCATATCTAGTGGGGGCATTGGGGAGCCATGGAGGGGTCCGGGCGGCGCGCAGGCCATCCCCAACCCCCCACCTGGGGAAAGAGCCAGCCCCCTGGGGCTTACAAGGAGCCACACTGGTACACGTCCCCCCGGGGGAGCGGGAGACCGAACACCTGCAACAGACATCCATGAGCAGCCATTAAAGAAGTAACATATTTGTATATAAGTTATCATAGTAAAAATTAATTTAAATTATATAGATATATGGAGACCAAAAATGTGTGTATGTTTTTAGGGATGGTAGTTGAATCACATAGATTAAACAAATAAATAATCAAATTGAATTAGTATTGCTGGCAACCCAAATCTAATGTGCAAGTAGTACCTAATATGTGAGTGAAAATGTGTGCTATGAGTGAAAAAAGGGGAATCCTTGGGAGAGTGCATGATGAGGAAAATCCTGGTGTGATGGTGTGACAAGCCTAGTGTAATGATGTGATAAACCAAGTGTTGGCAAAAAGGTGAAGGGTGAAAAAACAAACCAAACAGATAGGGTGAGGAAAAAATGTATAAAATAAAATAAAATGAAGAGCCAACCAAATAGCAGTATGTGAGGAAAGAAGGGGTGTGAGATGGGATGGCGTGACTAGGAAACATAAAAATTTACCTTGTGCTGTATGAAGTTGTATGAGGTATGTGAAGCTGGCTCTTTCCCCGGGTGGGGGGTTGGGGATGGCCTGCGCGCCGCCCGGACCCCTCCATGGCTCCCCAATGCCCCCACTAGATATGCCTACTTCACTTCAACGGTAAAACCCATCATTATGGTTTATCCAATGTGATCTTTTTTAGAAAATCATATACTATTTTCAATATTTGTATTGTTTTATAGATTCAGATGTGCCCCCTGAAGAGACCGCAATAGGTCGAAACGCGTCGGGGCTTCGATATTTTACTACTCCATGTAATGTAATGATGTGATATGCATTTTGCCGTTTATGAAATATGAATTCATCATTGTACTAGATTTTACATGAATATACGACATCTTGTCAAATAAATTGTTTTACTAATGATCTTTTGTAATGGTACATCTTGCTGCTTTAAAGCCCAATCAGGGGAATCCTAAATTCTTTTATCTATTTCAGGGTGTGCAGCTCCCTTGTTCTCTTCCATGTATGTCCCCCTCTAGTTACAATTTTTTTTGGGTGGTTAAACACCCCTCCCCGCTTTGACATACCAGAGATCAAAACAGGTAGCAGTGTGTCTTATGCCACCTTCAGATTCCAGCACTTACCAATTTAATTTTAACCTATATACAACTTTTGAACATATTTTGTTCCAATCAAGGGGGAATCGGTTTGCGCTTCAAACCTTTCCCCTTCCATGCACCAGGAGAAACTGACTCCTGTACTGCATGACATTTAATATTTAATATTTCATATGGTAGTTTATGACTGAAACTCTATTGGTTCCCATGCAGGAGTCTGGAGTTAGGGCACACTGCTCCTGTTTAATATATGCAACATTTATTATTATTGTTTTCTCGGTACACCTCATGATCATGCCAAATGCCAATCTATATGTGGTTCTCACGCTTGGGGGATCGTTGTTGGGTCCCGGTGGGTGCGGTTCCACTCTCCCTCCCCCCTCTGGGTGGAGCCTGCCCTCCTTGAGACTTCCCGGCAGGGTGGGGGCATGTGGATACTCCGCACGCCCCCATGTTTGCTCTGCCTAGCGCCTATTATTAGGCGCCGTGGCGAGCTTCACCCTGCCGGCGGCGTCCCGCGTTCACCTCCGGAGTGTCTATGGCGGTGTGCGCGTGCGTGGCCCGGCGCGCGCGCGCCGTCATGACGTCACGCGTTTTGCGACGGAGATGACGACGGTGGTCGGGACCGTTCGGTCTTCCGGGACGCCGAGGGAGCCACACGTGGGCTGTAGTTGGCGGCCCACACGCCATCATCCTGGATGGGTGGGGGAGCTGGGCACCTGCATGTGATTACTCCATCAGCTCCAGCCTAGATATATTAGGAGACCCCAATGTCTACCAGCTAACAGTTTTTTCCTGCTGTTCAGGACTAACGGTATTCGTTTTTTAGTAATTGCAGCTTGGTCATTGCCAAGCCAACCAGCTTCACATACCTCATACAACTTCATACAGCACAAGGTAAATTTTTATGTTTCCTAGTCACGCCATCCCATCTCACACCCCTTCTTTCCTCACATACTGCTATTTGGTTGGCTCTTCATTTTATTTTATTTTATACATTTTTTCCTCACCCTATCTGTTTGGTTTGTTTTTTCACCCTTCACCTTTTTGCCAACACTTGGTTTATCACATCATTACACTAGGCTTGTCACACCATCACACCAGGATTTTCCTCATCATGCACTCTCCCAAGGATTCCCCTTTTTTCACTCATAGCACACATTTTCACTCACATATTAGGTACTACTTGCACATTAGATTTGGGTTGCCAGCAATACTAATTCAATTTGATTATTTATTTGTTTAATCTATGTGATTCAACTACCATCCCTAAAAACATACACACATTTTTGGTCTCCATATATCTATATAATTTAAATTAATTTTTACTATGATAACTTATATACAAATATGTTACTTCTTTAATGGCTGCTCATGGATGTCTGTTGCAGGTGTTCGGTCTCCCGCTCCCCCGGGGGGACGTGTACCAGTGTGGCTCCTTGTAAGCCCCAGGGGGCTGGCTCTTTCCCCGGGTGGGGGGTTGGGGATGGCCTGCGCGCCGCCCGGACCCCTCCATGGCTCCCCAATGCCCCCACTAGATATGCCTACTTCACTTCAACGGTAAAACCCATCATTATGGTTTATCCAATGTGATCTTTTTTAGAAAATCATATACTATTTTCAATATTTGTATTGTTTTATAGATTCAGATGTGCCCCCTGAAGAGACCGCAATAGGTCGAAACGCGTCGGGGCTTCGATATTTTACTACTCCATGTAATGTAATGATGTGATATGCATTTTGCCGTTTATGAAATATGAATTCATCATTGTACTAGATTTTACATGAATATACGACATCTTGTCAAATAAATTGTTTTACTAATGATCTTTTGTAATGGTACATCTTGCTGCTTTAAAGCCCAATCAGGGGAATCCTAAATTCTTTTATGGATTATAAAAAGCCTATAGATTGCATTCTAGTGTGCAAAGGTCTAGAAAGCTGTGGGTGGTTGGAATGCATTCGAGGCAGCCGTGGGCTGCCTCCATTAGGTTTAACAAAAAACGTACATGTGATGCTCCAGATAATTGGGGTTGTCATTACAGCAGAATGAAAATACTAGCCAATGTATTGTAAACATATTAAGTGCGCCTGAGGGGGCACACTAAAGTGTCCAGTATTATGATAGATTAGTGAAAACAGGGGAGAATGACAGATAATTTTATCCGATCTCACCCGTTCAAAAATATTAGCGTATAATTACATGGGGATAGTTTAATCATCACCTATACATATACATTGGCTCATCCTGTAAACAATGTAACACAATACTTATTCAGTAGAAACAGTCACAATCAGAGTATTACAAGAAATGCACAATTCAACCAGAATCATCCCACAGCTCATATCTTAACTCGAGTGTCAAAAAGTGGGGGGAGGGGTGTTTAACCACCCTATATTCGAGAAAAGGGGAGGTACACATACTGAGAAGATATAGAGTGCTGCACCCCCCGATTAATGTCAAAAAGAAAAAGAAGATATCCCCCGTGGGGTTTTAAAGCAGCAGAAAATTATGAAAATAAAAAGCTGTTACTTAAAAAGGTTTTTTATTTTGTAGGACAAAACCGTGATGGTTAAAATAAGAGCTGTGCTACAGGAGATAACACAAATGAAGCTGGCACAAGTTTATACAATGTTCAAGCGCTATAGTAGGGTAATAATCCTGACGCGTTTCGACCCCGTTGGGTCATCTTCAGAGGATTGAGGCGCTGTAACAAAATTATCGTAAACCTTCAGCAGGAAATAGCTTACTGCATGCCAGCAGCTCGCATCCTGAAAAGTTAATCAAAAGTATCCCTTTCAGTCAATTTTTGCGACTGAAACACAATTGTACACGGGACACAGACTTTCAAAAGGAGGCAAATTTGCTACGCGATCGCCTCTTAGCCAGGGGATATAGTAGAACTTGTTTGAAAAAAGCCTTTAATAGGGTAAAAAATCAGAACAGACAACTTTTACTGTATAAGCCCAGACGTGATAAAGTATCAACATCAACGAGGGTGATTACTAAATACAACAGACAACATGCAAAGGTGAGACATATTTATAAAAAGTTCTGGTACCTATTGGCAGCTGATCAAAAAATCTCCAAGTTCGTTAAGCCCCATCCAGAGATCACCTTCAAACGCTCTCGTTCCCTGAGAGACACTCTAGTGAGTAGCCACTACAGCAACCAGACCACTCTAAAATCCAAGCCACCACGTACCTACCTATGTGGCAGGTGCAATTATTGCCCCTTCATTATAGAAGGAAAGAATGTTACTCTTCCTAACAACAATATCTGGACCCCCAAATATAGAACCAACTGCCAATCGGTGGGCTCTGTATATTTAATGAAATGTCATTGCGGGGCATTTTACGTGGGAAAAACAAAGCGCCCACTATACTGTACAATCAGGGACCATGTGTCCCTGATCTCCAAACACAGGATGGAAACACCAATCAGCCGTCATGTGGGGCTATACCACAATTTGATTTAAAAGTCATTGGCTTTTTCAGTCTCGAACATCTCCCAGAACATGAACGGGGTGGTGATATTGACAACAAACTCCTTCCATTGGAGTCGAGATGGATTTATTGTTTACAGGCTACTCGGTCCCCTGGCCTCAATGAGGGGATTAGTTATAAGCCTTTTCTGTGAACCCTATCCCTGTTTGGGACATGATACTTACGTCCCCTTTTGGATGAACGTCCCTGAAATTGGGACATCCACCTGGCCATATCAACCAAGGGATTGTTTTCTGAATGTGGCTATCTTCCTGCATATACTGATCATGGGATTGTTTCACCCACTTTACCACCTATTACCTCCGTTTCGGAACCACTCATTACTTTTGAACACTATGGGATCGTTGGACGCGTGCCATATCACGACCAATTCCCGGCTGGTTATCTAGCCCAGGGTTGCCTTTTGTTATCAAAAATATTGTTTCGGAATAGGGAAAGCAATACACACTGAGCTAGCTACGATAGTGTGTACATTCATACAATTTTGTATAAGTAGATTTAATTATGGGTGCATTGTTGTAAACCAAAAATTGTGATGTATAATCATGACCACACCTGAACTTCGTGGTTCTCCCTTTTTTTTTTTTTTTAACCCCCCCCCCCCCCCAGGCCCTTATGTTCCCTCATTTTTACCTCCCCAGTCCAGGGCCTTTTGATTTCCCGTAAGGACGCCCAAGGGTGTGGACTAGTGTGGGTTCACATCCCCTTTGTTTATTTTTTTGGGGGGGGGTGCCACCCCGGTCCAAGCCCGCCTTGAGGCTTCCATTTGATCCATGGCATCCCTCTAACCATGACTAATAGCCACAATATACCATCTGCCCAAGGTTTTCCATCTCTCTGACTCAGCACTGTCTCCAATGTGGGTTACAGCGCTGTTATTGGCAACCGAAAGTATCATTTACTTCCGTTTTTTTTGTATCCGATTCCGGGTAATCAGTCCATGGACCTTGAACCTCCCCTTTGTGTCTGCTTGGCGCCGGTGCGGTGTGATGACATACGCTGCATTTTGGCGCCATGGGGAGGGATATTTAAACCCTATACATCCTGATGCTTGTGTTAGCAGCAGGGGAGCTCATGTTGAATATGGACGCCAGCACCAGGTAAAATTAAAATGATTGTTAGCTGGTCTAGCACTTTGCAATATATTCAATCGGGAACTAAGCACCGCTTTGGGTGCCTCTTTTTCTTTTCTTTTCTTTTTCTTTTTTAGATGACCATCAGTCACCTCCTTGCTCTATTTGAAATATAGGAAGTGACTACTCTATGAGGTTCATTTCTTTTGGGTCTTTCTCCAGCAATACCAGCAGGAATGTGATGTAGTTTCCTACACAGTGTTGTGAATCTCTTCAAGGTGAGCATGTGCTCTTGAAGATTTAGAGACGCATCATATACATATACATGTTTTTTTCTTTATACTGTATAAAGATTCTGATGCAGGTACATATATATATATATATATATATATATATATATATATATATATATATATATATCATTTCAGAAACTATGAAGTAGCTGTGTCCCCCCTCTTTTGACTCTCGTATAGATGTATCCTCATAGTTGGTATTGTGCCACCAGTCCGCATGAGCTCCCAATATAAATATTCTTTTATTACATGGGATGTTGGTGAGTATGGTCCACTGACTAGATACTGTTGTGGACTTTTGCCCCCCTCACCCGCAACATGTGTGTTTTCACTATCCATGATATATGTTACAGATACTGTGATCATTTCTCCTGTTTTGGATGGTCTTCGTTCATAACAACATACATCCCTCCCTACGGGTGATCTGGCATTTTTCTGGACTACAGGGGGGAGTGAACTCTGGGGGTTCCCCTCCTCTCCTCTCCTCTGATTTGACGCCTCGGGTCCTGCGACTTCCCTGGAACTTTTTTTTGAGGTACGGAGTTGACGTAGGGGTGGTGGTTGTGTCGGTTTGGGAGGGGAGGGTGTAGAGCCTGGGGTAGGGTTGGGAGGGGGTTGGGGTAAAATGGGGGGGTTTCGGTGGAGTCATGGTTATACAAGTTAAAGAACTATCAAGTTGTATAAACATAAATGTTTCATGTGTTATTTTCATACACTTATTTATCTTTATTTCTTGTTTTCTTTATACATCCAAGGTTGTTCTTACCATATGTATTGTCGTTGAATAATCAAAAGTCCTCATCCATCTTCCTGATGAAGCCTTCCAGGCGAAACATGTTGAAATTTGTGGACGTGGTTATGATTAGAATTTTTGTGTTTACAGTTCTTTCTCTTCATTTGTCATTATTAGGTTGAGGATGTTTACCTTTGACTATGAATGTAAAACTGTTTTCACATTTTATTGCTTCTTCTTTCTGTAAAACTGTCTTAATAAATATTGGTATAATTTTATAATTGATAGTGTTCTTCTATACACTGGGTATACCTTTAAAGTCCCACCTTCTAAATACATTTTTAATTGATCATTTCTTCTCTCAGTCGAAAGGGAGGGGAGAGATATGTCAGCTAGGTAGTTATTCAGTTATGGTTTGTTTTAGTAATCTCTGGAGGTATATAGGTCTTTGTAAATGTTTAAAAAGGTTTCCATGATATCCCTAGGAGTTTCACTGATTTGGCCCTGTATAGTAAGGATACGTGGGATAGATATAGGAGGACGATCAGGTCTGGTCAGGTACGCTAAGAGACGTTCGGCTTTGTTACTGCGTTCAAATGATTTCTGAGTAGCATGTAACATACGCTTTTTGCATAAGATCTAGCAGACGGAGTTCATACACCCTGCGTTTTTGTAGCCACGCGTCTCTCGTGTCAGGGGCCGGGTTAGAGGCATAGACGGACTCTGCTTGCACCATGGCAGTTTCTAATTCCCCCGTAAGTTGCCTATTATTTTTCTGTATGACTCCAGTGATGGACATAAAAGTGCCCCTCAATGTATTCTTAATGACTTCCCATTCTGTGGAAGGGTCCACTGTTCCCAAGTTGTCCTTCTAGTAGCCTGTAATACCCTTCCTGCATTCCCCCTGCACCACCTCGTCCTCCAACCAGTATGAATTCAGGCACCAAATGGCAGGGCCCGAACCCGGGAGGAGGGCAAGGTCCACAGAGAGAGGAACGTGGTCTGAAACTCCCCTGGGCAGATAGGAAACCTCAGAGACAATGGGAATAGTGTCCGCCTTGGTAAATGCCATGTCAATTCGAGGCATGGTATGGAAAGAGTCCGAGTGGCAAGAATACTGGCACACATCCAGATGTTTCCGGCGCCAAAGTTCTGTAAGGTCATAAACCTGCATCCAGTCTAGAAAGGAGGGAAAGGACCTACCTCCACCCCCCAAGCGGTCCACAGCTGGATCTAATATGGCGTTGAAGTCACCCACATAAAGTAGAGGTCCAGGGGGTCTGGTCAACAGCTGAAGTGACAATTTAGACAGTACCTCCATCGAAAATGGGGGAGGAATATAAACGTTTACAAGAGTAAATGTCACAGTGGAAATTTGTAGGGTAAGTAAAATAAATCTCCCGTCTGGGTCTGTTTTGACTTGTAGAGTATCAGCGGGGAGAGATTTAGCCAGTAAGATAGAGACCCCTCTGGAGTAGTTTGTGTGGGTAGCATGATAAGATTGAGCCAGCCATGGGCATTTAAGGGCTCTCACCTTAGTGCCAGTAAGGTGGGTTTCTTGGAGGCAAATGTGGGGACGGCATTTTTTTAAAACTGAAAAGACTAGTGACTGCTTCTGGGGTGCATTCATAGCTCTAGTGTTCCATGAGACCAGTGGCGTAGCGTGGGGGGTGCAGGGGGTGCCGTGGCCCCGGGCGCAACCTTTAGGGGGGCGCTAGTATGTGTCACTACTGGCTGCCTCCTCCTAATTTCAAGTTCCTCTGTCCCATGCGCTCCGGCCGCCATGTTAAGTGTCCGGCGCCCTGTGATTGGGCGTATGGGGGTCATGTGAGGCGTAGGTATAGTGTGGTGGTCAGTATAGTGTAGTATAGTGGTCAGTGTAGTATAGTGGACAGTGTAGTATGGTGGTCAGTATAGTGTTGTGTAGTATAGTGGTCAGTGTAGTATAGTGGACAGTGTAGTGTAGTATGGTGGTTAGTGTAGTGTAGTATGGTGGTTAGTATAGTGTAGTTTAGTATGGAGGTCAGTGTAGTGTAGTATAGTGGTCAGTATAGTGTAGTGGACAGTGTAGTGTGGTGGTCAGTATAGTGTAGTATGGTGGTCAGTATAGTGTAGTATGGTGGTCAGTATAGTGTAGTATAGTGGACAATGTAGTGTAGTGGTCAGTGTAGTGGACAGTATAGTGTAGTG
Organism: Aquarana catesbeiana; assembly: GCF_042186555.1. Lineage (NCBI taxonomy): Eukaryota > Metazoa > Chordata > Amphibia > Anura > Ranidae > Aquarana > Aquarana catesbeiana. Next base: position 94,906,706 of record NC_133324.1, on the reverse strand, counting down.
TAGTTCTCAGTGTAGCGGACAATATAGTATAGTGGTCAGTATAGTATAGTGGTCAGTGTAGTTCTCAGTGTAGTGGACAGTATAGTGTAGTGTAGTTCTCAGTGTAGTGGACAGTATAGTGTAGTGGTCAGTATAGTATAGTGGACAGTGTATTGGTCAGTGTAGTTCTCAGTGTAGTGGTCAGTATAGTATAGTGGACAGTGTATTGGTCAGTGTAGTTCTCAGTGTAGTGGACAGTATAGTATAGTGGTCAGTGTAGTGTGTAATGGTCAGTAAAGTAATCAGGTTGGTCAGTGTTGAAATCAAGTAGGTTAGTGTAGTGGTCAGTATAGGAATCAGGTAGGTCAGTACTATTGTATTTGAAGGGACTCAGGAGTGCTAAAAGTCCGCAGGTTAGGGGGCGCAAATTACTTGCCTTGCCCCGGGTGCTAACAACCCACACTACGCCACTGCATGAGACTATCTTTAAAGGCTTTGCCAATCTAAAGTACACATTATAAAATAATCACATAGGAATATAAATACAATCACATGTAATACCTGATAGGCCATGCCACCTTGAACATATCCAAGCACATATATAATATAATGCAGATATCTACCTCTACGTAGGTAGGAGCCATTAATGGAAAAAACAGAAAAAAACAATATACTGCCTTGGGCAGCAACCATAAAAAATACAAAAAGTGAAAAATGAAGAAGAAAATGAAAAAAGAAAAGAAAAAGAGAAAAAGGAGAAACCATTGAAAACCCCATGCCCCCCACCCCGCTCGGCCATCCCAAACGTAGCGAGCCTTGGATCCCTGAACCTAGAAAACCTCCTTGACTCCAGGTGAGAAAAAAGAGAAACCCCCCCCAAAAAAGTGGAGGTCAGTGGAGGTCAAAACTGTTCCATGGCCACGCCACTAACTGGTGAGAGGGTAGTGTGGAGTCTGGTGGGGCTCTCAACCGGAGGTAAAAAAAAGGAAAAAACATGTCCTGATCCAGGATGTGTTACCACTGCAATCGTGTAGAAGTTCAGAAGTCGGTCGGCCTCTCCGCAGAGCAAGTAATACAGTTGGCAGGCCAGTGGTTCCAGGAGGGGAAGGCCTGGTGTAGAAGTAAACTGTTTCCCTCTAATGCGCAGGGGAGATATCAGGATTATCACAGAGCAAATAGGCAGTGTGGTGAAAGTGGCCAACATTAGTGGTATGGTCAAGGCACGAGGCAAATAGGAATCTTTGGAACTGTAGCAGCAAGCTGGAGCAGAGTGAGACAAGCCGGGTCAAACACAGGAAAGGAAATACACAGAGCAAGGCAGCAGGCAGTAGCAGGGTCAGACAAGCCGAGTCAGAATGGGTAATCAGGCAGGTTAATGCAGCAGGCTGAAGCAGGGTCAAGGCAAGCCAAGGTCAGGATTGGAGATAACGGGTAAGTCAACAGAGCCGGATCAGTACAGGTGATCAGCTGGCAGGATACAGGTTACTAGGCACAGAGCTGGCAGATCAAACAGTGCAGCTGCTGTCCTTTTAAAAGCCTATTGGCGCAGCGCTTAGCGTGCGCGCGCCCGCACCCGTTGTGCACGCATGCACACCTGAGGCGTGCACACGCGCATACGGGCGCCACTGTCTAGTCTGACCAGGAATGCACACACACACACGTACCCCCGTTCTGTCCTGGCAAGTCCCTGACAGATACATCAATGACATCTCGATGGTGTGGATGGGTGATGAGGAGCAACACCATGAGTTTCTTTCGAAATAATATTGACAAGCCTTGCGAGCCACAGAAGGGTTAATGCCTTAAAATAAATCCTGAGTGAAAGTCAGCTGCAAACACTAATCACGTTTCATAATCGTGTAAATGGTGTTAAAAAATACAAATGTGTCTGCGCTAAACTAAAATTATTCTACATAAATAACTACAAAAAGTGCTACGTGCCAAAATAATTCCAAAATCAAAATCAAATGTGTCTATGCTGAATAATAAATTATCAGAAATAGCTCTTAGTACTTTGTACACCTAACTCCCAAAAAGTGCAATGTGCAAAATTAATTAAAAATAAATACAAAATCTGAGTGCCAAACCAGGAATGAAAATGCAACCATTCCTTATAAAAAGTCCTTATAGTTCATAAAATATAAAGTGCTCAAAAAATGTGTCCATAATCAGTGAAGTCCATCCATCCTGTTCATCCAACAAGTGTATCACCATAAAGCATGCCTTAGTGTTCTCCAGTGACCCCAAAAGTGCATGCGCTCACCTTGAAGTGTGTGACACAGTAATTAAACTCTGTCAAAACACGCTCTGGAGCCACTCCTGTGCTCAATGGAATCAACTGTGTAGGTCTCCTATGTTCTCAAATAACGTCATAATATCATATGTAAGAGAAAAGAAACTCCATAGCGCAACATTGTAACATAATAAAGTATCTTTATTTAAAACAAACTCTCCCCTCTTAGGGGTACTCACATGCTGTGGGTGCGTTAGTGCACCATCCTATACAATTTTATTAATTTTACTGTTGCTACTCCCCCACAGTAATTTTAGATGCAATATATTTTATTAGTAGGTTTAGAAGTTTTTACAAACTTTTACTATTTTTACATATAGATTCTTTATTTTATATGCACATTTTATATCATTAAAATTACTTTTTATTTAGATTTTTAGACACTTAGTAAGGATTTATATCAATTAGAATCAATATATGTAGTAAGCTATCATGTTTTATTATTGTTATTATTGCGATCATTGTTGCTGTCTTTATGTATGAGGTGCGTTGCGGTGTTCTCTATAAATGGCAGCTCCGTTCTGGGGTGTGTTATAGTATATTTAGTCTGTCCTGTCAATGGTTTTAAATACGTAACCTTTTAGCTTTTTAGCTATGTGTCCTTGATCCTCGGATAACCAACTAAGAATTAGATTGTTGATCATAGGGGTTAAATTGTTAGCAAGGGATAGGTATGGCTGTAGCCTTTTGCTAGATTTGTCTGTGGTCTAAGGGAAAATGGCCGCCGTTACTATAACTTGAGCATAGAGCGTCTGTCCAATCAAATCCCCCTGATGAAGGCACGTGATCCCTGTGCCGAACATGCGTAGGGGAGGGGCCAGGACGGAGCTGTCAGCAGAGAGAGAGAGAGTTGGATGCATACACCGCACCGCACGCTATACTTTACGATCGGCTTGTTTTATGTCAATACCTGTATAGGATGGTGCACTAACGCACCCACAGCATGTGAGTACCCCTAAGAGGGGAGAGTTTGTTTTAAATAAAGATCCTTTATTATGTTACAATGTTGCGCTATGGAGTTTCTTTTCTCTTACATATGATATTATGACGTTATTTGAGAACATTGGAGACCTACACAGTTGATTCCATTGAGCACAGGAGTGGCTCCAGAGCGTGTTTTGACAGAGTTTAATTACTGTGTCACACACTTCAAGGTGAGCGCATGCACTTTTGGGGTCACTGGAGAAGACTAAGGCATGCTTTATGGTGATACACTTGTTGGATGAACAGGATGGATGGACTTCACTGATTATGGACACATTTTTTGAGCACTTTATATTTTATGAACTATAAGGACTTTTTATAAGGAATGGTTGCATTTTCATTCCTGGTTTGGCACTCAGATTTTGTATTTATTTTTAATAAATTTTGCACATTGCACTTTTTGGGAGTTATGTGTACAAAGTACTAAGAGCTATTTCTGATAATTTATTATTCAGCATAGACACATTTGATTTTGATTTTGGAATTATTTTGGCACGTAGCACTTTTTGTAGTTATTTATGTAGAATAATTTTAGTTTAGCGCAGACACATTTGTATTTTTTAACATGAGTTTCTTTCGGCTTTAAACAATAATGAGAGAAATATTAGGCTAACCTTTTTGGTAGACCCCAGGACAATTTCCTTTCTTGATCTACAGATCTCTATATTTGGCAATAGAATAACTACTTGCACTTTTAGAAAGCCGACTGCAGCGAACACACTTTTGCAAGCCTGCAGTCACCATCCAGACCATCTGTTTAAGGGAATCCCTGTGGGTCAGTTCCTGCGGCAGGGGAGATGTTTGGTAGATTTAGAGACAGGGGCTACTCTCATAAAGTCCTTAAAATGGCATGGAAAAAGGCCTGGAAAAAAGACAGGAGGGACCTTCTGGTTAAGAAGCAGGAAATAAGAAAAAAATATGTAAAGAACCCCCTTTAAGGATAATCACTACCTATGGGGCCCAATGAGAACAAGTGAGAAGTGCACTCCAAAAACATTGGGGAATCTTAACCAAATCACCTGCACTAGCTGATATTGTGGGTTCTCGTCCCCAACTGGTTGCTAGAAGGGCCCGTAATCTTAAGGATACCCTAGTCCACTCTGAATATACTAGGGTAAGGGCCACAAACTGACTAACTGATCTGCCTCCTGTGAAGGTCATGTATGCATGCGGGCATTGCCAAATGTGTAGATTTGTTGAAAAGACTGCAATTTCCACAGATGCGAATTCGAGTGTGTTAGGGAAATAATTCACCGTCTCAGACCGTCCTCGGGCATCAAGGTAATATTTATTGCATATGCAAGAGAAATGAATAGCATTACATGTTCATGCTGTCATCGTCATTTCTAAGGAAAATACTGTGGTACATGTCTTTTTTATAAGCCCTGGACACCCCCCTTTCCTGTCTTAAAACATGCCCAGTCTCATGTATTTTCAACTTTATTCTGGACACAACAGGAAAGGTGGAAGTGTCTGTTACAGACTTTATCTTCATCTAACAATGGTTACAGGATACTAACTTGAAAACTCCCCAAGCCAACACAAAAATACAGGATATATTCAAAAAAACTGCAGATGTAAGCTTTTTATATTGCTGAGTATATATATTGCTGACTCCACTAGTCTATAGTTTATTTCTAAGCCATGATAACAAAATGGCGTCTTTCATAACTGACATTTAAAGTATAATTTCTCTAACATCTCCCCCCTTTTATACTAATAATGTCAATAATTCAAATATCCAGTTTTTTCATTTTACCAGGTATTATCATTTAGACAGATAAGTCCTTGGCGAGAGTTGTAAATTCCTCATCAGGTTCCGAGTATAGTTCCGTGTCGCTCTGGAGGAGCATAGTTTTTGTTAAAGATGTGTCAATCAGTCTTTGAAGAATTCCCCTAATACAGGGAATGCAGCAACATCCACACAATGTAAGAACTGCGGCTGCCATGACAATAGAGATAAGCAAACTTTTTGCAAGATCACCCCATTTACCAAACCATTTTTCAAAGAGTCTCGTCAGGGGGTTCTCTACACCAGAGTTCTCAGCTAATTCTTCAGATAGCATTTGCAGGCCTTGTAAGGCCTTGGTGATACTTCCACTAGGTGCCGTATTATTTGGAATAAAAGTGCAGCAGAAGGTGCCGAACATTTTGCATACCCCGCCCCTTTCTGCCAGCAACATATCCAACGCTATACGGTTCTGCCACGCTGTCAAAGAGGTGGCGTCCAATTGTGCTGCTATGCCTTTGATAGCATCTCTGGTGTAATTCACAAATCTCTGCTGGTTGTAGTAGATGTAGTTTATCCAGTCGACGTTCTTTTTGGGCTGGACCCATATGAAGAGTGAGGTGAGTCCTGCTGTTATTTGATTCTGTGCTTTAATTTCATCTGGAACTCCTCGTGGAACACCTATTTCGTCTATATACACTCGATTGTCAAATGAGCCTTGTGGTGTTTCTCGCTTAATTCGTTTAAAAAAGTATTTACCTGGTAGTTTCATTGATTTATCACTCATAGGAACTATATAAAAGGGAACCAGCAATCGGGTAAGGGCACAACTACCCTCCCATCTAGGTGGTAGTCTGGGCCTTAGTCTCTTATCTCCACACAAACACCAAACATCAGCCAATTGCTGTTTTTGTTCCTGAAACCATTTTAGTTGGTACTTAATGTCTGTAGTACAGGTTGTAATTGCACAGTATTCAGGGGATAGGGTGCCAACATTTGTACCATTACTGTCATTGTTAGAGAAACAAGTAAAATTTCCTGGTAATGCTTGTACTGATGGGGGTATACTTTTCATTTTAGTCTTAGGGTAGCTCTTTTTCTCATTTACACATTCTGACCCAGTTATATTTTATGAAAACATTCTTATTATACAAGTCAAGTCTACTTCCTCTTCAGGGAGAGGAACGGTGGCTAGTTGTGGAATATAATAAGGTTTACCATACAGCATTTCATACGGTGTTAGTTCTTTAGCAGTAGGGGTAATTCTTATACTCAACAATGCCATTGGCAAACACTAAACCCATTTATTTTTCCCTGTTTCCTCCAACAATTTTCTTAGTTTACTCTTTAAGGTACCATTGTGTCTCTCCACTGTGCCCACAGATTGTGGGTGGAAGACACAGTGGTTTTTTTAGGTCAATATTGTACCATTTACCAATTTGTTGTATTGTTCGGTTTACAAAATGGGAGCCGTTGTCACTGTAAATCACAGAGGGGATCCCATGAAATGGAATCACCTCTTTAATAAGTACTTTGGCTACTGACTGCCCATTTGGGTGTGTCAGAAAAAGCTTCCGCCCACTTTATAAACAACAATTATCATAAAATCCATGCATATCGTGTGAAAGGGATAAGAGGGTTGTGGGAAATGACCTCTTAAGGGTCTTAGGGCACCTTGAGCATGGTATCTGGTACAAAGCGGACATGTGAGGCAAAAATTTCTAGAGTCGTTCGTAAACCCATATGTTGTGAACACCTTATTGATCACCTGTACCATCCCTCCTTTTGAGATATGGGCTTGCCCATGGCTCAATAACGCAGCATATCTAAATAGTGATGTAGGTAAGATGGGTTTACCTTCTGTACTTGTATATATACCATTGACCAGCGTTGTCCCTTTAGATAACCACTTTTGTTTTTCACCTGCCGGTGATGTTTTCTGCATTTCTGATAACCATGTTTTATCAATAGCTTTCCATACCTCATCATTTTCTTGGGGACCTGTATAGTATATGTGTGTTTTTTTTTGCGGTCTTGTAGTAGCTTCCCTTGCGGTCTTTGTCTGTTAGTGCATTCCCTAGAGTAATTGGATCTGTTCCCTTTCTGTGTGCTGTACATTTACAAATAGCCACTTGTGTTGGTTTCTGTACATTTTCTAGAAGGGCCAGGATAAGATCCCCATGTGAGATTGGTTTACCTGTGGACGTAATCATACCCCTATTTTTCCATTGTTGGGCAAATATGTGTATAGTAGAAAAAGCGTATTGGCTGTCTGTATAAATATTTATTTTCTTCCCTTCCCCTAGACTACAGGCCCTGAATAGGGCAATAATTTCAGCTTGTTGTGTAGAGTAGGAACTGGGAAGGAGTCTGGCTTCAATGACCTGGTCATGCATTACTATAGCGTATGCCGTTTAATGTACCCCTTTATCGTCCTTTTTACAAGACCCATCAACACAAAAGGTAATGTCAGCATCTAGAAAGGGAACATCAGTGAGAACCCACAATGAGGTGCTTTACCTTTGTAAATGCATCCTCTGCTTGCACATTCCACTGAATGGAATCTTTTGCAGCCATTAGTGAACCATAGATGAGATCAGAAAGAGGCTCCACCTCGGTAGCATAATTTGCTATCCATGCTCTACAGACATTTGCCTTCCCAAGAAATGACATCATTTCTTTTTTTGGTATGTGATTTGGGAACTTGAAGGATGGCCTCTTTTCGGATCTCATGCAAAAGTCTACCTTCTTGAAATAAAATGTAACCCAGGTATTTCACCTTTTCTTTCCACAGTTGTAATTTGTCTTTGCTGACCTTTTGACCTTGGTCTGCAAGGAAATGCATCAGAACCATGGTAATTTTACATACATTACTACCAGAATTTATTATAGACAGTAGATCCGCGCTTACAGGTTATATTTGCAACTGCAGCCCCCCTATGTAAGTAGAGGGCACCAAAGTGTACCCTCAAAGAGTAAGTCTAAAAGAATATATATATACAGGGAGTGGCGCTGTGCATGAGGGGATAATTGCCGTATATAATTATCTAATGATAAATCATATTATGAGAACCAACACAAAGATGTGAAGAAGTAAACATAAATATCCCGCATAGGAATCGGTAGGTGTTAAGAAGAGAGTATAGATGCAGATGGTTGTTCAATATAGCCTGGATCCCATAACCCAATGACCGCTAATTATCTCTAATGGTGCTATATAATGTGCAAATAAGTGCCAAAGTGTCAAGTGCAGTCCAATAAAACGTTCCAGCCCTTGCTGAAATAACCTACAAGTGATATGAAAAGGGGGTATCCACAACCCTCTAAGGTGCAGTGCTAAAAAATTAAGTTGCAAACAATTTTGTAATGGGTAGATCTATATCTATAAGGGGTATCCACAACCCTCTAAAGTGCAGTGCTAAAAAATTAAATTAAATTAAATTGCAAACAAATTTATAAACAATTTTTAGATCTATATATATATATATATGTAGGAAGTGATATTAAAAATATATAGGATTAGTAGTGATTAACAAATAAATTGATAATAGCACAATTAAATAGCAGCATGAGATCACATGTGAAAATGCAGAAAAAGGTAAAAATCCAGCAAATCGTTAGAAAGTTCATGTAAAGTCTTCCACCCGACAACTTCCAGATTCTATAAAGATACAATCCCCCTGTTGTGATTCCACTCACCGGAACGCTATACCCCTGCAGGGGTATAAGCATAAGATGTTTCCACTCCAGCCGGTCAGATCCGGATGTCGATCGAATCTTTGTGGTCACTCGTCTCTGATTGCCTAGTCCAGATCAGCCTCTCCAACAGAGCAGGGGGACGGGGGGGATGGATAATCCCCTAGTACGATCCTATCTCCAGCCGGACATCCGCTCCAATGGAATTATATGTAATAAAAAAGTTGTGTCCACATAGCGTAACTCTTTTTTTCAAAAAAAGTTTATTATGTAAAAAATACAATCCAATAAAGAGGAGTTACTCCAAGAAAAATAATAAGTTTAAAAAGGAAAAGAATGGAGGAGCATACAAGCTCGCTGGCTCCCTTTGCTGTCCCGGGACGCAGCGTAGTTGACAAGGAGAAGATTGATAGTGTAAGGGCCTCAGAGATAAGATGAGGACGCATTAGAAAGCCTTATTCTAATTTGAATAGGAAGCCTAGTACCAATGATTTTTAAGATAGGGTATTTATGTATTTTTATTTTTATTTTTATTTTTATATTTTCTAAAACATTTCCCTTCTCAAATCTATTTTCAACACATACCTCCGGAGGAAATGAGAATTAATTATTTATTTCACCTCTGTTTTATTTAAAAGTGACGTAATATGCTGTAATATAGTTTTACCGGTTAATATCTGGCTTGCAAAATATACTTTCCCATGGCCGCCATTAAATTATACAAAGTTTCCACTAGATGGCGCTCAAGGAGATGCTACTTGATAATATACTGTTTTCCTTCATTAAACGAGGTTGAAAACGAATAAGGTTTAACCTCCATCCCCGTAATTGAAGCGGTTTTTTCAATTGGCCTTACACTCTGTCCGTCAAACGACACTCGATGTATGATTGGCCATGGTATGCACTGCACCCAGATATAAGACGTTGAGAGGACCAAGATGGCAGCGCCTCCGATGACGTCCGTGTGACGAAACGCGTAAGGCGGGACTATCTTGGTACGCACAACGTCACTTCCTGCCGCTGTGGTTCTTGCTAGCTGACCGGTGGAACGCAAGCGGTAGTTGTGAACTACGCTGCGTCCCGGGACAGCAAAGGGAGCCAGCGAGCTTGTATGCTCCTCCATTCTTTTCCTTTTTAAACTTATTATTTTTCTTGGAGTAACTCCTCTTTATTGGATTGTATTTTTTACATAATAAACTTTTTTTGAAAAAAAGAGTTACGCTATGTGGACACAACTTTTTTATTACATATAATTCCATTGGAGCGGATGTCCGGCTGGAGATAGGATCGTACTAGGGGATTATCCATCCCCCCCGTCCCCCTGCTCTGTTGGAGAGGCTGATCTGGACTAGGCAATCAGAGACGAGTGACCACAAAGATTCGATCGACATCCGGATCTGACCGGCTGGAGTGGAAACATCTTATGCTTATACCCCTGCAGGGGTATAGCGTTCCGGTGAGTGGAATCACAACAGGGGGATTGTATCTTTATAGAATCTGGAAGTTGTCGGGTGGAAGACTTTACATGAACTTTCTAACGATTTGCTGGATTTTTACCTTTTTCTGCATTTTCACATGTGATCTCATGCTGCTATTTAATTGTGCTATTATCAATTTATTTGTTAATCACTACTAATCCTATATATTTTTAATATCACTTCCTACATATATATATATATATAGATCTAAAAATTGTTTATAAATTTGTTTGCAATTTAATTTAATTTAATTTTTTAGCACTGCACTTTAGAGGGTTGTGGATACCCCTTATAGATATAGATCTACCCATTACAAAATTGTTTGCAACTTAATTTTTTAGCACTGCACCTTAGAGGGTTGTGGATACCCCCTTTTCATATCACTTGTAGGTTATTTCAGCAAGGGCTGGAACGTTTTATTGGACTGCACTTGACACTTTGGCACTTATTTGCACATTATATAGCACCATTAGAGATAATTAGCGGTCATTGGGTTATGGGATCCAGGCTATATTGAACAACCATCTGCATCTATACTCTCTTCTTAACACCTACCGATTCCTATGCGGGATATTTATGTTTACTTCTTCACATCTTTGTGTTGGTTCTCATAATATGATTTATCATTAGATAATTATATACAGCAATTATCCCCTCATGCACAGCGCCACTCCCTGTATTACTACCAGAATGTCATCCACATACAAGAGCATTTAACTCACACTGGGAGGTACAAACCGAGACAAATTATTGGACATTCTTTGTGAGAAGGTAGTTGGACTTTCACAATATCCCTGGGATAACCTAGTGTATGTGTACCTCTTTTTTTTTTTTTTTTCTGTGTATATAAATGCAACCCAGAACTGACTGTCTTTGTGTAAGGGAATGGAAAAGAAGGATTACTGTTATCGATAACAGAAAATACCTTGTTCTCTGGGTAGAGCTCGTTCAGGAGAACATGCATGTCTGGGACCACCGGGGCCCCGCGGTAATACGGCCCTATTGACTGCCTGTAAATCCTGTAAATCTCCACCCATCTTTCTCTCCCTTATGCTTCCTATACCTCTGAATCCCTCTGGATTTTAGTTTCTCATCTGTCAGTTGGACCCAGTTCGTGATAAATTCTCCTAGCTCATGCCATGATACCTTGGGATTCTAGGTGACCGAGACACAAGGACAGTATCCTGCCTGTATATTTGCAGAATAGGCTGTGGTAGGAGACAAGTAGCCATGCTATTTCCTTCCTTATCACTGTACAGGCATTTTAAGAGAACTTCAGTGTTAGTGAGACTCATTAACTGTTTCTCATAGGACTTATCGGGCCCAGAGGTCTTTTGTAATACATGGTGCAATAGAGGTTTGTCTGGACCTTGTACCTTTTCCTCACAGACTCTTTGTCAATTTTCTGCCAGGGTTTTGGGTATATTTAATCCCTCAGTTTGCAAATTCCAGGCTGTACCAGTATCAGGGCTCATTATCCACGGCTGTGATTTGTTTTTCACACAGCCGATGGGCTTTGAGACCTCCCTTCACTGGTACAACAGAAATATCAAGAGCGTGCAACATGTCTCTACCCAACAAATTAACAGGACATTTAGTCAAAATGACAATTTTACACTGATCCTTTTTACCTGTCTGTGGATCTTCCACAGTAAGGCCTTCAGACATGACCTCCTGGTGCATCAACCCATTTTGCAGATTTTACATATACTACACCTTTTTCTTTACCTTTTTCATATCCAGCTTCTGTATTAGGGTCCTACAAGCCCCAGTATCACAGAGAAATGTTAGCCATCTACCCTTCACAACCAAGGTTATTTCTGATTTGACTTTAGCATGCAAACAAGTTTCAACAGTGCACACATCCAAAATTTCAGATTCTTTCTCATCATTTTCTTCTGTATCTCTCTCTCTGCAGACATACCAACATCTTCTAGTCATGCTTCTTCCTCTCTGTTTGACCTACATTCTTTTGCCAAGTGACCTCTTTTACCTCACAGGAAACACTCCCCTCTCTTCTTTTTCCCCTCATAATCCTGAATGCGGGGCCTTGTTCAGGTGTTTCCTATCCTTCTGTTCTCCTTCTCAATAACATACACATCATTACCTTCACCTGCCATAAGCACTTTCCCTTTCTTTACTCTCTTTTTTGATTGGAAGTGCCGCTCAGCATGCCTCGCATACTCAATCAGCTCCTGAAGTCTGCAGATCCTATGGTTGATCATGTGTTTGGTAACAAAGAGGTTTATAGGAAGGCTGGATGAGTATTTAAACTAGGATTGAGGGGGGAGGGTGAACTAGAATTACATCAAGAAGACAGGTCAGTTAGGGGTCAGACATTAATGGAGGGTGCAATGGGGACAGATGGGGGGAGGGTTATGGCAGGTGTCAAGAAATTTCCCATGTTGCAAACAGCCATTGGAAACTGTAGTGCCATTTGTACTACTAAAAATTATATGAAAAACACAAGACCAAAATGTAATAATGCATTAAAGTGTTTGTTCACCAATGCCAGAAGTCTGCCAAGCAAAATAGGTGAGTTGGAAGCTCTGATGCATGAGGTGAACTATGATGTAATCGGTATTGCTGAAACTTGGCTTCAATCCTCACATGACTGGGCTATTAATATTCCTATCTATGCACTCTTTCGGAGAGACAGGGTAAAAAGGAAAGGTGGCGGGGTCTGTCTCTATGTGAGAAGTGATCTCAAAGCAAGTGTGAAAGAGGACCTGATTGATGGAGAGTGTGATGAGTCTGAAGCATTATGGGTGGAACTGCATATAGATGGGCGTAGTTCAAAGTTAATCATTGGAGTTTGTTATAGACCACCCAATGTTAACGAGGAGGTGGAGACTCAGCTCCTTGCACAGATGGAAAGGGCTGCAAGGGCTGGGACAGTGATAATAATGGGGGATTTTAACTACCCAGAAATTGACTGGAGTAATGGCACTGCTGGGACAGTTAAAGGGCAAAAATTTATAAACCTAGTACAGGACAATTTTATGGTCCAGTTTATTGAGGCCCCAACTAGGAATGAAGCTCTGTTGGACCTGGTAATCTCAAACCATGCAGAGCTTATTACTAATGTTCAGATAAAGGAACACCTGGGTAGCAGTGACCATAACATGATTTCATTTGATGTTAGCTGTAAACAAGAAATACATAAGGGAAAGATAAAAACACTTAACTTCAAGAGAGCAAATTTTCCAAGGATGAGGGCTGCTCTCGAGGACTTAACCTGGGAGGGAATAATGGCAGCGATAAACACAGAACAGAAATGGGAATTCTTCAAAAAGACTGTTTGGGACCTCACTGCAAAGTATATTCCCATGGGCAATAAGTTTAAAAGGCTAAAAAGAAAACCTATGTGGCTCACGGTCAACGTTAGAAAAGCTATAAGCAATAAGAAAAGAGCTTTTAAAAAATATAAAAAAGAAGGAACACTAGTGTTGTTTAAATGCTACAAAGAATTTAACAGAATATGTAAAAAGGAAATCAAGGGTGCAAAAATTCTAAATGAACGACAGATCGCAAAAAATAGTAGGACAAACCTCAAAAAATTCTTCAAATATATTAATAGTAAAAAGGTGAGGTCTGAGCATGTAGGCCCTTTACAAAATAATCTATAGTGGGTGACTGGGGACAAGGAGAAGGCTAATTTATTAAATACTTTCTTCAGCTCTGTGTATACAAAAGAGCATGGGGAAGCTCATGTCCATAATGGGGGTGGTATTGACACAGCCCCCAATGATCCACAATGGCTCAAAAGGGATATGGTCCAGAAATATTTAGACAGAATAAAGGTGGATAAAGCACCTGGACCTGATGGCTTCCACCCACGGATCCTAAAAGAATTGAGCTCTGTAATTTCAAAGCCATTGTATCTAATTTTTAGGGACTCATTAATGACAGGAATGGTACCACTGGATTGGCGCAGGGCGAACGTGGTGCCTATATTTAAAAAGGGATCAAAGTCTTTACCAAGTAACTATAGACCTGTTAGTTTAACTTCTATAGTCGGGAAGATACTGGAGCGTTTAATAAAAGACCACATAGACGAGTTCTTGCTGGAAAAAAACATTTTAAGCAACAGACAGCATGGGTTCATGAAAGACAGAAGTTGTCAGACAAACCTGATTTCTTTTTATGAAGAGGTAAGTAAAACCTTGGACAGAGGGGTGGCTGTGGACGTGGTTTACTTGGATTTTGCAAAAGCGTTCGATACAGTTCCGCACACACGGTTCATGTGTAAGTTAAAGTCTACAGGCTTGGAAATATCAGTTTGTAAATGGATAGAAAACTGGCTAAAAGACAGAATTCAGAGAGTAGTGGTTAATGATTCTTACTCTGAATGGTCTAAGGTTATCAGTGGTGTACCCCAAGGTTCAGTGCTGGGACCCTTACTCTTTAATATCTTTATAAATGATATTGGGTCTGGGATCAAAAGTAACATTTCTGTCTTTGCAGATGACACCAAGCTATGCAGTGGAATAACGTCCTTACAGGATGTCTCCAATTTACAAGCCGACCTCAATGCACTGTCTAATTGGGCGACTATGTGGCAGATGAGGTTTAATGTTGAGAAATGTAAAGTTATGCACTTGGGGGCTAAGAATATGCATGCATCATACATACTAGGGGGAGTACAACTGGGGGAATCCATAGTGGAGAAGGATCTGGGGGTTTTGGTAGATCATAAGCTCAATAATAGCATGCAATGCCAAGCTGCGGTTTCCAAAGCGACCAAAGTCCTTTCTTGTATTAAGAGAGGTATGGACTCCAGAGAGAGAGATATCATTTTGCCCCTGTTCAAATCATTAGTAAGACCTCATCTGGAATATGCAGTTCAGTTTTGGGCACCAGTTCTCAAAAAGGATATCGGGGAACTGGAGAAAGTGCAGAGAAGGGCAACCAAACTGATAAGAGGTATGGGGGAGCTCAGCTATGAGGAAAGATTACAGGAACTGAATTTGTTCACTCTTGAGAAGAGGAGAATAAGGGGGGATATGATCAACATGTTTAAATATATAAGGGGTCCATATAGTGAACTTGGTGTTGAGTTATTCACTTTACGGTCAGAGGACAAGGGGGCACTCTTTACGACTGGAGGAAAAGAGATTTAATCTCCAAATACGGAAAGGTTTCTTCACAGTAAGAGCTGTGAAAATGTGGAATAGACTCCCTCCAGAGGTGGTTCTGGCCAGCTCAGTAGATTGCTCTAAGAAAGGCCTGGATACTTTCCTAAATGTACATAATATAACTGGGTACTGACAATTATAGGTAAAGTTGATCCAGGGAAAATCCGATTGCCTCTCTGGGATCAGGAAGGAATTTTTTCCCCTGCTGTAGCAAATTGGAGCATGCTCTGCTGGGGTTTTTTGCCTTCCTCTGGATCAACTGTGGGTATAGTATTGGGTATATTGGATTGTACGATTTTTTAAAATTTTTTTTAATGGTTGAACTGGATGGACTTGTGTCTTTTTTCAACCTGACTAACTATGTAACTATATAGGGGCAAGCAGCCCCTTCAAGATTGCATCCTTTAGCTGTTGCTCATATGGGCTATCGTTTACTTGATTTACTGCGACTTCTATTCCTGAGTGATTATTGAAAATCTCCCTCATCCTAACAATGAAATTGTCCACTGTTTCCTCTTCTCCCTGCACACACTGATTTATAATGAACCTGTCGGCTCGACATATCCATCTATTCCCTATCCTTGCTATAAGAGCATTTCTCCTGTTTTCAAGTGCTGCATCATCATGAGGCAACACAACTCCCTGATTGTTTAATCCACTCCAATCTCCCACTACATGATGCCAGTCGGGACCCAGGATCTGTCGGATGACCTGCTCTATTTCCCTCCCGTTAAGATGATAGTTAGCAATCATTCCCATGATACCATCCCTGATTTGAGCTATGTTGACCTTGGGATGTGGTACCCCTTCAGTAGTTTTTTTTAACATCCTCGGGGGTCCAGGGATGATAGACCATCATAGTCTTGGGGACTACTATACTTCCTACATTTTGTCCTGCCCTAGGGTTGGGAACTTCAATTAGTGGAAATTCTTCCTCTCCACATTCTGTTTGTTCCCCAACTGAGGGGGATATCAATTGGTTCACCAGGTCCCCGAAAAATTTTGTAACAGTTGCTGTAAAGGGGGTCCCTTGTGGACTCCTCTGGACAGCAAGAGTCATCTTGAGAGGGGGTTTAGCTGCAGCCATAGGAGAATCGGTTGCATCTTAGGGTGACCCAGGTGACCACGGGGGAACAACAAACAGTGGAGAGTCAGGTTGCATTTGGTTTGTTACGTTTTGTTCAGTCAATACTTGCTGAACTAAACTTCAGAGGACAGTCATATTATTGTCCTCCTCTTTGTTCAAAAACATAGTCTTTTTATGGTTTTCTGAATTTAACCTATGGTTAGCCTCCTCAAGCCATTTCTTTGCCTGGGGAAGGCCTAATTTCTTCTGTTTTCTTATTTTTGTTCCGGCATAATTTTTAAGCTTTCTACACAGTATTACACAACAATCCTTATTTAAAAACGCATCAAAATCATACTTTGTTTTCAAACATTTTAAGAAATGTCACATTCTCTTTGTCTAGACTACACATATACTTAACATCTTCATTCATACCAACAGATTTTCCATGGATCATACCTACTTTGTTTATCGTGCACATGGAGCTCTTTTTTTGTTAATGTCTTCTCACAATGACACAACACACGCACACAGTATCTTATCACTTGCAATCACTCACAGACTTTCTAGTCATGATATATCACTTCTAGATTACTGATCTTGTGTATTGCTAAAACACTGGTGTCTTAGAGAATTACAGAATTATGAGGAGACTGAGTTCTCCTGACTGTTCTTTCATCATTACTTAATACTTCACTAACTTGTAGAGAGCATTTACAGAATTACAAGGAGACTAATTTCTCCCGACTGTTCTTTCATCCCATCAAAACATTTAATATTTCAGGGGGGCGTGGTCTGGACATGGCCGACTAAAGACGTGTTCTCTCTGAGCTCCCGGCCCTTCCACCCCTAAATCAGCCTACTCTGATCTATTTTTACCGTTATGATCTCATCCAAGAAGCGGACATACCGGAGGAACAAGAAGAGGAACAGTCCGGCGGCCTCCGCACCCGCGCTGGCCGACTTGCAGAGACTTTTTGGGAGATCTCTCTCCGGCTCCCCTACGCCCAAGATGGCGGAACCTCGTGCCTTGGACTCCTGCGCTCCGGTCGGAGAAGCTGACTTTGCCGCCTCGGAGGGATCCCGGAGCCCAGTGCTCTATACAGGCTCACCAGCGGCTTCCACCTCAAACCAGGGTCCCCTCCCTTACTTACAGGGGACTTTTGGTGCAGACGAGGAGCTTAAGGCTATACTCCGGGCCCTTCCAACGAGAGCAGATATTGAGGCCTTGGTGGGCAGGGTGGAGGCCGCACACAAGAAGGAAATTCACGAAGTCAAACAAGACGTTAAGACCCTCTCTGCCCGCCTGACCTCGGGTGAATCGTCCCTAGAGTCCCTGGAACAGAGAGTCTCATATTTAGAGACCCAACAAAAAACCCAATCTCAAGCCGCAGTGGAGCTTCAGCTCCGTTTGGAAGAAACAGAAGACCGGAGCAGAAGAAACAATGTCAGGCTCCGCGGCCTACCTGAGGCCACGGGCCCGTCGGATCTACTGGCCACGGCAACAGACATCTTCAGAAGAGTGGCGGGAGCACACCTACCGGAACAAATCGAAGTAGACCGAATACATAGAGCCCTGGGTCCCCGCTCAACCGACCCAAACAGACCTCGAGACGTAATATGCAGACTCCATCACTACATCCATAAGGAGGCCATAGCACGAGGAGCGTGGGAGTCAGGAGAATTAGAATTCGACGGAGCATCGATTAAAATTCTGCCGGACATCTCCAGACCGACACTGATTCGACGCGCCATGCTGAAGCCTCTACTGGATCTTGCCCGGAGATGCAATGCGACATACAGATGGGGCTTCCCCCTCTCGGTAACTTTCCACAAGGAACAGCGCTCCTTCCTTCTGCGCTCACCGGAAAACCTGCCTGCTCTATTCGACTTTCTAGACACGGAGCCTATCCCGGTCCCTAACTGGCTGGATTACCTACACCGGGCTCCTGGTCGACTACACGAGGCGAGGGATCAGGCTCCTAGACCGCAACGCTCACGAAGGGGAGGACGCCGACCTCGCTCAGCTTCACTGGATGAGCCAAGAGAGATGTGAGTTGATACCTACACTGACTCTTCTCATGCTGTCCCCTCAGATGCGATGTCTTCCCGCTCAGATGCCTTTTCGTTTTTCGTTTTTTGCTATCCGTTTTCTGTCCTGGGCCTGCCCCGCCCGCCCGGCCTCTCCGTATTCCCCCGTTCTTCCCTCCGCTCTGACTCATGATGGCCGAACTTGCCTTAGCTACAGACCCCAGGCTTTATCATACCCCACATCACCTCAATAGTACACTTCAACGAGGACGATAAAAGTCATTCTACCTCCTGTCATGCTTCAGCTTGGGTCCTCCTTTGACTGGCGAGTCTCCGGTACTATGTGCTCTCCCCTCATCCCGCAGGCCACCCCCGTATAGGACCTGGGTGAGACCCGACAGGTCCCGCGGAAGGAACTCTCTCACCCCTGTGGACGCCTACTTGCCGAGAGGAAACACATGCCCTCTCTCCCGGAGAGACATCATGTCAGAGATAGGAGTGTTGGGTGGGTTGGAGGCGGGGGGGGGGGGGGTCGGGCGGTTTAGGGGGTTTCAGATGTATGAGGGGGCTCCGGTGTGGCTCGGGAGCGAGCTGGACCCCTGTCTCGGGGGCTCGGTCCGCTCTGGGGTTCACTATCGGGAGCCCATGACATTAATAAGTCTGATGCATGTGTTCCCGCGGGTGTGGTGGAGGCTCCGAGGCGTTCCCGGCGGGCCCCTGGCGGTTCGGCCTCTCCCTGCCCCGGTCTACCTACGCCTTGGCGTGGACGCCGGGGGCGGGGGTGGGTCGCCTCGCCGGGTGGCGCGCGGGGGGGACGGAGTTGTCCCTATGCGTGACACTCAAGTGTGATATGATATGCAAGGTGATACTTCGCCAAGCCCTTGTCTCTATGTTTCTCAGTTAAAGATATTTAAAGTTCTTTATTCATGTTATGTATACTGTGTTGTGTACCGCTTCTAAATATTTAGGCTGATTGGGGCACGAGGACCGGGACCTCCCTATTAGGTTGTTGTCTGCCCTCACCCCACTTAGGCCGTAAGTCTACCTCCGGTTCTCCGGTTTGGTTTTCTTCCTAGTTTTATTAAACTTACCCATTTAGCTTAACTAACAGAGACGTGAGGTGCAATAGTACTAGACCCTCGTCTCCGATTCTCTTTTTCCTTCTTTCCCCTCTCTCCCTCCCCTCCCCCCCCCCCTCCCTAGTTGGCCCTTACCCCTACCTGAACCCTCCTTTTTCCCTTTCCCCCGTGTGGGACATGGCGGTGAGCTCTCTAAAAGTGACCTCGCTTAATGCGAAGGGCCTGAATACTCCAGAGAAGAGGCGCATCCTCCTACAAGAATTTAAAAAGTCGCGTACGGACGTCGCCTTTGTTCAGGAGACCCACTTCAAAACTGACAAATCCCCTATACTCAGAAATAGATATTTTCCCCATGTGTACCACTCGACGAATAACAACGCAAAATCTAGGGGGGTAGCTATCCTACTTTCTGGCAGTCTCCCTTGGAAACTCCAGGACATATTAGCAGACCCTGAAGGCCGCTACCTGTTCCTTAAAGGTCAGATAGGGGAAGTCCAACTCACCCTAGCAACACTTTACGCCCCTAACGCACATCAAGACGGGTTCATAATGTCAACTGTCCATAAACTGATGGAATACAAGGAGGGCCAGCTCATCCTAGGAGGTGACTTCAATGTACCGCTCTCACCCCCAGTAGACACGTCCTCTGGTACCTCTTCTTATCCCCCCAAAAACAGGAAACGAATAGCCCAGACACTCCACAAAGCCCAACTGATTGATGCTTGGCGTCTTCAGCATTCTGGAGAACGCGACTATTCTTTTTACTCCTCCCCACATGGAGTATATTCCAGGATCGACCTTTTTCTTATACCTCACGACCAACTACACTTAGTGCAATCTACTTCTATAGGCCAGATCACTTGGTCCGATCATGCCCCAGTTTCCCTGACTTACACTCTCTCTGAAAGATCGTCACCCAGATCCACTTTTTGGCGTCTCAATGAGAGCCTCCTCCAGATTCCTGAGGTACTAGCAGACGTAACCAAAGAAATAAACATGTACTTCAGTGAGAATGACACACAAGACTGTGACCCAGGCATACTATGGGAGGCCCACAAGTGCGTCCTCCGAGGAGTCCTCATTAAACATGGGACGTCCATTAAGAGAAAGAGAAACGAACAGTTAACCAGACTTCTGACGGATCTGGCCAGGGTTGAAGCACAACATAAACACTCCCCCACTCAGGAGTTAGAGATGAAATTGCGATCCTTGAGATCACAAATCACAGATCTACTACATTACAAAGCTAAGGCTGCTTTACAATTTTCTCGCAGGCTGTCTTACGAATCGGGTGACAAATGCGGGAAACTCCTGGCCAGATCCGTTCAAGAAATCAAATCCACCGCATACATCCCCCAAATAACCACCCCCAACGGACAGAAAGCTAATCTGCCGACGCAAATTACGAAAGGATTCGCAGACTTCTACTCGGGACTCTATAACCTAACGGGCCCCTCTCCTTCACAGGACGTCATCGACCAGTACATTTCTGAATCACACCTTCCCTCTCTTCCACTAGAGTCCCAAACTGTATTAGATGAGCCAATATCACTAGAGGAATTACAGCTAGCAATTAAATCTATGAAGATAGGGAAAGCCCCTGGTCCCGACGGATTTACCGCCCAGTACTATAAGTCCCTCCTACCAATATTAGGCCCACGAATGGTAACATTCTTTAACGCTCTAGGAGCAAACTCAAATTTCCCCAGGGAAACCCTCAAAGCCCATATATCTTTAATCCATAAGGAAGGGAAGGATCCGGGTTCTTGTGGCAGCTACAGACCCATCTCCCTCTTAAATTTAGATCTGAAGATTTTTTCCAAAATTATAGCTACTAGATTAGCCCAGCACCTCCAATCCCTTATCCACATGGATCAAGTTGGATTCATACCCTCTAGAGAGGCGAGAGATAACACCATCAAAGTCCTCAACTTAATCCAAATAGCATCCTCCGAGAAGACGCCATGTATACTAGTAAGCACAGACGCCGAAAAGGCTTTCGATAGAGTGAATTGGAGTTTTATGCTATCTGTTCTCCGCCATATCGGTCTGGGCAATAGGATGATGCGATGGATAGAGGGTATCTACTCCGATCCATCTGCGCAGGTGAAGGCCAATGGTGTACTTTCTGACCCCTTCCCAATTAGAAATGGCACAAGGCAGGGGTGCCCACTCTCCCCCTTGCTATTCGCACTATCCCTAGAACCCTTTCTATGTAAAATTAGACTAAATCCTGATATATCGGGCCTACAGATTGGTGATCTACAATGCAAAATATCTGCATATGCAGATGATTTACTCTTCTCTTTGACGAACCCAAGAATCTCCCTCCCAAACCTCATGAGAGAATTCAATACTTACGGCTCATTATCTAATTTAAAGATAAATTTCTCGAAATCCGAGGCAATGTGTATCGAGGTACCTCCCCAAATTTCACGGCAATTAGCATCCAACTTTCGTTTCAAATGGAACAAGACCGACATTAATTACCTGGGAACTAGAATCCCGGCTGACATATCACAGACTTTTGCCTTAAATTTCCCCCCTCTACTAGCTAAAATCAGAATACTTTTGGAGAAATGGAAACCGGGCTTTCACTCATGGTTCGGGAGATGTAACCTCCTGAAGATGAGTATACTGCCAAAATTCATTTACCTGATCCAAGCACTACCTATACAGATCCCCACCTCCTTCTTCCAGAAGATCCACTCACTCTTCACCGGTTTCGTCTGGGCAAATAAAAAGCCTCGATTACGGCGTTCATTGATGATACTCCCAAAACATTTGGGAGGCCTAGCTTTACCCGACATCGAACTTTATTACCTAGCCTCTCACCTGGGCCGAGTGCTGGACTGGAGGAGAAATGGGTCATGCAAACTCTGGGTTCAGATCGAAAAAGCCCAATCCCCCATACCTCTAAAAGGGGCAATGTGGTGCTTTAATTCTTTACCGCCTAGCATAAAATCGCACCCCATAATTGGCACCACCCTACGACATAGCCACCAAACCTCCCTTAGATCTCAGCTCACAACTAAAACCTCACCGCTATACCCCGTACTGGGTAATCCTAACTTTGGCCCGGGTTTGCTTGCCAGGGAATACCCCCATCTATCAGAACAAAGGTATGATCAGGCAGCCAATTTCATCTCAGACGAGAAATGGCCCTCAGTAGCAGACTTATCTAATCAGACAGGCCCTTACCGCGTTCCTTTCTGGAAAGCAATACAACTTCACCACTTCCTGCACTCACTTCCCAACCCACGGAGTTTCTCTCGGACACTTACATCCTTTGAGGAGTTGTGTAATGGGGAGGATCCACTAACGCACATCCTCTCTCAAACATACTCGATGCTAACTGAACCAAATGCACCACCACAACTACCCTATCTGGATAGTTGGGAGAGGGAATTACACCTCTCTTTCTCAACAGCCCAGCGACAACGCATTATTACACTTTCCCTGAAATCATCACTCTGCACCAAGATCCAAGAGACCAACTTTAAACTACTCACGCGATGGTACATGACCCCCTCTAGACTTCAGAAATGCTTCCCTGGCTCTTCGGGACGGTGTTGGCGCTGTTCAGAGGAGGAGGGAACATTAATACACATCTTCTGGTCGTGCCCTCAGCTAAAGAGCTTCTGGGCAGAGGTCAGGCAAATAACTCAGAAGTTCACTGAATATGCAATTCCAGACGAAGCTACATTCTTTCTCTTACATCTCTCCACAATACCCATCAAAGTCTACAGGAAATCTCTAATCAGACACCTCCTAAATGCGGCTAAGAGATGCATCCCTCTTCTCTGGAAACAAAGTCATCCCCCATCCACATCTATGTGGATACGTAAGGTCGAAGAGATCAAGCAGATGGAAGATTTGATCCTGTCTGCGCAACAAAAACAAGAGATATTCAAACGCACCTGGGATATCTGGAATGTCTTCATTTTTTCAGATGAAGGTCAACAACTGCTTAGCGGCTGACTCTCCCCCCATTCTATGACCGCCTTGGAGGCTGGGTTTGCTACAACATGCCAGGAGCACCGCCGCCGTGTCTCACACGTCCCCCTCTCCTGTTGCTTCCCCCCTCTTCACCCCCCCCCTTTTTGACTCCCCTTACTTCTTGCTTTCTCCTCTCTATAAGATTGTAAAGTGGAAAAAAGTAGGCGAGGTACACCCCGAATACACTACCTGAAACTGGACGTGAGCTCACCCTTTACATGTTGAACTAAAAGTTGTATGTACGAGCCAATAACCACACTATAATTGTAACCGATATGACCATTTGTAGTTCTGAGCTTTGTTAACTTGAAATGGCCGAATTGGCATCTGAATTTATCTGTATGTACAGGGGCCCTCGCCCTAGATTGGAGTTGAATAAAACTTATATTTGAAAAAAAAAAAACATTTAATATTTCAGTCCTTGATCCAAGGGTATTTATGTGCCTGCTCAGGATTAATACAACATATGAGGCTGGCATGAACACTGCGGTCCGCCAAATGTCCTCTGTTTGTTACCTGGAAATCTATCAGGCCACACCCTTGTATCAAGGGGGGGGGTTCTTTATCTGGAAGTATTTTTGATCCAAGGGTATTTATATGCCTGGAAAGCTATCAGGCCACACCCTTGTATCAACGGGGGGTTCTTTATCTGGAAGTATTTTTGATCCAAGGGTATTTATATGCCTAGAAATCTATCAGGCCACACCCTTGTATCAACAGGGGGTTCTTTAGGTTTTGATCTAGGAGTATTTATGTGTCCCCAAGGGATTTTCTGCAGTTTACAAGGCTGTCTGGATCTAAGATCCAATCGACAAATTTCCTTTATCTGCACCCGGATATTAGTATGGGACCATACCCCTATATCAAATGACAATTAACCAGAAGAAACAAACAAGAACACACAAGAGAGAACACCCGCAGTGCTCGACTGCCGCCAGGTCGCCCTGAGCGCGTCTTCCCAAAACGCGGGCTAGTCACTAGGTCTGCCCATCCAGGATGGCCACAGACGGATCTATACGGGGAATACGTGACCACTTATTTCCCCTCAACAAGAGTAAAGCAGATAGGACAGAAACAGATAAACATTCAATCAATCTCTATATTGTATGTATATATTCAAATCCCTTATTCATCAAATTCCTAATCAAGTCTAACACAAAAGGTTAATAATAAAATAAAAATAAAAATCTTACCTTGTCCCGAGAGCGGTCTCTTGTGCTGATCTGGTAAATCGCTGCCCGGGAGGCACTAGTTCAGCGGACCGGCCTCTTTTTAACGTCTAATTTAAGACGGAGGACTTACAGTTTTGCCATACGGTCATCGGTCACTGAGTTGGTCCAGTGCGTCTCAGGGAAATCGGACTCCCGGCTTTTCGAAGGACCAAATTGTTAGGGAAATAATTCACCGTCTCAGACCGTCCTCGGGCATCAAGGTAATATTTATTGCATATGCAAGAGAAATGAATAGCATTACATGTTCATGCTGTCATCGTCATTTCTAAGGAAAATACTGTGGTACATGTCTTTTTTATAAGCCCTGGACACCCCCCTTTCCTGTCTTAAAACATGCCCAGTCTCATGTATTTTCAACTTTATTCTGGACACAACAGGAAAGGTGGAAGTGTCTGTTACAGACTTTATCTTCATCTAACAATGGTTACAGGATACTGACTTGAAAACTCCCCAAGCCAACACAAAAATACAGGATATATTAAAAAAAACTGGAGATGTAAGCTTTTTATATTGCTGAGTATATATATTGCTGACTCCATATTATCACTAGTCTATAGTTTATTTCTAAGCCATGATAACAAAATGGCGTCTTTCATAACTGACATTTAAAGTATAATTTCTCTAACAGAGTGTGGTGTTCCACATTAAAAATGTCATCAATTGTGCGACCTCCAGAGTGATTTATATGCTGGAGTGTCCATGTAAAAAGTACTATATAGGAAAAACCAAGAGACAACTCCGAATTTGCATCGGTGAACATCTAAAGCCGCGTACACACGGGCGGACTTTTCGCCCGGACTGGCCCAACGGACCAAGACGGGCGGACAATCCGATCGTGTGTGGGCTTCATCAGACCTGCAGCGGACTTTTCCAGACGAAAATCTGACGGACTTTAGATTTGGAACATGCTTCAAATCTTTACATCGTAACTCCGCCGGACCTAGAAATCCGCTCATCTGTATGCTAGTCCGACGGACAAAAACCGACGCTAGGGCAGCTATTGGCTACTGGCTATCAACTTCCTTATTTTAGTCCGATGTATGTCATCACGTATAAGTCCGTCGGACTTTGGTGTGATCGTGTGTAGGCAAGTCCGTTCATTAAAAAGTCCGTAGGAAGTCCATCAAAAGTCCGTTGAAAGTCCGTCGGAAAGTCTGTTGGACCAGTCCGGTCGAAAAGTCTGACAGTGTGTACGCTGCATAAGAAGTATTAAGAATTCAAAGAATGAGGAGAATAAGAAGAAAAGAGAGGATATGTTCCCACTAGCGTTACACTTTGCAGGTTTTAATGGAGGCAGCATGGCTGGTATCAGTATTAAGGGGATTTATACCCTGAATTTGCCATCACGTAGAGGTGATTTCGAAACCATCCTGCTGCAAAAAGAAAAAAATGTGGATTTTTAGACTCAAAACGCTTGCGCCTTTGGACTTGAATACTGAATGCAGTTTTCAGCCCTTTCTTGAGCACTAGTTGGGTCTAGAATCCACTATACCTGTTAGGGGCATAAAAACCTGTGCTAGAGGATATTGTCATGTACCTGGGTGTCTTGGAACTGGGATGTACCTGGTGTCACAGCTGCAGTCTTATCTGTTGTGCTACGGAAGAGGTCTGAAGTTATTGCAATGTTCTCCCAGCTTGATGCATTGCCTTGGACTCACTAGCCCCACCTGCTGCCAGCTGCGGACAATGTACAATTAAGCAGCCCATAAATAGCAGCACTTCCTGTTACTCAGTGCTCGTTTGTTTGGACTTGCTCCCTGGGTGTATTGATAGCTCTGTCACTACTGTGTATTGAATTGTGTATTGTGTATTCTGCCTGAATTCTTGACCACTCTCCAGCCTGCTGATTTGCTACTTCACCGCCAGTTCGTGTATGACCTCCATCTGCCTGATCATTCTTTGGATTTCAATTTTGTACCGTTTTGCCTGATCTGTTGCCGACTTGACCTGCCTAACTACTTTTCGTCTGAATCCTCAACATACAAGCTCCACTTCGGACACTACCTGCCACCGGTACCTCACATTACAAATAGGCCACAATGGCAGTGGACCCTGCTGAGATTGTTAAGACGATTTCGTGTCAGGGACAATTGATTGGAGCTCATGAACAGCATCTTTCTTCTCTGGACGTCAAGTTAGATAAACTTTGTGCCATGCCTAAATCTTGGTTGCCTGGTCCCTCTGCTCTGGTCCAGACTCCAGCTCCTACTCCTGCTCCAATCGAATCCACCTCTTCTGTGCCACCCAAATTTCCCATGCCTGAAAAATTTGGTGGTGATACGGAGGACTGCAGTGGTTTTTTAAAATGTTTGCCGTTTGGATTTCCGCAATAATCCTGGGACTTTTAGCACTTCATCTGCCAAAGTGACTTTTGTAATTTCCTTGTTAAAGGAGAAGGCCCTGGCCTGGGTCTCTCCTTACCTGGAATGCAATGATCCTGTGCTGCAAGACGCTGACAAATTTCTGGCATCTCTCCAGACTGTATTTGGCAAGCCAGATAAAACAGCTGAGTACTCACTTTTGGACATACAGCAAGGTACCAGGTCTGTGGCACAGTATGCTATTAAGTTCTGTACCCTGGCTGCTTAGACTAATTGGGACTCAAGGGCGTTACGTGCAACCTTTCAAATAGGTCTTACGGATCGCATCAAGGACGAACTGGTCTATAAGAATTCCCCAGAATACCTTGAAAAATCTATAGAGCTGTGTGTTCGTCTGGATGTGTGGTATAATGAAAGGTGCCAAGAGAGACTTAGAACTCGTAAGCTTCCTAAGCCAGTTTTCTGTTTGGCCCCTAACTTCCAAGCACCACCTCAGCCAGAACCTGAAATTTCAGTTGAATCCCAGGCACCTTTGGAACCCATGGAAGTCAGCCGTCTCCACCTAACAGAGTCAGAGAAACAAAGGAGGCATGCATTGGGCCTATGCTTGTACTGTGGACTTAAAGGACATTTGGTATCTGTCTGCCCTTCCCATCTGATAAAAGGCAGGGTCTAACCAGTGTTGGAGGAGCTGGGTTAAACCTTACAGGTATGGCCCCTTTCACACTGAGGCGCTTCTAAACTGCCAGTAAAACACTTAGCGCTTTTGAAGAGCTTTTCAGGTGCTTTTGAAAAGCTTTTCAGGTGCTTTTGAAGAGCTTTCCATTCATTTCAATGGAGAGGGGGTGTTTTTTCACCGCCCTGCCAGTGCACTGCCCGAGTATGAAAGCATTAATTGATTTGAATAGAAATAGGTTTTCGTGAGCTTTTCAGGTGCTTTTTTTAGCGTGAAAGCGCCTGAAAAGTGGCTCAGTGTGAAAGGTGTCTTAATCCTCCAAAATTTCTGTCCTCCTAATTTTCCATTTAGACTCTAAACTTGTCTCCTGTGAGGCTTTTGGTGATTCTGGAGCGGCTGGCATATTCCTGCACTACACTTTTGCTAAAGAAAATAACATCCCATTTGTCCCTAAGTCTAGACCCCTGAGCATCACCATCCTGAATGAAGAACCGTTGGGAGATGGCCTTGTAAAGTTTGAAACTACAACAATCACCCTTCAGGTAGGCGCACTCCATAAAGAGGAAATCGTCCTGTCTCTTATTGAGAAGAGAAGAAAAGATTGATCGCACACTTGAATCCAAAAGATGCTGTAGAAATTTCTTTATTGTCATGAGCCAGACAAAATTGCAATGATGATCAGTTGACGCGTTTCACACAAAAAGAACTGTTCACAACAATTGAAATGCTCACAATACAAGCTATTTAAAGGCGTATATCAAATCAAACACCTAACATAAAACACCTGTAATTAAAGAGCAATCAACACAAAACTTCACTGACAATAAAACATTTCTTAAATGCTAAAACTTTTGATCATAAAATAGTGAAAACAAAAAATAGATAATGTAAACATGTAAGCAAGAAATTTATTAAAAACAAAAATAGAAATATGAGCGAAAACACATGTATATATACCAATATAAATCACATACAGTCGGGTCCGTAAATATTGGGACATCGACACAATTCTAATCTTTTTGGCTCTATACACCACCACAATGGATTTGAAATGAAACGATCAAGATTTGCTTTAACTGCAGACTTTCAGCTTTAATTTCAGGGTATTTACATTCAAATCAGGTGAACGGTGTAGGAATTACAACAGTTTGTATATGTGCCTCCCACTTTTTTAAGGGACCAAAAGTAATGGGACAGATTAACAATCATCCATCAAACTTTCACTTTTTAATACTTGGTTGCAAATCCTTTGCAGTCAATTACAGCCTGAAGGCTGGAACGTATAGACATCACCAGACGCTGGGTTTCATCCCTGGTGATGCTCTGCCAGGCCTTTACTGCAACTGTCTTCAGTTCCTGCTTGTGCTTGGGACATTTTCCCTTCAGTTTTGTCTTCAGCAAGTGAAATGCATGCTCAATCGGATTCAGGTCAGGTGATTGACTTGGCCATTGCATAACATTCCACTTCTGCAAAAAAAGAGAGGGTTGCCCTGGGATTTTAAATGAGGTGGTCACAGTTAGCCACTGAGTAACAAGAGTAATAGCAGTATAAATGTTTATTAAAAATTAATGTACATACATGAATAATATAGCATATTGGCTCAGCCAATGGATTTGCACATAATGAAGAGAATAAATAAAGTTGATACAAACGTATACGATGCAGTATATACAAATGCACGCATCAGAAAACCCGATGCGCCTTTCGCGAGATCATTGCTCGCTCATCAGGGATGGATGTGGATGAGATGTATCTAAATAGACAAAAAGATGTGTCACAGTGGTAAATGTAAGAACAATGGCAGAATGGGCCAGAGCAAAATGGCCCAATACTTACCAATGAACGAAACCAGAGTTTCCATCGTTGAACCCCCAAATGGACAGCAGCAGCCAGAGTATGGCACCAGAGCTGAGGGGGAGAAGACGGACACAGGTCATTGTCCATCTGCACTGTGAAGCGCCATCCAATGAGTTCTGAAGCATTTTGCTGAATATGAGCAGATAATATTGCCCGAAACACTTCAGAATTCATCCTGCTGCTTTTGTCAGCAGTCACATCATCAAATACAAGAGAACCAGTTCCATTGGCAGCCATACATGCCCACGCCATGACACTACAACCACCATGCTTCACTGATGAGGTGAAATGCTTTGGATCATGAGCAGTTCCTTTCCTTCTCCATACTCTTCTCTTCCCATCACTCTGGTACAAGTTGATCTTGGTCTCATCTGTCCATAGGATGTTGTTCCAGAACTGTAAAGGCTTTTTTAGATGTTGTTTGGCAAACTCTAATCTGGCCTTCCTGTTTTTGAGGCTCACCAATGGTTTACATCCTCTGGTGAACCCTTTGTATTCACTCTGGTGAAGTCTTCTCTTGATTGTTGACTTTGACACACATACACCTACCTCCTGAAGAGTGTTCTTGATCTGGCCAACTGTTGTGAAGGGTGTTTTTTTCACCAGGAAAAGAATTCTTTGGTCATCCACCAAAGTTGTTTTCTATGGTCTTCCGGGTCTTTTGGTGTTGCTGAGATCACTGGTGCATTCTTTCTTTTTAAGGATGTTCCAAACAGTTTATTTCGGCCACACCTAATGTTTTTGCTATCTCTCTGATGGGTTTGTTTTGTTTTTTGAGCCTAATGATGGCTTGCTTCACTGATAGTGACAACTCTTTGGATCTCATATTGAGAGTTGACAGCAACAGATTCCAAATGCAAATAGCACACTTGAAATGAACTCTGGACCTTTTATCTTCTCCTTGTAAATGAGATAATGAAGGAATAACACACCTGTGGTGTATGACCGAAGAATTCTTTCCCTGGTGAAGAAAACAGCCTTCACGACAGTTGGCCAGATCAAGAACACTCTTCAGGAGGTAGGTGTATGTGTGTCAAAGTCAACAATCAAGAGAAGACTTCACCAGAGTGAATAAAGAGGGTTCACCACAAGACGTAAACCATTGGTGGGCCTCAAAAACAGGAAGGCCAGATTAGAGTTTGCTAAACAACATCTAAAAAAGCCTTCACAGTTCTGGAACAACATCCTATGGACAGATGAGACCAAGATCAACTTGTACCAGAGTGATGGGAAGAGAAGAGTATGGAGAAGGAAAGGAACTGCTCATGATCCAAAGCATACCACCTCATCAGTGAAGCATGGTGGTGGTAGTGTCATGACATGGGCATGTATGGCTGCCAATGGAACTGGTTCTCTTGTATTTATTGATGATGTGACTGCTGACAAAAGCGGCAGGATGAATTCTGAAGTGTTTCGGGCAATATTATCTGCTCATATTCAGCAAAATGCTTCAGAACCCGTTGGAAGGCGCTTCACAGTGCAGATGGACAATGACCAGAAGCATACTGCGAAAGCAACCAAAGAGTTTTTTAAGGGAAAGAAGTGGAATGTTATGCAATGGCCAAGTCAATCACCATTGACCTGGATCCGACTGAGCATGCATTTCACTTGCTGAAGACAAAACTGAAGGGAAAATGCCCCAAGAACAAGCAGGAACTGAAGACAGTTGCAGTAGAGGCCTGGCAGAGCATCACCAGGGACTTATATAGGCATGGGGCGTGATCACCAGGTGATGTCACGTGGTGACCCCGCCCCTTATGATGTCACAGTCCCAGGGCATGCTGGGACTGTGCCGTCATAAGGAACGGCGTCACCACCCGGTGACCACACCCCATGCCTATATAAGTAGTTGAGCACCGTGAACACAGCATTACAGTGAGAGAGAGAGCGTTGTGTCAACATCGGAAGAAGAGAAGAGGGAAGAAGATGATGGGGAAGATCGGGCCACCGCTAGCAAGAGAGCGGCAAAAGAGCAGAAGATAGCGGAGGAGCCTGGCAAAAGAACCGGAGAGCGGGAGAAGAACCGGAGAGCGGAAAAGAGGCCAGAGAGTGGGAGAAGAACCAGACACCGGGAGAAGAGGCCGGAGAGCGGAGAAGTCGGAAGAGACCTCCGAAGTCGGAAGAAGACTCCTGGAGCTGCCCAATGAATTACTTTAAAAACCTGTGTAGTGTGTTTTTTTATTGACACTTTTTTCCCCAGGTGAATGGGTAGGGGTACGATGTACCCCATACTCATTCACATAGGGCGGGGTTGCCGGGATCTGGGGCCCCCTTATTAAAGGGGGCTCCCAGATTCCGATAAGCCCCCCGCCCGCAGACCCCGACAACCAACGGCCGGGGTTGTCGGGAAGAGGCCCTTGTCCTCATCAACATAGGGACAAGGTGCTTTGGCCACCCCCCATGTTGAGGGCATGCGGCCTGGTACGGTTCAGGAGGGGGGGGCGTTCGCTCGTCCCCACCCCCTTTCCTGACCGGCCGGGCTGCGTGCTCGGATAAGGGTCTGGTATGGATTTTGAGGGGACACCCACGCCGTATTTTTCGGGGTAGGGGGTTCCCCTTAAAATCCATACAATACCTGAGGGCCTGGTATTCTGCAACGGGGCTCGCAAGGTGTTAATCTCGTCGATAAAAGCGGCGAGATTGACTTCCTTTTCTAGTCCCGTCGTACTTCATCACGTTCAAAATGAACGTGTGTGGGCAAGTCCGGAAGTCCTCCGTAACTCCGTCTAAAATGCGCTGGGAAGACCGTCGGACCTATTCTGCCGGAAAGTCCGGTCGTGTGTGCGTGAGTCCGTTCATTTGGAAAGTCCGTCGAAAGTCCATCGGATAGAACGTTGGACCAGTCCAGTCGAAAAGTCCGCTCGTGTGTACGCGGCAATAATGTCACCAAATTCCTGACTGAACGAAGTACTGATGGTGGGTCTCCCTCTGTTGAAACACATTGCTGTTTTCTTATTTTTACCAATATGGTTGTGTTTTAGGAGGTCATTCCTATTTTTGGAATTAGCAATAGAAACTGCTCTATCAAGAATGTATTTAGGGTACCCCCTCTCCAAGAAACGGGTCTACAGGGCGTGCGCTTCTGTTTATATGTCACAGGATCATTACAGATTCTGCAAGTCCTGAGAAACTGGCCTACAGGAATACCTCTGATGGTGTGTCAAGGATGGCCAGATCTGGCCATCAGCAAAGTATTTCCTGAAAGAGGTTTTCTGTAGAGTCCAGTGTGTATTGAAGTACCTCGACCACACAAATGAACATCAAGGAAGTTAATATCATATTTATCACAGAGCCCTGTGAATTTTAGGTTCATGTTGTTGTGATTGAGATACTTCAAAAACTCATCCAAAGAACCAAAAGCTATGTCCATAATGAAAATGAAATTGTCTATGTAGCGAAAAAATGATTTTATCAAAAGTCTGTATGGATTAGAAGAACGGATATGGATATGGACATATATGGAGATGCTCCCACCATCCCATATATAAATTGGCCAATGATGGTAAAAATTTAGCGCCCATCGCTGCTACACACTTTTGAAGGACCATTCACCATTGAAAGAAAAGAAATTATGTTTTAAAAGGTATTCCAAAACATCCAAAATAAAAAAAATTCTTTATAGGGTTCAGGAAACGGAACGTGTGAGAAAAAAACTAACGGCTTCTAAAGCTTGGGCATGTGGAATACTGGAGTAAAGGCTAGAAACATCGCAGGTCGCCGAGAGCGAGCGACCATCCCATCTGGTGTCACCTGCGATGTTTAAAAAATGATCGGTATCTTATCCTTGAACAGTTTTTAAGAAGTCTTTAATAAAAGGCATTAAATCACACAATTAGATTCAATTTGTTACACATGATATATGTGATTTATATTGGTAGATATACATGTTTTTTCGCTCATTTTTCTATTTTTGTTTTTAATACATTTCTTGTTTACATGTTTACATTATCTATTTTTTGTTTTGACTATTTTATGATCAGATGTTTTAGCATTTAAGAAATGTTTTTATGTTGGTGAAGTTTTGTGTTGATTGATCTTTACAGGTGTTTTATGTTAGGTGTTTGATTTGATATACGCCTTTAAATAGCTTGTATTGTGAGCATTTCAATTGTTGTGAACAAGTATGGTTCTTTTCGTGTGAAACGTGCCAACTGATCATCATTGCAATTTTGTCTGGCTCATGACAATAAAGAAATTTCTACAGCATCTTTTGGATTCAAGTGTGCGATCAATATTTTCTTCTCTTCTTGACATTGCCTACGGTGATGAGCCGGGATTAGCACCTTGGACTGGGTGTGTCCATTTGTTTTTGCCTGAAGCGGTGTGTGCACCCTTGTTCTTACTGATTCTCCACTTCTGCCTGTTATCCTTGGTTACCCATGGTTACAACAACACAAGAATTAGCCTCTTGGGGACCTTCCTGTTATCTATCTTGAGACTGTTTGTCTCAACCCAAAAGACTTTCTGGTTGTTTGTTGGCTTCCATGGCCATTCCACCTACCTTGCCTCATAAATACCATGGGTTTGCAGATGTATTTTGGCAGAGGTTTTACCTCCACATTGTTCTTTTGATTGTGCGATTAATTTGATTCCTGGAGCACCTCTTCCCAAAGGAAGGACCTATCCCCTGTCATTGCCTGAACAAAAATCTATGGAGGAATACGTAAAAGACAACTTGGAAAGAGGTTTTATCCTACCCTATTCTTCAACAGTAGGGGCAGGTTTTTTCTTTGTTGAAAAAAAGATAGGGGTCTTCGACCATGCATAGACTATCGAGGGTTACATCAAATCACCATAAAAGACTCCTACCCTTTGCCTCTCATTCTAGAACTGTTTGACGTACTTAAGGGAGCCGTTCTCTTCTCTAAACTGGACCTTCGAGGGGCTTATAACCTGATTCAAATTAGAGAGGGAGACGAGTGGAAGACAGCATTCAACACCAGCAATGGACATTTTGAGTATCTGGTTATGCCATTTCGGCTTTGTAACGCCCCTGCTGTCTTCCAACGTTTCATGAATGACATTTTTCACAATTTCAGCAACAGTTTTGTGATCATCTACTTGGACAACATTTTAATCTTTTCCAAGACTCATCTAGAGCACATCTTACATGTAAACCAGGTATTACAACGACTAAGAGAAAACCACCTTTACGACAAGATTGAGAAATGCAGTTTTCATCAAAGCCGTATGTATACCTTTCCTTGGATACATCATAAGTGCTGCCGGTTTCCAAATGGACCCTCAAAAACTTTCTGCTGTCTTGCAATGGCCCCAACCTACCACTTTAAGAGGGCTCCAAAGCTTTCTAGGGTTCGCAAACTACTACAAATGCTTCATCAAAGGTTTTGCCTCCATTTCTGCCCCCCTTACTGTTATGACTAAGAAAGGTACAAATTGCAAGGTGTGCCCCTCAGAAGCGGAATCAGCTTTCCAGCAATTAAAAGACATGTTCAGCAAGGCTCCAGTTCTTCAACATCCAATCCCCAATCTCCGGTACATTGTTGAGGTTGAAGCCTCCGAAGTAGGAGCAGGTGCTGTGCTGTCCCAGAGGCAGCCTAAGTCCAGTAGAATCCATCCAGTGGCGTTTTTCTCTAGAAAGTTTTCTCCAGTGGAGATGAATTATGATGTCGGGAATTGAGAACTACTGGCCATCAAATTGACATTGTCTGAATGGCGACATCTTCTGAAAGGGGCTCCCAAGCCTTTTTCTGTCCTGACAGACCATAAAAACCTGCTGTATCTTCAGACTGCTAAACTTTTGAATTCACGTCAAGCTCGATGGGCTCTGTTTTTCTCCCGTTTTAATTCTGTTCTTTCTTATGTTCTCGGGCATAAGAATAAGAAAGCAGATGCTCTTTCCAGACAGTTCATTACTTCTGAAGAAGATCGACCTACTGAGCAGTATATAATCCCACCTCACAAAATTGTCGCACAGATCTCCATGGCTCTCTCCCAACAGCTACAAGAAACCCAGAATCGTGTTTCTCAAGGCTTGAAGATACCACCAGGTTGCCTGTTCGTAGCCTCTAGCCTCCGAAAACTTGTACTCCTCTGGGCACATGATGGTGTGTTATCCGGTCATCCTGGTGTCACAATCACTCTTAAGACCTTGCAGCGTCATGTCTGGTGGCCTCATATGAAAAAAAGATGTTACTGACTATGTGGCTGCCTGTCCAACTTGTGCTGCTAATAAAGTACCCCGCACATTGTCTACTGGACTGTTACAACCACTTCCTGAACCTCGCCAGCCTTGGACCCATTTGACTATGGACGTCTTTACAGAGTTACCCAAGTCTGAGGGCATGACTGCTATATGGGTCATAGTGGAACGCTTTTCCAAAATTTCTCATTTTGTACCACTCTCTGGATTACCTACAGCAGAAGCACTGTCTACCCTCTTCCTTTCCCATATTGTGAAACATCATGGTATACCTACTAATGTCGTCTTGGATCCCAGTTTGTTCCCCAATTCTGGAGAGCATTCTGTAAGAAACTGTGAGTAACACTCTCACTCTCCACTTCACATTACCCTCATACGGATGGTCAAACCGAACGCATATACCAGACCCTGGAAACCTATCTTCGAAATTATGTCAATGCATTACACTCCAATTGGTCTGAGTATTTGCCTTTGGCTGAATTCACCATTGACTCCCATTGGCACAGTGCTCTTCATACCACTCCATTCTACACAGCTCTAGGGTATCACCCTCAGACTCTTCCCCTACTTCAACCCTCTTCTGGTGTACCAGCAGCAGATCAGCAGATGAAAAATATTCTGCTACACTGGAAAAAGATTGGCTTATTACTACGGAAGTCAGCGGGCAAGTATGCGCTTTTCTCCAACAAAGTTTGGCTATCAACCAAATATGTGAGACTGAAACAATCTTCTACCGAATTGGGCCCTCGATTTATTGGTCCTTACAGAATTATTGCTCGAGTTGGGCCAGTCTCCTTACCCTCCTCTCTCTGTATACATCCGGTATTCCACGTTTCTCTCCCCAAAAAGGCAATTTTTACTCGCTACTCCAGAACTCAACAGTTACCTCCTCCTGTTCTTGTTGATGGACAACATGAGTTTGAAGTCTCTAAGATTCTGGTTTCTAGTATCTGGTTAATTGGAAGGGATATCCCGTCACAGACCACTCCTGTGTTCCAGCCAAAGATTTGCATGCCCCTGTTCTTATTCAAGACTTTCATGCCTCCTTTCTTGCTAAGCCCCGCTAGGCCCCCGGAGGGGTCCACTGGGGAGGGGGCCCTGTCATGTACCTGGGTGTCTTCGAACCGGAATGTTCCTGGTCTCGCAGCTGCAGTCTTACCTGTTGTGCCACGGAGGAGGTCTGGAGTTATTGCAATGTTCTCCCAGCTTGATGCATTGCCTTGGACTCATTAACCCCACCTACTGCCAGCTGTGGACAATGTACAATTAAGCAGCCCCTAAGTAGCAGCAGTTCCTGTTACTCAGTTCCTGTTTGGACTTGCTCCCTGGGTGTATTGATAGCGTTGTGATTTTGACTACTGTGTATTGAACCTCTGCCTGAATTCTTGACCACTCTCCAGCCTGCTTATTTGGTACTTCACCGCCAGTTCGTGTATGACCTATGCCTGACCATTCATTGGATTTCAATTTTGTACCCTTTTTCCCCGATCTGTTGCTGACATGACCTGCCTGACTACGTTTTCATCTGAATCTTTAGCATACAAGCTCCACTTCAGACACTAACTACCACAGGTACCTCACAGATATAATCTGTCCCCTTTGTTTGTTGACAGGGTTATCTAAATCTAGTATTCAGTTTTCTGACTGTCATATTATTGCTTCTACCTTTTCAATATTTCCAATATCTGCTCTGTAATCCCTCTGTGCCTTGATGCCTTCAGTATTGCCAAAGATATTTACTTGCTTTGATATTCCTCTATTACAGCCCGTTTGGCTGGCATCAGAATGTACATGTGGTGTTTGATTGGGAGGTTGACATCTAGTGGCCGCTTAGGTAACTGCAGCTATCAATTAATTTGTTCTGTGAGAACTGCATAAATAGACGAATGCTATTGAACACTCCCATCCTTGATAAAACCCATGTGATTGGGTGAAACATGTCGGCAACGACACCACGGCAGTATTGTTTTACACGTCATGGATGACGCATTGCATCACGTCAGCGCAAGCGCACTACACACCATGAGGACAGTGGGAGCCATCTTTATGGGAGGCATCAGGACTGCGTGCCTAGACAGCTTTTTCAATGCTACAGCGCTATCAGTGGTGACACTGGTGGGCACAGCCATGGCTTTCTGAGTGAGGGATGTCCCTCTGACAGAAGCCAGTGATCAGCTTTTTTTTTACAGCTTGAGGGGAAAAAAATACAGATTACTGAGCTTCTGTTTACATCACGTGATCAGCCGTCATTGGCTGACAGCTGATCACGTGGTAAGGGGCCGGGATCGACCCCTTACTCGGATCTGTGATCAGCCCAGTCTCATAGACTCGGTTGATCATAGAGCGTGCTCCGCACGACCCGCAGGGTCACGCAGACTGCGCTTGCTCGGGAGAACATCCATGGATGCCCTCATAACAATTAAGGCCCGCGCTGCAGCCGTCTTTCGGCTATAGCGCGGGCGGCAAAAAGTTAATATTTTCTTTTATAACTTAATTCTGCATAAAACATTTAAGTGTAATTTCATTAGATATTTTCTGAGGGCGTGTTTAGGGGTGGAATTAGGGGCGTGGCAACTGGTGGCGAGTAACCCTTGAGACCTGGCTAGTAGTTCAGGACTTGAAATTTTGAGCCCTGTGTGTGTATATATATATATATATATATATATATATATATATATATATATATATATATATATATTATAATTCAATATTTTTTTCTATTCTGTTCTATTGTGTTTCTGTGCTATTTTCTATTCTAATCTTTTCTATTCGAATTCAAATTCATGCTATACAATATTTAAATTTCGGATAGAATGAATTTGAATAGAAAAGATTAGAATATATATTATATTGTATTCTGTTCTGTTCTATTGTATACTCTTATTTTTTATTCTATTATTTTCTAATCTATTCTAATATTTTTGAGTCTAATTTGAATTAATTCTATACGAAATTGAAATTCCAGAAGATGGCTTCCAAAATTCAAATTTCGGATAGAATGAATTTGAATAGAAAAGATTAGAATAGAATAGAAAACAATAGAACAGAATAGAATACAATTTAATATATATTATATTTTATTCTATTCTGTTCTATTGTTTTTATATTTTCTATTCTAATCTTTTCTATTCAAATTCATTCTATACGAATTTCATATAGAATGAATTCGAATTCTAATAGAAAAGATTAGACTAGAATAGAAAATAGAAAAGAATAGCTGTCAGGGCTTGGCCCAGCCCTTCCTTCTCTGAGCTGGCCATTCAGCTGTCGACTAATTGCCAGATCCTATCTCTACACAGAGACTCACCTGTTGATGATATCCTGCTCATCGGTCCTGCCTACTTAAGCCGTCCATTCCAGGTGATCTCTGCCTTCGCCTTGGTCATATCTCTGGAGACACTCTCCTGTGTTCCTGTTAAAGACTTGCTTAGCTGACATTCCTTCTGGCTCCAGATCCCGCTTGCTGTTCTACTACGCTGTTCTCTGGCTTCCTGACGTTTTGGCTTGTCTGACTATCCATTCCGGTTCCTGAACTCTGGCTATGTTTTGACGATGTTTACTCTGTTTACCTTTTTTTTTTATTATTATTATTATTAAACAAGTGTGATTTAACTGTACTTCTGTCTCAGCCTGATTCATGGTTTCTGACAATAGCATAGAAAAAATATTATGTTTTATTCTATTATGTTCTATTGTAATCTCTTATTTTCTATTCTATTTTCTATTCTATTTTCTATTCAAATTTGAATTCATTCTATACGAAATTCGGAAGATGGCTTCCAAAATTCGAATTTCGTATAGAATAAATTCTGCTTCCAAAAGAATATAATAGAAAAGAATAGCATAGAAAAACAATAGAACAGAATAGAAAAAAATATAATAATATACATTTTTCTATGCTATTCTGTTGGATTTTCTATTCTATTCTAATCTTTTCTATTTGAATTCTATTTAATTTTATACAAAATTAAAATTTTGGACAATGGTTATGTATATATATATATATATATATATATATATATATATATATATATATATATATATATATATATATATATATATATATATATATATATATATATATATATATATTATCCATCGTCCGAAATTCGAACTTCGTATAGACTGATTTTGGATAGAAAAGATTAGAATAGAAAAGAATAGAATAGGAAAAAGCAATAGAACAGAATAACATATAATATATATTATATGTTATTCTATTCTGTTCTATTGTTTTTCTAGTCAATTCTTTTCTATTCTAATCTTTTCTATTCAATTTCATTCTATCCGAAATTAGCATTTCGGAAAATGGTTATATATAGTTAACTTTTCTGAATAGGAAACAAATCTATTCTAATCTTTTCTATTCAAATTCAATTCTATACAACATTCGAATTTCGGAAAATAGATATAGATATATCTATATCTATTTTTATACAGTCCTTGTCCTTTTGTTTTGCACTGTTGACGTAAGTATTTCCAGCGTTGTCAGTTTGGTCCCTTATACCTACTACTTTGCCCAATTTTTTGGTATACTTATTAGACTTGGCTACTTACGTACATTTGTATTTCTATAGAATGATGCTGCATCAGCCCCTGAAGAGTCGACATTGTCCAACGAAGCACGTCGGGCTTACAAAGATGCATCATGTCCTACAGACGTCTACCATGCTTTTAATGCAATATATTTTAAACCCAACATGTTATATAGTCCTATAGGGGATTCTGTCATGGAGATTATTCTTCCATACCATGTTATGCTATGTGTCATGCCATTTATGTCATAATCATGTTTTATAAAAAATTTGTAATTATGCATGTACTTACTGTCATAGACATGTAAAATCACCATTGTAGAAGGAACAAATAAATATGTTTAATAATTATTCATTATCCAATAATATGCCTCTTTCAAAGTCCCAATCTCTCTTCCATTCCATATCTATATCTATCTCTCATCTTCCGAAATTCAAATTTCATATAGAATGAATTTAAATTTGAATAGAAATTATTAGAATAGAAAATAATAGAAAAGATTAGAATAGAATATAAAATCATAGAAAAGAATAGAAAAACAATAGAACAGAATACAATAAAATATATTATGTTTTATTCTGTTCTATTGTTTTTCTATTTTCCATTGTTTTGCATTCTTTTCCAATCTATTCTCAAATTCGAATTTATACTATTCGAAATTTGAATTTTGGAAGACGGTCATATTCTATTTTATTTAATTACATTCTATTAAATTCTATTCTATTCTTTACTATTCTTTTTATTTTTATTCTATTGCTTTATTATTTTATATTCTATTTTATAGTATTCTTTTTTAGAAAATCGATTTCTATTTTTTTCGAATTCAATTCAAATTTGATTTCGAATAGTTTTCAAATTCGACTTGAATTTCGTCCGCTTTTTTTTCGAATCGTTATTTCGGATTTGTTTAAATTTGTTGCTATTGTAATTCGGATGCATCCAAATTGCCGAATAATGAAAAATTTGTCCGAATCTCGATTTGGAACAAAACAGAGTGCACATGTCTAATGCATTGATCCAACCCCATAACACCTTAATGATGCAGTTGTTGCACCATATTCTGACCAGGAATGTATTTGTGTTTGATGGATCCCACTACCTCCAGGTGCAGGGGGTTGCGATGGGGCCTTGCTGTGCCCCATCATTTGCCAACCTCTACTGGGGGGGGAGTGTACACTGTTCGCTGATGAATCCTTGTCTGTGTGTCTGTCCAGCATTTTATGCTGGTACAGATACATAGACCATGTGTTCATGGTGTGCAACTCCAGTGAAACTGACCTGCTAGTGTTCTAGGGAAAACTAGCAATAAATGATTATAATCTTAAATTCACCATGCAATGTGATTCACGATCGATATCATTCTTGGACGTGAATATCTTTAAACAAAGGGATGGATCACTGGGCACCTCGCTGTATAGGAAACCCACTGCGGGAAATGCTGTACTTCATGCTTCCAGTGCCCACCCCCTACCACTGGTTAGAAGCATACCCTACTCACAGTACCACCGCATTAGGCGCAATTGCGCTAACAAAGAGGATTTCCTGATGGAATCCAAATCGCTGAGAGCAGGGCTGCTTGAAAGAGGCTATATAAAAACTACTTTAAAAAAAGCATACACTAAAGCATGTCCTAAAAGTAGGCATGAACTATTATTTGGTACTAAAACTAATAAACAGTCAGATGCTGTGAGGATTGTCACTACATACTCAAATAATCACAGCATGGTGAAGGAAAAATTGGATAGACATTGGCATCTTCTGACCGGTGACCCTATCCTGAGGAAATATATCGGGGACCATCTCCAGATCAATTATAAGAAATCTAGATCCCTCAAGGATCATTTAGTCCATAGTCATTTCCAGGAACCTCCGGTGTCAACTGAAAAAATGAAGGGCATGCATCAATGTGGTAGTTGCGAGTATTGCAATTGGATTCTAGAAGGTGTATCCTTCACTCTTCCAAATGGGAATACACATTGAATTGATTATTATATAGATTGCTAAGCAAAATGTGTAATATATATTGCACTCTGTAAATGTGGATCATTTTATATCAGAAAGACATTCAGAAATTTTTTGGAAGACAATTTATGATCACATTTACTATATTAGAGAAAATCTATTATATACCCCAATTGGGAGACGTGTTGCCCTTCAGCATAAGCATGACACGTCATTGGTTCAGTTTACTGTTTTAGAAAGGATCCTCGAAGACCCAAGAGGAGGAAATGTGGAAAAAAATTATTACAGCAGGAGGCTAAATGGATTTTTAAATGAAATGCTACTAGCCCA
Source organism: Aquarana catesbeiana (assembly GCF_042186555.1). Classification (NCBI taxonomy): domain Eukaryota; kingdom Metazoa; phylum Chordata; class Amphibia; order Anura; family Ranidae; genus Aquarana; species Aquarana catesbeiana. Next base: position 94,864,156 of record NC_133324.1, on the reverse strand, counting down.
CCAGGCCTCAATGAGGCCCTGAGTTATAAATCATTCCTGGGATAACACAGGTCGCTCTTCAGGACTAGCAACATCTTTCTATACCAATTATATGAACATCATTTCACACTATGACAGGGTCACACCATATTTATGTTTATATCTAATGCGTTATGATATGTTCTGCTTTTTCCTTGTCAAAGAAGTTTATTGAGTATACAATATTATAAAGATACATAAAGTAAGTTTACAAGGATCTATAAAGTAAGCTCATTGTTTTACAGTAGGGTTTATATAGGTAAATATCATGAAATTTCAAATATTAAACATTGGGTTCACGTAAACCTAAATTAAAGATATATATCATTTCCTTAGTTACTTTTGTAGGTATTTAAATGATTTATATCTACTATACATATTGTTTACAGGTAGAGTGTATATAGGTCAAATAAATTCTGATAATGAGCTTTAATCATAAGGTGGAGAAAAGGAAAGAGAAAGAAGAAAAAGGGTAGAAAGGCAGAGGTATGGTCCACAAGGTTGTCCCGCTCGTCAGTTTATTATTCTTTTTAGTTCTCTTTGAAGCCTTAGAATGGGTGTCTCTGTAAGTCATTTAATCTGTTACCATGGCAACAGGACAGAGTCATTGAAGTTTGACCGGAACTGTTGTTTTATCCAAGGATGCCAAAGTTTTTCAAATTTTGGAATTTGATTTTGATCGATGGCTACCATCTTAGCATGGGACATTGTATTATTCATTCTGTGAATTGTTTCTGCTAGTACCAATGTAGGAGATTTCCATGCCTTGGCCACTGTTTGTTTTGCAGCCGTTATTAGTTGGATCATAAGTTTGAATTGAGAGAGTGTTAACCATTCCGGTTTTAGATTAAGTAAAGTTAAATATGGATCTGGTTGTATTATTTTTTTAAATATTTTAGATGCAATTCACGAAGACTTCCTTCCAGAAGGTTTGGATTACTGGGCACGTCCACCATATGTGTAAATGTGTGCCTATTTCTGGGCATCCTCGAAAACAAAGAGCTGAGGTATTAGGTGAATATTTTGCCACTCTAGCGGGTACAAGGTACCAGCGAGTTAGGACTTTATAATTTGTCTCCAGTGCTAAGATGTTGGGTGAAGATGACTTAGATGTGAGCCATATGTTAGACCAGTCCGTGTCTTCTAAAGTTCGTCCCAGGTCCTCCTCCCACCTCTGAACGTAAGAGGGTCTATTAAGATTTGCTACTCCATATAATTGATTATAAAGTGATGAAATTGTACCTTCAGCAAATGGATCTTTTGTACAGATTGATTCAAAAATGGATAATTGGGATAATGGTGTATCCCCCTTTAGGAATGGTGTATAGAAATTTTTGATTTGGAGATATCTAAATATCTCAGAGTTTGGTAGATCATATTTTTCTCTAAGCGATGGGAATGAAAGGAATGATTTAGATGCTATGAAGTCATTTAGTGTCTGAATGCCTGATGTTGTCCAAGCTTTAAAAGAATTTGGGTAGATCCATGCCGGATAAAAGGCCGGATTTCTGATAAAAGAAAGGAGAGGATTGTGTGGAGATTGTAACTGATATTTGGTTTTTAGTTTATCCCAGAGAGATAAGAGGTGTTTAGTTATGGGATTATGAATTTTAAGGCGGTCTTTAGGATCAAGCCATAATAAGTTTGATATTAATAGAGGGTCATTTTCTGAAGCCTCTATAAATACCCATAATGGGATTTCCTGTTTTGCATGGTATTTGGACAGACTGGCCAAATGTGCTGCTCTGTAGTAGTTAGTAAAATTAGGGTATCCCAGGCCTCCTTTATTTTTGGGAAGATGTAGTGTGTGTATAGGTATACGTGGTTTAGAAGAGCCCCATATAAACGAAGTTGCTCTTTTTTGTACTATTCTCAAAAAATAGGAAGGAATTGGAATAGGGAGGACTCTGAATAGATAAAGCAATTTGGGTAGAATAGTCATTTTGATTGCATTAATCTTCCCTATCCAGGATAAAGGAAGTTGCGACCATTGTTTTATTAGATTTGTGATCTGTCTTAATACAGGAGGATAGTTGGTTGAGAATAAGTCAGAATGAGATGCTGTTAAATGAATTCCAAGATATGGGATTGATTTTTCTGCCCAAGTGAATGGGAGTGCAGCCCTAGCCGGGATCAATTCCATGTTTGTGAGTGAAATATTAAGCACTAGGCATTTCTTAGGATTAATCATAAGGCCGGATAGGGCTGCAAATCCATCAAGAGCTGGTATTAAGTTAGGACCAGAGACCTGTGGTGATGATAGAAAAAGTAATATATCGTCTGCAAATATACATAATTTGTGTGTAATACCTCCTACTTCAATGCCAGTTATAGTTTGGTTTGTTCTGATGTATTGGGCCATGAGTTCGAGTATAAGGGCAAATAATAAGGGAGATAACGGGCAACCCTGTCGGGTACCTCTTTCGATATTAAAGGCATCAGATTTGTATCCAGCATATTTTATATAGACTTTGGGTTTATTATATAATGCTTTGATCCATGTTAAAAAGTGGGGTCCAAAACCCCATTTTTGTAATGAATATTGCATATATTGCCAGGATACTGTGTCAAATGCCCTCTTAATATCGAGAGATAGAAAACATAAAGGGATTTTCTGTTTTTTAGCAATATGTGCCAATAACACTGCCCTGCATATATTATCGCCTGCCTGTCTATTTGGCATGAAGCCTACTTGATCTCTATGTATTAATTTTCCTATAATGCTATTGAGGCGTTTTGCTATTATTTTTGCTAATAATTTAATATCAAGGTTTAACAGAGAGGCCGATAATTCACACAGGAAGTATCATCAGAAAGGGGTTTTGGGAGCATACAAACAATTGCCATTAGTGTTTCTTGCTGAAAAGAATGTCCATCTAGAAGTTTGTTAAAAGTTTCAGTGAGAATGGGAGAGAGTATTTCTGAGAATGTTTTATAGTATAAAGCCGAGTAGCCGTCTGGGCCTGGTCTTTTGTTAAGTTTTAGGTCTTTTATGGCGTTAGCAACTTCATCTATAGTTATAGGCTCATCCAAACTGCTTTTTTGATTCTGAGATAACTCAGGTAAGGTTATTTTTGAGAAGAAGGATTCAGCCTCTGTAGGATTAAATTCACTGTTTGTCTTGTATAAAGTTGCGAGATGTGAGTGAAATTTATGGACTATTTTAACTGGATTACAAGTATAAACATTTTTTGATCATTTCAAACGTATTGGTTTGAAAGATTTGTTAGTTGAATGTAATGCCCGAGCCAAATATGTACCTGATTTGTTTGTATTCATGTAGAAATTGTGTTTGGAGCGTTTGAGGGATTTATCAACTGACTCAGTGAGAAATAGATCGTATTCCAATCTAGATTTTTCCAGATGAGATTTTGTACTCTGAGATGGATTATCTTGGAATGATATGTAGGCTGCATTAAAATTGAGTTCTAGTTTTTTTGCTAGATTTTTGCGTTCCCGTTTAAATAGTGCCATTTGTCTTTGTATTGTACCACGCAAGACAGGCTTATGAGCTTCCCATAGTGTTATTGGGAGATGTCTGTTGTATTATTAATTGATATGTATTCCTTTAAAGCTTGTTCAATGGCCATCTGATGTAGTGGGTGTTTGAGCATTATGTCCGGTAGGTACCACGTTGGGTCATGCGCTTTTGGTATGGCTGAGGCTATAGTAGTGTATACTGCACTATGGTCAGACCACGGAATCGGAATTATATCTGATGCAATAATTTCTGGTATCATTCCTATTGTTAGAAAAATATGATCTATTCTGGTGAAGGTTTGATGAGGGTGCGAGAAATAAGTGAATTTCTTTTTCATTGGGTTACTTTCTCTCCACGAATCTACCAGATTGTATTTGGAAAGAAGTTGAGAAAAAGGTAATCTAGAGGTTATTTTGGATGGTGTAAAAGGTGATTTATCTAGAAATGGGAGGAGGACCTGGTTCGAATCCCCACACATTATCACTGTTCCTATTTTGTGTGTATTAATCACTTGTAATATATGTGAGAGGAATGGTGTAGGTTGTTTGTTAGGAGCGTAGTAGGAAATCACCGTGATTGCTGTATCCATTATATAACCCATGAGTATCAGGTATCTACCTTCTGGGTCTTTAATTTCTGATGATAAGGTGAATGGTGTGGATCGGTGAAATGCAATTAGAGTTCCCCTTTGCTTGGTACAGGCAGAAGCCGTGTAAATTTGTTGATAAAAAGGAGAAATATATTTTGGAGTAGAATCTTTGGTGAAGTGTGTTTCTTGGAGGCATACTATGTGAGCCTTCTTGTTATGGAAAGTACGGAAGGCTTTGGTCCTTTTTTGAGGGACATTTATTCCCTGAACATTCAGGGAAAGTATATTCAGTGGTGCCATGGCAACAGATCAAATAGTTTTGACTTACTTTTTGTTATGCAGAGCTGACTGCGCAGATCAACCTGTGTGGACTGAAGAGATGAATAGATAGAAAAGAAACCAGTGAATTCTGGAGTAAAGAGTAAACAAAAAACATATGAGATTAGATGATACATTGTATAAATTATTTTTTGCAAGTAATCACAATTTACCCGTGAAAGAGAATAAATATCTCTCTCAGGGGAATAAGTGCCTTCGTCACACTCCCACATAATATGGTTGGGAGAATGAGGAGGGCTAATGGGGGTACACGGATCTTCCGCTTACAGGAGAGAAGTGCTATGTCAAAAGACATCAAAATGATGTTTCATTAATTGGAGTGCAGAATATAATTTTTGTTGAAATTATTTATTCCAGGGTGGTTGTATATGGTTAGTCTTGCCCTAGGCTAAATAATTCAGTTAGAAAGGTACTGTTAATAAATTTGGTATTGATGAAGATAGTTTGAATTATTTTGGCATTTTAACCCTTTTAGAGTAAACAATTACATATTTTATTCATATGTAACTGTTTAGATATGTTAACTCATAAAATTGAGGTTGTATTGCTTCAGATTAGAATAAACAAAAACATAATTCTAGGAACTAGTTAGGTAATAATATATTTGTTTTAAGAAAAGAAAGAAAAAGCTTCCATTACTTCTGGATTATTGAACATATTTGTCCTAAAAGGTAATAAATCTATTGTTATTACCTGATAATATATAACTGAACAAGAATTTCCTTATTTCACTTATATATTCTAAGGCTATATGAATCAGAAGTAATAAGAAATATAACTGGAATGTAACATGATCCCACACAGTGTGTGACTATCAGAATGCAGTTACATTCAGCTATAAATACAGGTTTTTTTATAGAGAACCATCTCTTAGTATAATAAATGAAGAGATATCAGGAATTAGGATGTCAGTCCATTGAATCTTCTTGGTCCATGGATGATGTGGCATAACAGCCTCTTTTGTGAGAATGATGATTCCCATTTTGTTCTGATATTTTCTGGGTGCTGCCTGAAGGTGAAGATGATGCCATTCTTCTGCGTGTGGGAGAGTTGCTGCTTGTGGGTTCTGTCAGATTTAATTTTAAAAGGGTTTGTTGTAGTTCATCTGCTGATCTGCTTCTGTAAATTGTACCTTGGTAGTTAAATCTGACTGAAAAGGGGAAGCCCCATTGATACATAATGTTGTGGCGTTGCAGTTCCATTAGTTGGGGTTTCATGGATCGTCTTTTAGTAATAGTAAGTTGGGATAGGTCAGCAAAAATTTGATAATTGTGTCCTTGCAAATTAAGTTCCTTTTTTTCTCTTGCAGCAATTAGTATTTGTTCTTTCGTTCTGTAATAATGAAATTTTGTGATTATATCACGTGGGGGCCCATCTTTCTTTTTGGCTGTGAGGGCTCTGTGTACTCTGTCCAGTTCTAAACGTTCAATAGGGATATCTGGCTTTAGTTCTTGTAATAGAGCAGTAATAGTAGATTGCAGGTCTGTCACAGTTTCAGGTATTCCCCTTATGCGCAAGTTTGAACGTCTGGCTCTATTTTCGTAATCTTCAAGCTTAGTTTGAAGTATTAAATTCTCTTCTTTTAATTGTTCCAATTCTGTTATATTTTCTTGGGTTGTAATTTCAATTTCATCCATTTTTATTTCTAAGGCTGCGGTGCGGTTTCCCAGCTCTCTTATTTCTTTGGTTAGGCTTTTTGTTATTTGGTCTGAGGTTTGTTTTAAAGCCTTATGAAGCATCTTTTCAAATTGTAATAATATTACTGGGGATGTTGAGGAGGCTTGTGGAGAAGTTTGTGAGAGGATTGGAGAGTCTTGCTGTGACATTTTCTGTCTGTGAGAGCGCCCTGATGCTGTATATTGTGAGGTGACTGGAGCTGCTTATTTGCAGTGAGTGCCTGTGAGCTCTTTGTGAGGTGATTTTTATTTCTGCCACGGTTTCCTCCCAGTACCATATTTCCTGCCCAAACTTTCACAGTTTGTTCCCTGGGGCAAAAAGGTTCAAATGGATACCTTTTGAGCCTGCAGGCTCCGCTTTGTCCTTCTCTTCTCTCCTCAGCGGTGCGGAGCTCTAACAATGCATGTCTGCTCCGCTGATGTTCTGCTTTTTCAAACCAATGAAGTGAATCGTGAGCTATATATAAAATTATGTATTTAACTCATTGATAATGAGAATTTCTTTTCTGGAATTAATGATATGAAACAACTGTTTCTGGAGGGTTTGGATGCAAGTGCAGCATTCGGAAATTCTAATTGTATTTATGGGATGAGATGAATTCTCTCATGCGCTTTAGCAAATCTATTCTGTGTGCACACTACAGTGACATGCCATGATGTTTTCGGTATGCGGTTTTGATCAGTGTTTTTTTTTTTCTCTATGTATGTACTATATGTATTTCAACATTAAATGGGTATGTTTTTTAATTGGTTGATTGTATGTATATGTTTGCTTTAGCCACTCTATATTTTGCCTATGTGGTGGTCCAGTAACTCTAATAGGGTAATAGTCTAATTGCTATATGAGGCTTGTTAAAGAATGATTGCTATTGCCTGACGGTTATCGTTCCACTGAGATTGGATTAACTGTGAACTGGTGGCTGACTTGCTCCCTGGTCTATTCATTTTGGGGGCTTTTTGCCCAGCAAGTATAACACCATCATGGTCATGGTTTGAAGTTAGCAATTTTTGTATATTTTTGTGGAGGCCTATTTTCCTCTTGTTCTTCTTAGAATGGGGCTATTTGGTCTAATACATTTATCTCCGTATATACATTTGGGGATTAGAATATATGTTATGCTGCATCTTTCATCTGATTAGAATATGATGTTTCCCTCCTTTCTTGTTTATACAGGATCCCTATTTACAGTCAAGGAAATAGGGTCCTGAGGAAGCATAAAGTGAAACATCGACCTCTTTGACCTAGTACTAACAGGGATCTAATATGATATATATTATGTGGTTTATCAATGAGAGTTTAATTTGTATTGTTTTTATCTTGTACAAGCACTTATTTTTTTTAAATTAATAATTTTTGTAGTTTTTTGCAATAAAAGGATTTTGTAATACTATATAGCGTTGTTCCTTTTCTGGTCTGGTCTGCTCAAATGTCTGAATTTTCTAAAAACTCAGGCTTGAGAGCTCAAATTTCTTTTTCTGCAAACTCCGACATAGTTTTGTAGGCAGGGGGTGGATGTAGCAGCCTGGTGTTTAGGCAGGGTTGCTCCTAAATTTACCTGCCAGGTTTAGCTACCTTGGATAATTGTTGACAATCAATTGATTTCACTTTAATGGCCCATACACATGATCCGAATATCGTACTAAAACGGTCCTCCAAGGAAGGATCGTACAATATTCGGATCGTGTGTACACTACTTTCGACAGCCGATCACAACCGTTCATCTGATATTATTCGATTGGACATACACGAAAATTTTCCTCGTACGATTCCAGATCGTACGATTTTCGTTTAGTCAGTATAGTTGTCCTCCGAAAATACAATACAAGTACATTACAACACATGACATCACTTCCGATTTTTTTGTCTGTCGTACGAGAATTTTCGTGACTTTATTAGCTATCTAATCTCTACTTGTGACTATTTAAGCGAGACCGATCGGTCGTACGATATTCAGAACGTGTGTACGAGGCATAAGTCTGTAATTGCTGAACTTCTCTCTTTTGTCGCTAGGTGGCCAGGTACCTGGTGGCATTAAATATGAGAAGGGCAATGCAAGGTCAGATTATGGGTATATGGGGTATCCCATTTCATTTTGTTCCGAATTGGACTTCGGACAAATTTTTCATTATTCGGAATTAACGAATTACAATAGTAACGAATTTAAACGAATCCAAAATAATGATTTGAATTTAAAAAAGCAGACGAAATTCGAATAGAATTCGAAAACAATAGAAATCGATTTTCTAAAAAAGAATACTATAAGAAAGAATATAAAATAATTAAGCAATAGAATAAAAATAAAAGAATAGTATAGAATAGAATTTCAATAGATTGTAATAAAATAGAATAGAACTGTCTTCCGAAATTCGAATTTTGAATAGTATAATTCGAATTCGAGAATAGATTGGAAAAGAATGCAAAACAATGGAAACTAAAATATTAAAAAATAATAGAGTAGAAAAACAATAGACAGAATAAAATAAAACATAATATATATTATATTTTATTCTATATTTGTTCTTCTATTCTTTTCTATGCTAATCATTTCTATTTGAATTTGAATTCATTCTATACGAAACTCGAATTTTGGAAAATTGTTTTATATATATATATATATATATATATATATATATATATATATATATATACATACACACGCATATGTTATATAATATAACATCTTCCAAAATTTGAATTTCATATAGAATAAAATCAAATTTGAATAGAAAAGAATAGCATAGAAAAACAGAACAGTAAAGGAAAAAAGAAAATTATATATATATAATTTCCTGACAGACTCCATGGCAGCAATGTGTGGGTTAGCCCCGCCTCCATAACTACCCTATAGGACACCTCTCCCATAAATCTTTGCTCTAGACTGCTATCCATGTTCCTTTTTTGTCCTCCTCCGTGGGACCATGTTGTGGTTCTCTACCTGAAGATGACTCCTATGCGATCAGGATCGGCCGAGCAGCAGTTTCATTTCCTCCGATAGGCCCTGACTGTTAAGCAGGGTATGGAGTGGTTTTGCAGAGTAGCGCTGGAGATTTAAATATTTGATCGTCAGAGTGCACACGGCCTGTTTGCCTATTGTTATTAGGCGGCCATCATCTGCTATAAAGTCCAGTGTGCCTGTTCCCTCAGCCCAGGTGATCGTAGGTGGAGCGATAAGATTGTATCTATTTATATGGCAGCAGTGTTTGTATGTTGTATGTAGCTTGCTTTCTTGTCTTTTCCTCTGCTGGTGTTCCTGGGCATGGCACTGGCTTTTCCTGTGTTCCAGCTGCCGCCCTCTCTCTTCCGGGTATCGGCGTGTGCTCTGCACATGCGCGGACCCAAAACGAAAAGGAGGCTTGGTTCGCGCATGTCTTGCGTCTGACGTGGTGGTAACGTCACTTGGCGCCACCTTTAAATCCTGGTGTGAGCCTACAGAGCCCTGAGAATGATCGTGGGCTCTGCAGCGACTTCCCTGGGCTTCTGGTGTGGCGTTCCAGGTAAGCACTGGCTCTATGGGGTGAGGGTAGGTTCTCTGCCTGGCAGCTGACTCCTATTTATCCCTGAAGTTTCCTGCTTATACTATGGATCCCTCACTGCCTCCTGGTGGCCAGCCCTATTGTAACAGGTATGTTTGTAGTTTATACCTTTCTGCCTGTTCAAGGCGGGGGGAGTAGGGTATTAGGGCATTAGGATTCCTGTCTTCTCTTTTCTGCTTTCTTTCTCACAGCCCTTCTAGGTCTGATCCACAAAGTAGTTCCCGTAAAGGGAATGGGTCTTCAAAGTCGCACCACCGGCAATCTTCCTCCAGGTCCAGCCATCATAGATCTCATTCCAGATCCAAACAGCATAGTAGAGATCTTCCACACCCCCCCTCATCTCGCTCTAGCAAGAGGTCAGAAAAATCATGCTGGGGGTGTAGGGCTCCTGTTCCGGCTGACGAATCTCTCTGTGATCACTGCTTTTTTAAATCTGCAATTGAAAGGGATGGTGCAGACCAGCGTCTTGAATCTATGGTAAGGTGGGTTGTGAGAGAATCTCTACAGGAGAGGGAGGCTCATCAGCCTCGCGATTCCCCACCAGAGCCATTACACCCTACATTAGGAGAAGATCTGGCCCAAGAGACATGGGATTCCTCCCAGCCAAGTCGTCCTTTCACTCCTCTCTCAGGCAGCGAATCAGATCTAGAAGATCCAAGTTTGGGCTTTGAATATGCTTTGATTCCCTCTTTGGTGAAAGCTGTGAGAGAGGCTCTGAGTTGGGAAGACCCTGTTACTTCTCCTCCAAAGCAGAGAACATTTTTCAAACAGCTAAATAAGGAGCGTCAATATTTTCCCTTTCTCTCTGAACTGGGTGGCATCATCTCTGATAAGTGGAGCAAGATGGATAAGAAAAGTTCCATGCAATCAAAAGTTCTGAAGTTGTATCCTTTTAAGGAAGAGGTTAAACACCTTGAATCAGCTCCGTTGGTGGACGCAGCACTTATGAGATTAGTGAGATATATAACTCTTCCCTTGAAAGATACGGTTTCTTTTAAAGATCCCTTGGAGAGATGGATCGACTCTGATTTGAAAAGTATTTACCTGAGAACAGGAATGGCTTGCAAACCAGTACTTGCTGTAGCCGCAGTATCCAAAGCCATGGAAATCTGGTCTGACAGCGTTGATGAGACACTGAGAGGTATCTCCAGTGAAGTGGCGAAGAGTTCACCTATCCAGGAGATCAGGCTGGCGTCCGCCTTTCTTGGGAAGGCATCTATTGATGGTATTTGCCTGATGTCCCGGGTTATGCTGGCAGCTGTTACAGCACGTTATGCTTTATGGCTCCGTCCAGAACAGTATCAGTCGATCTGAACGACGCCTACTTTCATGTTCCAGTGGCAGCGGACTTCCAGCAATTCCTCCGCTTTGCGGTAGGCAAACAGCTCCTTCAATTCAAGTGTCTCCCCTTCGGTCTAACATCACCTCAAGTCTTTTCCAAGGTTCTACTTTGTTGTTGCTCTTCTTCGGGTCAAAGGGGTTAGTCTCCACCCCTATCTGGACGACCTTCTTCTCCTAGCTCAAGACAAAGATCAAATTTTGGAACACAGAAGTCTAATCATATCTACCCTTCAAAAATTTGGGTGGCTCCTGAATCTGGATCTCATCTAGAGCCAACACTTGTGTTTCTAGGGGCTCTCTTCAATACAGTGGAAGGCACGATCTCCCTTCCAGAAGAGAAGATTGGAGTAATTTGAGACAGAATCCGCTCAACCATCGCTGCATCTCATCTCTCCGCTCTGCAATGTTTGAAAGAGATTGGCACGATGATAGCCACTATTCCCATGGTGAAGAGGGCACAATGGCACACACAGCCCTTCCAAAAAGGGTTCCTACATCAATCGAATACTTCCAGTAAAAAACAGCGCATATTCCTTACTCCAACCATGAAAGTATCTCTGCTTTGGTGGCTTCAAGGGAAAAATCTGCACAATTGCCATTCAATCATCCTCATCACATGGGTCACGATAACCTCAGATGCCAGCAATCGGGGCTGGGGCGCTCATTGCCTGATGGAAGTGGCTCAGGGCAGATGGAATTTCCCTTCTCTGGGGATTATCTTCAACATACTGGAACTGAGGGCCGCCTTTCAGGCACTCCTGTCATTTCGCCACCTAATAATGAATTCGTCAATAATGCTCAGGTTGGACAACACAACCGCGGTTGCCTGTAAGGAAGCAGGGCGGAACTCGCAGCTGGTCCCTGCTTCAGGAGGTGGAGCCAATAATGAGCTGGGCTCAGAAGAACTTGTCCAACATCTCTGCGGTATACATTCCGGGGATTCAGAATGTACTTCCTCTCTCGTGTTCACATGAACAACGAGTGGTCTCTCCACACAGAGGTGTTCGAATGGCTCCTGACCCTGGGAGTGTCTCCAGAGGTAGACCTGTTTGCTTCCCCATGCATTTACAAGATGACCAAATAGTATTCGAGACTCCGAGACACTTAAGCGTTTGTGATAGATGCTCTCACGGACCAGTGGAGGGTTTCAGAAAGCCTATGTCTTCCCTCCAGTACCGGTAATACTTCAATTTCTCCTGAGGCTCAGAACAGAGAAGGTGGAGATCATAGCGGTGATTCCTTTCTGGCCCAACAGGCCTTGGTTGCTTCTGTTAACACTCCTCAGTTATCGAGACCCAGTTCCCCTACCTCTCAGGCTGGATCTACTATCTCAGGGCACAACTCTATACCCTTGTCCATCCTACCTACACCTCAGGGTTTGGTTTTTGAGAGGGGAAGGCTCGAAACCCTAGGGTGCCCGGAAGAAGCCATTCAGAGCCTTCTGAATGCCAGAAGAAAAAACACCATAACATATAGAGTATATGAATGGATATGGTTCAGGTTCACTGATCACATGTCTTCCAGGCCTTGTAATTCGCCAGCAGTCCAAGACATCCTAAGTTTTCTCCAATCAGGGCTTGACCTGTCTCTGGCAGTAAGCTCTCTACGGGTGCAAGTATCAGCCATCTCGGCCTTCACAGTGGTTTCATGGGCAAATCATGCCCTTGTTCGGCAGGTGCTATCAGGCTTAGGCCTCAGAGGAAGCCAAGGTTTCCCAAATGGGATCTCCCTCTTGTTCTGGATTTCCTCTCCAAGCTCAGGTCAGATCCTGACAAACCTCTTTCAGCAAAAGATCTCACACTCAAGACTACTTTCCTGGTAGCTGTGACTTCAGCCAAAAGGGTCTCTGAAATTAGTAATCTAGGTGCGAAGGAGTCTTTTCTAACTTTTTTCCCTGATAGAGCGGTGTTGATTCCTATGTTAGGGTCAAACCCTAAAGTGACCTCAGTCTTCCATGAAAATCAAGAGATTGTGCTTCCCACTTTCAGGTCATCAGAAGGTCAGACTGTTCATCCTCTTGATGTGGGCCACACTCTGAAGCAGTACTTGGAGGTTACAGCTCCCTTCAGACAATCAAAGTTTTTTTTTATCCTGCTTCATGGTAAAAATAAAGGGATGCGGGCTTCGGTTAGAACCATCTCTGTTTGGATTTTACAAACCATACAAAGGGCTTACAGAGCAAAGGGCTTGGCTCCTCCCAAGACAGTGACAGCACATTCGACTTGCAGTATCTCGACCTCTTGGGCAGCTTCTCAGCATGTCGCTCCCGATATCATCTGTAGAGTGGCCTCCTGGTCTTCTATTAACACATTTGTTTCTCACTACTGTGTTGAACCGGCTGCCTTGTCTTCTATTAGTTTTGGTTTAAAAGTTTTGTGGGTTGACAATGTTAAATACATTTTTGGTTTCTTTGATCAACATTTTGCGCACCTGGGTGTGTATGGAGAGTTATTTCCCACGCGTTGCTGCCATGGAGTCTGTCAGGAAAACGGAAAATTTCCTATCAAATACTTACCGTAATTTTCCTTTCCTGATAGACTCCGTGGCAGCAGGAGTTCCCTCCCAAATGTCTGGAGTAGGCTAGTTACGGAACATAGATAGCAGCCTAGAGCAGTGGTCATCAGCCCACTAACAGGCCAGGTTTTATGTATTACCTTGGGGAGATGCAGACTAGAATACTGCAATCACTGAGCAGCAAATGATATCACCTGTGATGTATTTCAGTTATCTTGCAAACCTGGCCTGTTAGTGGGCCCTGAGGACAGGGTTGATGACCACTGGCCTAGAGCAAAGTTTAATGGGAGAGGTGTCCTATAGGGTAGTTATGGAGGCGGGGCTAACCCACACGTTGCTGCCATGGAGTCTATCAGAAAGGAAAATTACGGTAAGTATTTGAAAGGAAATTCTTTTATATGTTTATTTATTTATTTCTGTTCTATTGTTTTTCTATGCTTGTCTTTTCCATTTCCTATTCTATTCTAATCTTTTCTATTCAAATTCATTCTATACGAAATTCGGAACATGGCTTCCTAAATTCGAATATCGTATAAAATGAATTTGAATAGAAAAGATTAGAATAGACAATAATAGAACAGAATAGGATACATTTTTTTTCGGAAGATGGATATATATATATATATATATATATATATATATATATATATATATATATATATATATATATATATATATATATATATATATATATATAAATATAGATATAAAAATTTGGTTCTGTTCTATTGTTTTTCTATGCTATTCTTTTCTTTTCTATTCTAATCTTTTCTATTCAAATTCGATTTCATTCTATATGGTCAGCTTTTTTTTCAAATGCGGCAGAATTTTCTCAAATCTGATCACTTTTTTTCGAATCTTTTCGAATAAGAAACGATAGAATCCCGAAAACGAATGTAATGAATGCAACGATTTTAACTAAACAAATTTAGTTAAATAACTAATCGATACGAAACTAATTTTTCATCCTGCAAATGTCTAGTATCCCAGCCAATGGGCAGGGGTTTTCTTAATCACTTCAGCCCTGGAAAGGATTTACCCCCTACCTGACCAAGCCCTTTTTTGTGATACGGCACTGCGTTGCTTTAACTGACAATTGCGCGGTCATACGACGTTGTACCCAAAGAAAAAATTTGTCCTTTTTTTCCCACAAATATAGCTTTCTTTTGGTGGTATTTTATCACCTCTGCGGTTTTTATTTTTTGCGCTATAAACAAAAAAAGAGGGACAATTTTGAAAAAAAAGCTATTTTTTTTGGTTTGCGCAAAAGTTATTGCGTCTACAAAATAGGGGATAGAATTATGGCATTTTTATAACTTTTTTTTTATTAGTAATGGCAGTGATTTGCGATTTTTATCGTGGCTGACATTGCGGCGGACAGATCGGATGCTTTTGACACTATTTTGGGACCATTGGCATTTATACAGTGATCAGTGCTATAAAAATGCACTGGTTACTGTGTAAATGACACTGGCAGGGAAGGGGTTAAACACTAGGGGGCGATCAAGGGGTTAACTGTGTTCCCTCAGCATGTTCTAACTGTAGGGGGGATGGGCTCACTAGAACATGACAGAGATCACTGCTCCGATCACTGGGAGCAGTAGATCCCTGTCATGTTGCTAGGCAGAACAGGGAAATGCCTTGTTTACATAGGCATCTCCCCATTCTGCCTCTCTGTGCCACAATTGAGGGCCACTGGCAGACATTGAGTCCGCGGGCACGCTCCCGCGGCACGTGGGCCCTCGCTAGCTGCGGATGATGCAGCGATGTATGGGTAGTTTGTTTTGCGCACTCGTGCCACGTTGCCAACGTATATCGGCGTGAGTCGGTCGGCAAGTGGTTAAATTCCTTGGCCTGCTGGGAGAACCTATATATTTGGGTGGAGTCAGGTGCCACCTGGACGGCTGTCTGGGTGGACATGTGTTGTATTGCCCAGGCTGCTAGGCCGGAGATTGGGCCAATCCTGGGCACATCTGGCTGCTAGGCTGTCTAAGGGCCTATTTAGAAGCAAGAGAGCAGCGCAGGGTTGGGACTGTGGCTTACTGTCCAACCAAAAGCAACGGTTCTGCCGGTCAGAGAACCTGTCTTGGTTGGAGGTAGAGGAAGCTGTCGCCACTAAGGGACCAACCACCTTATTACCAGGGACCACAGTGAGTAGCTGAAGCAAGTACTGGAGCAGTATTCTCACCTACAGGGGACGGTGAAGAATCGGGAAACTTCAGTAGGTATTAAGCCAGGGACCCAGCCAGTAGAGGTGACGCTTGCAGAGCAGCCTTGTGTGTCAAGCCAGGGACCGAGCAGGCCAGTGGGGTGAAGCTTGATAAGTATCTTGAGTGTCAAGCTAGGGACCCAGCAGAGAGGCGGGGGTGACGCTTTAGAAAGATACCACTGTGAAGATTGGAGGAGCTCAAGGGATTCAGTGGCAGTGAATCATCAAGTCTAATTAGAGACTGGGCGCTCAGTTGGCTGAAGAATTACAAGAAGTGATTGTAGTGGAAGTGAAGGAACTGTTACAACTTGTGTTAGGAACTGTTAAAGACTGTTGCCATAGGAGACAGCGATTCTACACATGCAGATGTGGCATCTTGCTGGATGTCTTTCCCTGCATGGCTGTCCTCCTGTTGAAGTCTTGGAGTCTGCCAATTAACCGTGCAACTACCTAAGGGTGTCTTGGCCCTAACCCTCTCTCCCAAAGTTCTGTTAAGAGAAATAAAATCTTTTTTGCATTCAAGAAGTGTCTGGCGCCCAATGACTAACTACTTTACACCCACTATGCCTCACAACCCACCATATACAGAAGGATGTCAGCTATCTCTGGCCCTGGAGGTTCTCAGTAGACCGAAGGAGGCCGGAGGCCGGAGACCTTGCTACACCTGCAAAGTTAGGGCCACAGTCTGTTTGGGGAGGGCTATTTCTCATAACTCCCCAAAAAATGGCTAGAAACCTCTGATTTACCATTCTGCCAATTTTCAATGCCACACACTCTATTTTTTCTTGTTTTATTGCAAGTTAACTCTGAAGAAAATAAGAATAAAAACAATGTACTAAAATACAGAAATTCTCTGAAAACTTGGTTGTCTTGAGCTTGATTTATGGACAGGTTCAGGTAGGTCAAAACCAGTCATCATCACCTAATCTTGAAAGTAAATATCTGTAAAACAGAACAATGTGCATATATTAGGAAACTGTGTTTTTCCAACAGGATGAAATCATTAAATTAGGTCTAAAGCCAGTCACTAAAATCTCAAGTATGCATTACCATATTAATATAATTTCAAAAACTGTTTTCAATATATATAAATCTTCAGCTTTCATTATGGAATTTGTGTTAATCCTGCCACCATTTCCTTTTATAGGGTGACAACTGTAACTTTCATTTGTGCTCTGTTTTGTCATCCTATCACATGCATGTCCGCCGATGCCAGAGCGGGTGCACTTAGACAGGAAATGGCTTAAATTTTTTGGGAGGTTCAGCAGTACCGAGGATGCAACAAAGAATGTAAAAAATGAAAAACAGTCTTTTATTTAAAAGTTTGCAATAGTAATTTTTTTATATACAGTACTTTATATTGTCCAATTGGAGTTTATTTTTGTATAGTACTTAAATATGTTCAAGTATATTTCTATAGTATATAGATATTAAATAAAACTAATATTGCATAAAAATAAGAAAAAATAAAGTACCGGTAGTTTACATTTTTGGAAAACTGATTATGTATCCTCCTACTGCTGAAACAACTGCTCTAGGGGGCATGGCCTGGACGGCAATGGTGTAGGACGCAAGTAAGCTAAGCTCCGTTCTCGGTTTATCCTGTATTAACATCCTGCGTGCCCATAACGGCCTAACTGCACCTCTGCCTTACAGATTGGGACTCCTATACTGTGCCCATCATGTCCCCACCGAAGAGAAACACTACCGCCTCATCAACCCTGGACAGATACAGGCGACAGGAGCGGGACCACGAGGAGCAAGATGGCGACCCCCCGCCATCACCTACGGAGCACACGGCGACTGACACTGCCAAGGTACTGAAAGCTATCTCTGCATGTCAGTCGCTCCTGACCACAAAGATAGAGGAGATAAGGGTGGACATCTCCCTCATCAGACAGGATATGACTAAACTCCGGGACCCGGTGAAAGACACGGAGACCAGAATTAGCCAGGCAAAGGATATACTACATCCTCTTCAACACTCACATGAGGAAGTGCAACATCAACTACAGCAACTGGCCCAAAAGCAAAATGATCTTGAAAACAGAGCCCGCAGATCCAATCTTTGTTTCATAGGGCTGCCAGAGGGTGCTGAGGGTCCGGATCCTGCCACTTTTCTTGAGAAGCTGCTAATTAAAACCTATAACAGGGAGGCACTATCCACCACATTTGTGGTAGAGCGTGCTCATCGCATGCCTGCACGCCGCCCTCCAGAAGGGGCACCGCCACGCACTTTTATCGCAAAATTACTAAACTATCGAGACCAAGATATCATTCTGCGTTTAAATCGTGAAAAGGGAAACATCCCCTTCCAAGCGGGTCACATAATGGTATTCCCGGACTTTTCGGCGGAGGTCCAGAAACAGAGGGCCCGCTTCGTGGAAGTTAAGCGACGTCTGAGGGCTCACCATCTTATGTATGCCATTTTATTCCCAGCGCGTCTCCGCATCGTGGGAGAAGACCGAGCATATTTCCTTGAAGACCCGACTCTAGCCTCTGCCTGGTTGGACCAGAGATGTGGACAGAAATCGTCCCGCCTAATGGAGAACAACATCAGCCCTGCTCCAAGGGTAAGCTGATCTGTACTTTGCCCCTCTACGGAAACCTGCCTACTTCTGCCCACAGCTTGTCCCATGTAGCAGAATATATGTGGGGCACGGTGCTCACCTCACTGCAATAAAACTACACATTGTATTTATAGGCTCAGAGCACCGTGACCCCTCACCTGTATCCCCTTGAATCCATGTTGGTATCATAACCTGTCCACTATCTCCAGTAAGATGGTCATCAAGACCAATGGCCTGATATAACGGTTGTTCCCGATTCCTAAAATGGTTTGCAACCCAAAATGCATAGGGGATATTGTACCGGTATAATGGTCCTCTTTTCCTCAAAATTTTCTTGTTTCTCTAAGGCCGTTCTGGGGGGGGGGCTTTTTTTTTTGCTCCTCTTCATATACTTGGGAGTATCATTCCCCTCCACTTTACCCCTTACATATTACGAGAGCGGGACTATGCACATCCTTGATTACATAACTCACCAGTCCTGCAACTGGACCTGAAAACAGCGAATGTGCGCCCCCCGTATAGGTAGACACGTTGACTATCACCCACGTGGCCTGGAAGTCTTACGTGGGTGCTAGAAAGGTTGATGCGGAATAGTCCACATTAAGAATTTTTAAGTTGATTGGACTAATCCGTAAAGGTTATGGGAATAATGCCCCAGCTAAGTTGGGGAAGCTGAGGGCTTGGTGGGGGGAAAGGGAAAGTTATAAGTTATGGTTAATTGTTTGCAAGGTAACAAGGTACAAGAGTTATAAACATACATGGCACATTTTGTTATTGCAATGTTCCAGTTTATGCATCTCTCGGAATTGTGTGGGTGAACCGGCTCTGGGGACTGTCATGATACTCCTAATGGGAAATATTTGTCTCAATAGTGCATGGCCACCATAAAATTCTTAACCTGGAATGTCCGTGGGGTCCGGGACAAGTTCAAGCGCACGGAGGTATTTGGCTGTCTCAGATCCTACCGGGCAGATATAATAGTCTTGGTTGAGACACATATTACCGGCCAACTCCAGCTGGCACCGAGACGCCCATGGATAGGATGGACATACCATGCCACATACACCCCCTATTCACGTGGTGTGTCTATTTTAATAGCCAAGACTACACAATTTAGTCTATTATCAGTGCGGTTACTGAATAGATTATATTATTGTCTCGGATGTTCTGCTCCCTCTGCTGGAGGATGCAGGCTATCACGCTAGGTCATCGTCAGATCATGCCCCATGCTGGGCCACTATTCGCCTTGCTCCTCAGACAGGGCCACGCACACGGCGCCTTCATCCTTTTTGGCTATCAGCCATAGAGGAACAAGACTAGATAGTCGGTGAATGGCGGTTCTATTTTGACACCAATAGAGATACGGCATCTATAGGCATGGTATGGGAAGCATTTAAATTACACGCCCGCTCCATTCTATCTAGGCGCATTAACAGACTGAAAGCTTCCTCCACATTACTGCTCCGACAGGCCTCAGAGAAATTAGTGTCCATAATGAACGAATTTGCATTAAAGCCCACACCGTCCAATGTCTTAACGCTCAAGCTCCAAACACGTATAGTTGACCAACTACATTACGAAAAGGCTAAACAAAAGCATTTCTTTTCAAGACAACGAGTGTTCGAACAGGGTGAGCGTGCGGGTAAACTCCTAGCTTACCTGGCCCACCATGATGCTAGGCCACCGGTGGTGGTATCCTTATTGGATCCACAGAACTCTCCTATTACGGACCCTGCATCAGTGGCGGAGACATTTCGCTCCTATTATGCTGACTTATACACCTCCCAAGTGAAACCGCTATACAGGAGACTCGGACCTTCTTGCAGCACATACTTTTTCCCCATCTGTCTAAAACTCAGGCATTGGACCTGGTGGGCCCCATTACCGAAGATGAGGTAGCTTTGGCGATATCATCCCTTGCGCCAGCCAAAGCCCCGGGTCAGGATGGTCTACCATTCAACTTTTATGCAACATACTCAGAGGCTCTGATTCCTGAACTTCTGAAACTTTACAATCATATATTTGAATCCGAGTCCCTCCCCGAATCCCTATGGTAAGCGGTAATTATCGTACTTCCAAAGCCAGGCAAGAATCCCCAATACCCCAACTCCTACCGTCCAAAATCTTTACTGCAGGTAGACATCAAAATACTGCCAAAAATATTAGCTACCAGTCTTAGTCCAATTATTCTATCCCCTATTCATCCAGATCAAACGGGATTTATGCCCGGAGAAAATACAGCCATTGTGTTGCGTTTGTTAAAAATATGATTTTTTTATATTAATCAGACATAAGATAAATGGGACAATATTACAATAGTGAGTTTGTCAGATTACTGTCAGTTTCTTGGCTTGAGTAGATTTCTCAAACAAATGCTGTTTTATACAATGGGGGGTAGATATCATTGTTGTATTCAATTGGCAGTTTAATTAACAGGTTATTGTGTCTATAGCTACAGTAAACAAGTAAGACATTACTTGTTTGAGATTCTTTCAGCTTTGAAACTGAAAGAATGACTGTTAAATTACTGTCTTAGTTTGAGTAGACAATGGTACGTAGATACCATTTTTGTATTCAATTGACAGTTTTCAACAGTCCATTGTTTCTACAGCTACAGTAAACAGGTATGTTTTCTGTTGTTTGGTAACTATGGTAAACAGCCTGACACATAAAAGGGGTGAGTAGAGACACACACACACACACACACACCATCATGCTGTAACATCAGAAACCACCCATTTGCCTGATGCTCCAGAAGAATCGTTGCCAATGGAGATCACGAACATACAGTAAAAGAAGGTAAGTAACCTTTAAGTGTATTTGTACTATTATAGGCTATTACTATTATAGGCTATTATAATAATATAGGCTATTATAGGCTGTTCGGTTTGCTAGGCATTTTGCTTGTTATAGATATCTGTCAGTCTTGTATTGTATTCCTAATAATGTAATCGTTTTTGTATGTACAGCATCTTTGTATAGTAAAGCACATTTACACACTGCAGAAATCTCAGCTTCCTTGCTTATACCACAGAATAACCTTGCTAGATAGACGCAAGCAAAACATTTGGGGGTTCGTCCGGGATCTGTGCTATCATTCAACTGAAGCAGACCTGTTTTTCTGTAGTGTGTTGTGTAGCTTGTGTTAGGTAAAATGCTGCATAAGCTGTTTAGGAAAAGCAAGGCTGCAGAGGGTTCTGGTGGCCAGAAGGAAGTGTGCAGCTTACCTATCTGGGCCAGAGACAATGAGTGGGAGCCTCTTGCTAAAGAATTTGTGAAGTATGCTTCTCCCTTAAAGCTGACTTGGGGTGATAAAGTCTCAGATCATTTTGTAGATTTTAGCCTTAAGGGGTTGGATTTAAAGAGAGAAGAGGACAGTGTCCACTGTGGGCTGGTATTTCCTTAATGCTATTTACACTGAATCACAGAGAAGGGAGAAGGCAGAAGCAGAAGTTAAGGTATTAAAAGACCAGCTAGCAGTTGTTTCAGAGTGTGTGCGTTCAACTGCTAGTCGGGCTGATGATTTGCAAGAGCGTTGTGCAGCCCTCATGACCAAATCAATGAATGCCGTAAGGAAAAGGAAGGGCCATAAACCAAAATTGGGATTGTGAGGATGTGCTCTCCTCAAATGATAGTGAGGATAAGGAGATAGAGTTTGATATTTCGCAAGATGATCTGCTAGTGCGAAAGAAAAAGTATGCCAGACCTCTCATTACTAAGCATAGGAAAAAGAAACATGATAGAGAGGATATGGCAGATGGGGAGGTGCATTATCGCAACCCCAGAGATGTTGAATTTGAAGAAGTACGGGAGTTTACACAAACTGAACTTCATGAGCTGGCAAAGCAATACAAACAAAGGTCTGGGGAGCCCCTATTGACCTGGCTCCTACGCTTATGGGATGAAGGGGCGGACAGTGTTGTTTTGTCAGGTAAGGAAGCAGTGACTATGGGAGTGTTAACCCATGATCCACAATTGCGTCGGGCAATGCAAAAAGCCCGAGAGTTTAGCGTGAATTTTTCACTGTTAGACCTTGTGAGAGATGGAATAGTCCAAGTATACGCTAGTCCTACTGACCTGGTAAATACCTACTCCTGGAGATCAATAGAAGAGGGTATTTCCAGGTTATGTGAGATGGGTTGTATAACTGGATTAAATACGTTTCCAGAATGGATGGGTCCAGATATGGAACCCTTTACGTCTGCTCTGCGCTCTAAGCTGATAAAGTCTGCACCATTTAATCTCAGGGCTCCATTATTGTCCTTGTTGGGAGGCCTGGGATAAACAGCAAGATTCATGAAGCCACAATCCTTTTAAGCCAGTTGGGGGAGCTAGAGGAGACTAAAACAAAACCTGTCAGGGCAGTAGATAAGGTCAAGGCCAGACAGGAAGAATACAAGCAGAAAAGAACAGAGAAGAAAAGGAATGGGGTAGAGAAGATAGGAGGTAAAGAGAAAACCAGGCTTGTTATTTCTAGCCTAAAGATGAGATAGATGGGATTTCTACTGCAGAAATGCTGAAGAGGTGGAAACATTTAGTAAGGAAAACTTTCAGGGTTAGAAACACTACTCCTAGTGAAGATAACATCAGCCTAGACTTAGAGGAAACAGAACAGACCCCCCCTGTTAGCCCCAAACCAATTCCCAAAACTGAACATGAACCCAAACCCAAATCCCTTTATCCTGGGGAGGAATTAGAGAGAATCAGAAAAGGGGATTGGGAGGTTCCTTATCCTTTATGAAGGGAAGGTGAGTCTCCTGTAATAGCCGTGAGGGCAGTGACAGCAGAAGACCGACGCCCATATGCACTTGTCACTGTATGGTGGGGGAAGTCATCTTCTCCTACACATGTAATGGCTTTAGTTAAAGCGGAGCCGAAGTTACACTTTTGCAAGGAAATCCTTCCCATCACAAAGGAGAATTGATTTATGTAGAAGGTTTGGGAGGGCAAACTACACCAGCAGTTAGGATACGGGTGAAATTAGCTATTGGCAAGGGATCAGGATTTATGACAAATGTTTTGGTATCAGAGTTACCCGAAAATATTCCTGGGATGGATGTACTTCAAGGTCAGTCAATTCAGACTGAAAGAGGTACATTCACATTCGGGTATCCTGATAAAGCGTATCTGGAAAGGGCGATGAAGGCTGTGGTCAGAGGTCATGCAAAATGGACCCCTGTCTACATTCCTCCACCAGAAAAGCCAGTCTGTCTCAAGCAGTACAGACTTCCTGGAGGCCACAAAGAAATTGGGGAGACCATTTAAGAATATTTGAAAGTAGGGATCCTTAGACCTGCTGTAAGTCCTTTCTCATCTCCGGTGTACCCAGTAAAGAAACTTCTATTGAAGTCCAGATATGATCTCAATTGTTGAGAAAATTGCTAAAGATGCAAGAGAATATCATGCTGTGATAGACCTGGCTAATGCTTTCTTTTCAATTTTGATAGACCCAGAGTGTCAAGACCAGTTTGCTAGTACACTTTCACCGTGCTTCCTGAAGACTATGTTCATTCTCCAATGATTTGTCATGGACTGATTGCCCGAGATTTAAGTACCCTGAATTTGAAAGTCGCTGTGTTTCACTACATTGATGACATCATGATCTCTGGGACAAAAGTAGATGTAACTGAAGCACTGCACCTGCTGATAGAGCACTTGGAGAACAGAGGGTGGGCTATCAACAGAGACAAAGTCCAAGGACCTGCCAAAGAATTGAAATTCCTGGGAATGATGTGGACTGGGCCGCAGAGGAAAATTCCAGAGACAGTTGTGCAAACTATCCAGGCGCTGTCGCCCCCTACTACCAAAAAGGAGGCACAGAAGTTCATTGGCGTTGTGGGGATCTGGAGATTGTTCATCCCACATCTTGGACTGATTCTGCTATAATATATCTATATATAATGTCACCAGAAAAAAGATTGAGTTCTCAGGGGGTTCAGAGCAGCGGACTGCATTCCTGGCTGCTAAAGAAGCTATTTTGCAGCATCAGGGATTAGGACCTGTGAGACAAGGAGTACCATTTCAGCTGGAGGTAGTGAAGCAGAATGGTACCATATCTTGGAGTCTGTGGCAGCCAAATGAAAAGAAAGGACTGAGAGCAATACCCATTGGATTTTGGTCCAAACAACTGACAGGGGCACAGAAGAGATACACGCCCCTAGAGAAGTACCTGTTTGGGGCCTACACAACACTTCAACATGTAGAGACCATTACAGGAAAGGACACAGTCACCATCCATACTGCACTGCCAATAGCAGGATGGGTGAGAGATAATGGACTGGCCACTAGGGCAGCTGTAGCCCAGAACCAGACACTGATGAAATGGAAGTGGTACCTTCAAGAAAGAGGGGGTATTACAGCTGGGGATGTTAGAGACATTTCAAAACAGTTGGCTGGGCTTGTCACTTTTACCAGCACCCGGCCAGAAGAAGAAATTCCTGTGCTGCAGTCATCCCCCATTCAAGAGGCTCCACCTTTTGAGTCTCTTTCAGAAGATATGAAGGAGTCAGCGTGGTTCACTGATGGTTCAGCCAAAGTCACCTCGTCTGGACGTAAATGGACAGCAGCAGCCTGCGACCCAAGTACAGACACAGTCCTGCAGGAGACCGGAATTGGAGGGTCCAGTCAGTATGCAGAGTTGAAAGCTGTGGTGATGACTCTTCAGGAGGATCCTTCTTCCCATGTCACTATCTACACTGACAGCTGGGCAGTTTTTAAAGGACTGACAACTTAGATGCCCACGTGGAAGTCCAATGAATGGATGATTCATGGAAAGATGGTGTGGGGAGGCAAGGAAGTCTGGGACTACATCTGGAAGGAAGCTCACTCCCACACCATAAAAGTGGGGCATGTTGATGCACATGCGCCCCTAGTCCCAGACTTTGAGAACTATAACAGAGTTGCAGATGAAATCGCCAAAGTGAAGGCAGTTGTGCCAATTCATCCTGTCTTGATGAACTTGGCCAACTGGGCCCACAAGCAATCTGGACATTTGGGGCAGAAAGCAACATATGAATGGGCACAGCAGAGAGGATTGCCTATATCCATGGACATGATAAAAACTGTAATAGGGAACTGTACAGTGTGTGGAGAAGTGCGACAATGGCCATTGCAAAAGTACTCCACCGGGTGGATTAAGAGGGGTGAGAGGCCTGCAGAGATCTGGCAGATCGATTTCATAGGTCCCCTGCCCCGGGGAAATAATGGACTGAGATATTGTTGCACTGCAGTGGACACCTATTCAGGACTTATGCTTGTTCATCCCTGCAAACGTGCAGATCAAACCGCAACGCTTCAACTGCTCCAGAAACTTGTCGTTGCTTATGGTTGTCCCAAACATGTCCAAAGTGATAACGGCTCACACTTCACTGGATCAACAGGACAGCAGTGGGCCAAAGATTCTGGAGTGTACTGGTTGTGCCACATCCCATACCATCCACAGGCAGCTGGTTTGATTGTAAGATACAACGGGCTATTGAAGGACCAGATACGCAAACTTACACCCACACATACACTAAGGGGGTGGGATTGGGTCCTCACACAGGCAGTCATGTTGTTAAATTCTAGGCCAATAGCCAAAAGCACACCATATGAGAGGATGGTAGGGGCTGGGGCACAGATTCCACAGCTGGAGTGCAGAGTTCAGTATTTATGTAAGGTTCCTGAAAGAACAGGGCTTAACAGATACCATGTTACTGCTTCCCATGACATAGAAACCAATAGTGACGTATCTGAAGCTGAAGCCTATCTAGGAATGAGAGGGAATCTGGCAGGTAGGTTTGAAGTTACATTTGCATTGACAGATGAGCTTCAAGACAGTGGCTGGGACTCTGACTGACTGGTTAGTGGATACTTCTCAGCAAGAGTGGAAAGTGAGGCTACATAACAGCAAACCTTCCAAAATAAACAGCAGTGTTCTTCTGGGAAATATCAGTATATTTTCTCTCCTCCCTATTGATGTTCTTTGGGAGGGTCAGAAGTGGGTACAGGCAGGGGGCAAAGTGTTAGTCAGATATCCAGGCAAGAAGCCATTTAGAGGAGAGATTATAGCTGAAGGGCTTGGATCTACTGTTTATGTAGTTACATAGTTACATAGTAGGTGAGGTTGAAAAAAGACACAAGTCCATCAAGTCCAACCTATATGTGTGATTATGTGTCAGTATTACCTTACATATCCCTGTATGTTGCGGTCGTTCAGGTGCTTATCTAATAGTTTCTTGAAGCTATCAATGCTCCCCACTGAGACCACCGCCTGTGGAAGGGAATTCCACATCCTTACCGCTCTTACAGTAAAGAACCCTCTACGTAGTTTAAGGTTAAACCTCTTTTCTTCTAATTGTAATGAGTGGCCCCGAGTCTTATTAAACTCTCTTCTGCGAAAAAGTTTTATCCCTATTGTGGGGTCACCAGTACAGTATTTGTAAATTGAAATCATATCCCCTCTCAAGCATCTCTTCTCCAGAGAGAATAAGTTCAACGCTCGCAACCTTTCCCCATAACTAAGATCCTCCAGACCCTTTATTAGCTTTGTTGCCCTTCTTTGTACTCGCTCCATTTCCAGTACATCCTTCCTAAGGACTGGTGCCCAGAACTGGACAGCATACTCCAGGTGCGGCCGGACCAGAGTCTTGTAGAGCGGGAGAATTATCATTCTATCTCTGGAGTTGATCCCCTTTTTAATACATGCCAATATTCTGTTTGCCTTATTAGCAGCAGCTTGGCATTGCATGCCATTGCTGAGCCTATCATCTACTAGGACCCCCAAGTCCTTTTCCATCCTAGATTCCCCCAGAGGTTCTCCCCCCAGTGTATAGATTGCATTCATATATTCATAATATGTATTATTATAAGGAACAGATAATCCGCTTTGTTTTCCACTCCACAGGCTGTCTCCGATTTGATCCATAGGAAGACCAGAGAAAAGTGGTTACACGATGGAAAGAATGACGGAAGATCGAAAGAGCTGTGGAGAGCAAGGCCTTTGATGTATTACAAGCCTGGACTTGCTTCTAAAGAACTTTAGAATGGACTTTCTAATGAACTTTTAAAGACTGAAACACCTTCTCAATGACAGAAATATCGGAGGCATTGCATTCAAGGAAAATGAATGTTTAAAATGAGTTTTCATAGTAATTAAGTCATTTTCCATATGGAGTCTGAAAGAAAAAAAATCTAGGGCGGAATGTGTTTCGTTTGTTAAAAATATGATTTTTTTTATATTAAGCAGACATAAGATAAATGGGACAATATTACAATAGTGAGTTGGTCAGATTACTGTCAGTTTTTTTGGCTTGAGTAGATTTCTCAAACAAATGCTGTTTTATACAATGGGGGGTAGATATCATTGTTGTATTCAATTGACAGTTCAATTAACAGGCTATTGTCTCTATAGCTACAGTAAACAAGTAAGACATTACTTGTTTGAGATTCTTTCAGGTTTCAGACTGAAAGAATGACTGTTTTGGTTTGAGTAGACAATGGTACGTAGATACCATTTTTGTATTCAATTGACAGTTTTGAACAGTCCATTGTTTCTACAGCTACAGTAAACAGGTATGTTTTCTGTTGTTTGGTAACTATGGTAAACAGCCTGACACATAAAAGGGGTGAGTAGAGACACACACACACACACACCATCATGCTGTAACATCAGAAACCACCCATGATAGAAGAACAGTGCCTGATGCTCCAGAAGAATTGTTGCCAATGGAGATCACGAACATACAGTAACAGAAGGTAAGTAACCTTTAAGTGTATTTGTACTATTATAGGCTATTACTATTATAGGCTGTTCAGTTTGCTAGGCATTTTGCTTCTTATAGATATCTGTCAGTCTTGTATTGTATTCCTAATATTGTAATAGTTTTTCTATGTACAGCATCTTTGTATAGTAAAGCACATTTACACACTGCAGAAATCTCAGCTTCCTTGCTTATACCACAGAGTAACCGTGCTAGATAGACGCAAGAAAAACAGCCATGAATATTCGAAGACTCCACATGAACCTTCAGGCGAGCCACAAGACAGTGGGCACTAGAGCAGTGATAAGGCGTTTGATTCTGTGGAGTGGGGATTCTTGTGGGAATGCCTGAGGGGATATGGATTTGGTCCAAATTTTATTAAATGGGTTAGGTTGCTATACTTCTCCCCAGAGGCCCGAGTGGCAGTGAATGGGCGGTTGTCTGACCCCTTCCCTCTGGGTCGGGGGACTCGGCAGGGCCCCAATATTATATGCCCTAGCTGCAGAACCACTTGCCATATCACTCAGAACAAATCCAAATATCCGTGGTCTACGGTTGGGATCCCTAATGGAGACGGTGAGCATGTACGCGGATGACATGCTCCTGTATTTGGAGGATATGGGCCCGTCCTTGCAGGCTGCCCTCCAGACCATTTCTTTGGAAAACACTCAGGACTGTGCATAAATTGAACTAAGTCGCAGATCTTACCCCTAGACCCGTCCCCGCCTACACGAGATGCTGCGTCCCTTCCACTACACAGGGTGTCCTCCATACAATATCTAGGAATACAGGTCACCAGAGAACTCCTAGAATACATACCTAACAATGTGGAGCCGCTGTTCGCCTACTTGAAAACCCAAACGCAATCCTGGGCCCGACTCCCATTAGGCATGATGGGAAGGATCAATCTTGTCAAAATGATTTTATTATCAAAATTCCTGTATATGTTTTGGCACTCACCGATACTAATCCCATAAAAAATCTTCAAAACGCTAGATAGTATCCTTAACACCTTTATCTGGGGCCCCAGTAGGCATAAGTTGGCGTGGAATACCCTCAAAAACCCGACCTCATCGGGGGAAGCAGCTCTCCCAGACTTTCACTCATATTATATAGCTGCCCAGCTGTCCCATTTTTACCATCTCCATAAGACAGACGGTCCTAGATACCAAGCTCTGACATGTAAAAGGCCGAATAGCAACACGCACTCTACCTTACAAGTACTATTCAGAGGCGGAGGGGGTAGGAGGGGTGTGGAGGGCCGAAATCTATTACTGGCACATCACAAACGCATATGGGAGAGTGCGCTCAGAATGACCGGAGCTGATTTTGTCCACTCGCACATGCCTCTCTGACATAACCCCCAATTAAGGGAGCTGTTGTCAATCCCGGGTACTAATGAAAACAAGATCAACCAGCGCAAACCAAAATCCCTAATCAAGCAGCAGCTGTGATACTGAGGGTAAAATTTATCAAATCCCAAAATGTGCATCAAAGAAAAAAGCAGTACAGCGCATAAATTAAACTAAATATATAAACAACTAAAGGTCCAGTATAAAAAGAATGCAGGTAAAATCCAGTGATTCTTCCAGTGATACTAGTGACATGAGGTAAAAATGTTGCAGGGTGACTGTGAAGACAAACGTGGACCTCCACCTTCAGTGATACTAGCCGCTCACCTCAATAGATGGACCCCTGAGTGAATCAGTCAGGTCAAACACAGCAGTTCCCTCACCAGGGAATTAATCAGGAGGAGATGAGTGCACCGTAAAACATCAGCAGCAGCAGCTTTCAGTAACCAACAGACAGGCAGTAATCACATGTAAAAGATAAGGAAGGAATCTAGTGCTCTCTGAATGATAATCAAATCAATTTAATAAAAAAGCGAAAGAACTCACAATAAAATGCACTGTACCCCAGTGCGGAGGATAAAAGCATGGAAGGAATGGATGTCCCATAGAGGATGGACGAGCGGAGCGCGGGTGACGTCACGATCAGGGCACGTTCTCCTTGCCGTACGCGTTACGTCCCTCAAAATGGGCGGGACTTCCTCAGCGGCCGCTGAGGAAGTCCCGCCCACTTTGAGGGACGTAACGCGTGCATTTTATTGTGAGTTCTTTCGCTTTTTTATTAAATTGATTTGATTATCATTCAGGGAGCACTAGATTCCTTCCTTATCTTTTACATGTGATTACTGCCTGTCTGTTGGTTACTGAAAGCTGCTGCTGCTGATGTTTTACGGTGCACTCATCTCCTCCTGATTAATTCCCTGGTGAGGGAACTGCTGTGTTTGACCTGACTAATTCACTCAGGGGTCCATCTATTGAGGTGAGCGGCTAGTATCACTGAAGGTGGAGGTCCACGTTTGTCACCACAGTCACCCTGCAACATTTTTACCTCATGTCACTAGTATCACTGGAAGAATCACTGGATTTTACCTGCATTCTTTTTATACTGGACTTTTAGTTGTTTATATATTTAGTTTAATTAATGCGCTGTACTGCTTTTTTCTTTGAATCCCGGGTACTAGCATCTGGGCATCCAAGGGAATATTGTATTTGCACCAAGTAATTACCCCACTTGGAGTCCGTAGTTTTCAAACACTGCATGACGAGTTTGATCTACCTTCACATATGATATTCAGATATGCACAGATGCGTCACGCCCTTCAGGCCCAATTTGCAGACGGTTTCCCCAATCCACAAACATTAACCATGGTAGATGTTATAACTGGCGAAGACCCCTCCAAATTGATCTCTACTTTGTACAATATATTGAGAATTCGTTCAGTAGCACGGATCATAGACACTTCTAAGAATAGATGGGAGGAGGATGTGGGCCCGTTGGAGGAAGTGGACTGGGAGGAGATTCTGGAAAACACAAAAAAAAGTTTCCCCTAGACTCTCCGAGCAGTTGAGCCAACTGTATATTATACATAAATCTTATCTCACACCAGCACGAATCGTTAAATATCATGCCAACCAAAACCCGAGATGCCCGAGATGTGCAGACCACCCTTGTGCATTCTACCATTTGATATGGACGTGTCCAGACATCCAGACTTACTGGACGCAAATTATACAATTTTTGCATGACCGCATGGGCTCGCCTTTACAACTAGACTCGAAAATGTGCCTATTGGGCTTACTCCCAGACACCTCAATTGACAAATTTCTAGCCACATTCTTGTACAAGACTCTGTTCAGTGCTAGGAAGTTGATAGCTAGACACTGGATGCGGAATACACCCCCCATGGTCCAAGCTTGGATAGGGGAAATAAACTCAACTCTACCATACAAGGAAGTCATATCGACACATGGGGTGCCCTGCCAAATACAACAAGGTCTGGGATAGGTGGCTTGAGTCCCCCGACACCTGTAATGATTAGGCTAATATAACTACATGAAAACTTAGAGTCTACTGTTGTCTAGATGGACACGCAGGGATTATATTATAATGTGTATAGATAGATAGCTATAGGAGTTCATGAAGCCAGGAAGCTACATGCAATCTAGAGATCACCCTGGAAGCCAGCAAACACAAACAGATACGGCTCATTGGGTAACTAGGATAGGATATCTGCATATGCTTGTTTTGTGACTTAATAATGTTACATATACCTTGTACCATGCCTGTATGTTTTGTTGTTTAATTACAAATAAACTTGCTTTTGAAAAAACAAAAAACAAACAACTGCTCTAAAAGTAATCCATGGCATAGAACGCGTGTCATGTGGCCCTTGCACCCAGTGCTTTTTTTCATCCAGGACGTGGCAGAACTCTGTTCAGCCACCTCCAGTTCTCGCCCTCTACTCCTGCACTCACAGTGGGGATGAGGGAGATGCAGGTGCAGTGTGGGATGGGTCATTATGTGGTAAGCTGCTCTGTGATTCCCCATCTGTGCCTGGGTCAGGGCCGTCTTTAAGGCAGGGGCAGCTGCCCTGGGCCCTGTCATT
Source organism: Aquarana catesbeiana (assembly GCF_042186555.1). Taxonomy (NCBI): domain Eukaryota; kingdom Metazoa; phylum Chordata; class Amphibia; order Anura; family Ranidae; genus Aquarana; species Aquarana catesbeiana. The sequence continues at coordinate 94,832,190 of NC_133324.1, read as the reverse complement.
GTTGTGGGGCCCAAAGCAGCTGCCTCATACGTGCCATCTATCCCAGTTTAAATTTCCTCTTCCCTTGAGGTCTTAGTCCTGTGCTCTCTCCTGATATCTCAGTGTGAAGTCCTGTTACTAATGCTGCCCAGCTCTGTCCTGTTGTTGTGTACGGATGACTCACCTGCAAACCCTGTGTTTACATGTAAAGACTGGCATTGATATATAAATAGCGACTGAATTCATATGTAAATTGTGGCGGACTAGCAGCATTCATATGTAAATAGAGGTGGTATTCATATGTATATCATGCCCCCCTGAGGTTATATCAATCATCACCTATACTGAATGCTGCCCACTGGGAGATAAAGGGGCATGCTTGAAAGTCCTGCCTACAACTGTGGTCATTAAGCTCACCGTCAGCCTGTTCTGCAAAGGTAAGCAAATTAGTGTTGGGTGGGGTAGTGTGGGGTGTGCAGAGGTTGGCAGAGAAGGAATTACAGTTTGGGGTGCACAAGTAGGCATGGAGGGAATGTATGGAGGTAAGGAAGGTGGGTGCAAAGATGAGCAGAGGAGGCAGGTAGAGTTAAAGGGGAAGGGGACTGGAGTGCAGATGATGGGGTAGGTTTGGGGTGCAGATGTTAGCATGGGTTTTAGGATGCAAAGGTGTACTGACAGGGTGGATAAAGATGTAGGTCACGTGTTGGGCAGCCCATTCATTTTAAAGGGCTGCTCTATGCGATACAAATGTGGAAGAAAGTCCCAAACCCTTTTTTAAAATCACACGGTGCCAAGGCACATGTCAGCAGATGCGTCAGTGTGTCATTAACAATTAATGGCACTGCTGTGTATCTGCTAAAGAGCAGCATGTTTCTGTGGTGTCAGGAAAGCAATTTTGCATGCGTTCCTGATGCACACAAATATGAACACAGGCTGAATGTCTCAGAGTTACATTGGTGGTCAGTGTAAATCTTCACATTACATTGGTGCTTGGTGTAGAATCATTTCATTTACACTAGTGGCCAGTGTGAATGTCCCCCTTACATTGGTGGTCAGTGTAAATCCCTCCTTACATTGGTGGTTACTGTGAATGCTTCTAGTACATTAGTGGTCAGTGTAAACCCCTATTACATTGGTTATCCAGTGTTGAAACTCCTCTTTATATTGATAGTCGGTAAAGAAAAAAATCAACATTACCATTGATCACACCCTCCCCTCCCCCCAGCACTGCCACTGATCCCAAGAGTCCTGGGATCCCTAGGAGTTTTCTGTTTATTAATGGGTCCCCTCACCTCCCCAGTCCATGGTGTGCAAGCAGTGAGGAGATGATGTGCTGTAACCTCTAGCAACCAATCAGTAAGCGGTAATGATGTGCAGTAATCTCTAGCAACCAATTAACAAGCAGAAATCATGTGCTGGAACCTCTAGCAACTAATCAGTGAGCCGTAATGTGTGCTGTAACCTGTAGCAACCAGTCAGTGAGCACTAATGAGACACTGTAACCTCTGGCAACCAATCACAATCGCTGCCTGATCTGATTCAGTAAACTGATTTTGAGTCTATCTGCTATTTATTGTATGTCTCAGAGCAGGTGGAGAACAAAACTGCATGGAAGGTGGGGGGGGGCAAGACATTTTTTGCCCAGGGTCCAATCCATATTAAAGACGGCTCTGGCCTCGGTGCACAGACGCTGACCAATGACCTCCCTGCAAGTGAGAAAGACAGAGCCGCCTACACTAGAGCTGGGCCCGGAAGGTGAGATGCGAGGAGCTTTTGGGGATGGGGGGAAGATGAGGGCTGTGGAGGGAGATGTGTGAGGTCACAACTGAGGAGAAGTGGACACCCTGTGAAAGAGAGTTGAACCCTGCACACTGCATAGCACACCCGTAAACCTCACACTCTGTACACAGCGCACTCCTGAACTCTGCATTCTGTACCTAGCACATCCCTGAACTCTGCACTCTGTGCATAAGGTACTCCTGAACACTGCACTTTATGCATAGGGCACCTCTGAACTTTGCACTCTGTGCATAGGGCACCCCTGAACTCTGCACGTAGCACGCTCCTGGTATTTATTCCCCCTTTAAGATACTCCCACTGTTCGATGCAGTTTGGCGGGTGGGGGAGCGTGGTTGAGTTCCTGCACCTACTCTCTGAGTACATTTATACAATCTTACAGATACATTTGGCCCTTAGAGGGCAACCATAATGCTGATGTGGCCCGCAAATGATATTGAGTTTGACATCCCTGGCTTAGAAGATGGGCAGCTGACTCACCAAGTCATGACTTTGAGATATCTATCCATCTTTAAAGCTTAGTTAGTTAGTTAGTTAGTTAGTTAGTTAGTTAGTTAGTTAGTTAGTTTGACAGCTAGTTCCCCAAGATTGGATGATCTAGGATATAGCTGAGGCACAGTGGGTACCTGATGGCGGCTTAACTTGAATGAATGAAACATTATCTATGAATGGATATTCACCTGTCCTCTCTTTAGAGCAGCCTTTTTCACCAGGGTGCTCAGGCACCCTGGGGTGCCTTAAGGTTTCTTCAGGGGTGCCTTGGCAAAATGCCTAAAAATGTCCCAAAAAATGTATACAAGCCAGCAGGTCGATGAAGCCTACCTTTTAGTTACACAAAGCCACAGGTTTTCATTATGCACCATTATGACCTTCTAGCCACCGTCATCCTAACAACCAATTATTTCATCAGTTGATAAGGAGGATGTCGGTCACCTACACGGCATCCTTGTTTGACCCTCCTGTGCCCCTCTCCTTTAGCACTGAGGTCACATTAGCTGACTAATGTGGAGAAACTGAGGTAGAAGAGTAACATTGGAATACTAGTCAGTACCAGTAAGCAAAAGTGTATTTGTTTTGGAAGAATAAATGGCTAAAGTAAGGCTATTATGAATAGAGGAACTGTGTGGAAAAGCTGGGCATTATTGGTCTCTCTTGACGAGAGCTTTTGATAGCCATTTAATTGTTAACTCCCACCACACTGGAAGATAATGGCGGCGGGGGTGGGTGGGGCATGGTCAGAGAAGTTTCTTATACTAAAAGAAGAGAAATCAGCCCAAGGGACACATCCTACTGACTGTGAGTTATGTCCCTTGTGTTGAACTTTCTGTGTTTTTTTTTTTTTTCCACTTTAACTACACTTAGGCTTTATATATGTTGGTTGGTAATAATTGTTTTTCTTTTCTCTTTTGTATTTTTTTATTTTATTGCCACCTAGTGATCTGGCCAGCAAGTCTGCTATTTTCAACTTCCTTTAAAGCCCCATTCACACGGTGTTTACTTGTGTGCCCCGAGCAGGGCCATGTTTTGCCGCCACAGGGATGCACAGCTGTTACATGCATCTACGTACTGGCAGTCCCACAGATGTCTTTTGGAACACACAGCTACACAGACACAGCCACTGTGTCCCAATGTGACATTCATTCAGGTGCCCGGACCTGAACACATCTGTCACGGAACGCCCCACACCCCGCTTGAGTGCTTCCGTCAGTATACCGCTTCCTAAGTTCTGGAACACGAGTCCAATGGATCTGGCTATAGGAACCCCCAAGAACTAGACAACACCAGTCTTGGAGTACATCAGAACTGCCTTTATTTTGAGATCTCACAGACCTTTATACAGCAGGGATGACTCAAAGCTAACCTAATTAACATGACCTAATTTACTACAAAATGTACCCAGACCAGATGACAGTCTTGTGGGCACCGAGCTTCACACATTAATACAATTAACAATACAAACAACAATCTCCCCCCTCCTCAGCCTAGACCATTCGTCTATTAGCCAGGGCTGGTGGCTAATGTGATCAGCTCTCTCAATTAACATAAACACATGTTGATAACACCAGCATCTCCTCACAGGATGTGTCCCAGCAGAATGAATCAGTCTTATCAGCAGGGGGCTGCTGGAGGAATCCCCCCTCCCTCTTCAGGGACACAAATATACAGTAAGGAGTCCCCATACAATATATACATGACTGAGTCCGATTAATACAGTTCAGACTGGATTTCTCATTCACCTCAAATGCTAGGGCCCATAATCGGTGGGCAACAGGCTTGCACACAGTCCTCTCCAACAGCCTCCGCTCTGGCCATGCCCGTGACATTTCTCCCCTTTCAGCAGGAGACTAACACAGGAGGAGACCCCAGACGGGTTGACTCCGAAGTTAGTAAACAGCTCCAGTCCTCTACTGCCTGTACCCACACAGTACCCCAAACAAATTATCCCAAACAGTGCATTACTCACCCAGCCATCCTCTGCCTCTCTCAGAGAACATATCTGCCGCTGGAGAGAAGACAGGGTGACTGGGCTCACTCTGTCATGCTGTTGGGGATCTGGGCCCACTGCCCAGCATCCCTGGGGTATACAGGTGGAGACTGAAGTTCCATCCACCTTCACAGGAAATCCATCCTCTGTTAGTTGAGGGCAGAGTCCAGCAGTCCTCGGCCCTGTTGCCAGCCCTTCTGCTGGAAACCCCACACCATCTGTTCCGGCTAACTGTTGGAGAGGGAGGCTGACTGCCCCGCCTCCCTGGAACTCTGTAGTTGTTGCCGGTGCTGGGCAGAGGTTGGTAGCACTCTGCCCTGTTGCCAGCACTTCTGCTGGGGACTCCGCATCCTCTGCTCCGGCTAACTGTTGGGGCAGGCAGCTGGCTTCCTCCACTCCCAAACTGTGTAGCTGCCATTGGGGAGGTGAGCCGGCTGCTTCCTTTTCCATTCCCTCATCTGGCTGCTGGGACGACATGTCGATGGTACTGTCTCCCAGGTACACGGATCTTTGCTGGGGAGGAAAGCCCACTTCCTCCACCCTGGCCAACTGTTGGGGAGGGACAACACACACCTCCTCTCCCTTCTCCCCCTGTATCTGCTGCTGGGAAGTGATTGCCATCTTCTCACCCTGAGCCTCCACAATTGCTGCAGGTGTGGGGCAGAGGTCTTGGACCCTGTGTCCGGTTGCCAGCACTTCTGCTGGGGGTTTGCTAGGTGGTTCCTCCTCTACAGAAATGTCTATTAAATCCCCAGTCTCTGGAAGTGGTAAAAGTGTGGGACAGAGGTCTTGGACCCTCTGTTCAGTTACCAGATCTTCAGCTGGAGAAGTTTGTTTTAACTCCATAGATGCTGCTGGCAGAAAATCACATGTCCCTGTCAGTGTTGTGGGAGAAAGGCCGACTACCTCTTCTCTCAGGAAGGCCAAAGCCACTGTTGGTGCTGGGCAGAACACAGTGAACTTTGGCCCTGATAGCAGCTCTTCTGCTGGAGGCTCATCAGGTTGTTCTTCCTCAGCAGAAAAGTCTATCAAATCCCATGTCTCTGCAACTGATGTCGGGGAATAGGGGTTCACCATCTCCTGTCCATGGAACCCAGAAGATGTTATCATTTCTGGACAGAGGTTAGCAGAGCTCTGCCCTGTTGTCAGCACTTCAGGTTTGGGGACGGCAATCTCCGGATTTTCCACTGCCGATTCTCTGGCATGCTGCTGAACTTGTTCTAGCAGTTTCCTGTATGCCCTTTCCAGATGCTGCTCCTTCCTTAGCAAATGGTCCAGATCAGGTTTGAGCTCTGAGACCCCTGCAAGACCGAGCATAGACTCTCTATAGTCTCTCATGTCCTCAAGGTCAGGTTCCCCTTCATCACCAAACATAAAAAGATCTGTAAGGTTCTCCCACAGCAATCCAGGGCCGCCAAAGTCATATCCCTCCGGAGAGCATTCTGTTGTCTCCCCTAAATATCCCTCCTCTGCGTGCCATTGCAGAGCCCGATATCGATTGTCCAGCTCTATCTCCCGCTGGACCAACCTGTCCAACTCAGTCACCCATTGCTCCTGGGGCTGCTCTCCCAGGAATGCCATCCGCAATGCCCGTTGGTCACTGGCCCGTTGCTCTTGGGTTGGAAAGCACTTGCCCTGTTTTATACCAGCGAGACGGAGGGCTGCAATCCAGAGCTCCACCCGAATCAGCTGCCTGAGCTCCAGGTATTCATCCTCAGACACAGTCCTGGTGTACGTTGAAAGGATGATCCGCAGCAGCCCCGGGAATTCTGATGCCAGGTCCATATCTCCGCTGGGGTGACTGAAGTCTGCTATGCTGATCTTGGATCCAGTTGGAGGTTTGGATGTCCCAGACTTCAGACTTCAGGAAGCTTTCCCGCTGCTTGCCACCAATGTCACGGAACGCCCCACACTCCGCTTGAGTGCTTCCGTCAGTATACCGCTTCCTAAGTTCTGGAACACGAGTCCAATGGATCTGGCTATAGGAACCCCCAAGAACTAGACAACACCAGTCTTGGAGTACATCAGAACTGCCTTTATTTTGAGATCTCACAGACCTTTATACAGCAGGGATGACTCAAAGCTAACCTAATTAACATGACCTAATTTACTACAAAATGTACCCAGACCAGATGACAGTCTTGTGGGCACCGAGCTTCACACATTAATACAATTAACAATACAAACAACAATCTCCCCCCTCCTCAGCCTAGACCATTCGTCTATTATCCAGGGCTGGTGGCTAATGTGATCAGCTCTCTCAATTAACATAAACACATGTTGATAACACCAGCATCTCCTCACAGGATGTGTCCCAGCAGAACGAATCAGTCTTATCAGCAGGGGGCTGCTGGAGGAATCCCCCCTCCCTCTTCAGGGACACAAATATACAGTAAGGAGTCCCCATACAATATATACATGACTGAGTCCGATTAATACAGTTCAGACTGGATTTCTCATTCACCTCAAATGCTAGGGCCCATAATCGGTGGGCAACAGGCTTGCACACAGTCCTCTCCAACAGCCTCCGCTCTGGCCATGCCTGTGACAACATCCAAGGTTCTGATCTTGCTAATGTACAGTGACCTAAAAGTTATTTCAAGGGTTCCTTTGGATTTTCAAGGTTGAGAAAGGCAATCTACACAAACAAAAAGAGTATAACATCTTACAAACACATCACGGGGGGTTTACTAAAACTGGAGTGGGCATAATCTGGTGCAGCTCTGCATAGAAACCAATCGGCTTTGAGATTTAATTGTAAAAGCTTAATTGAATACAGCAAACAAATACTCTTGCGCACAAGTGTGTTGATCAGGTGATCTAGAGTTCGATATGGATAATGTCTCAGGCCTTGCTGCCCTCCAGGATAGGGATATCCTAGCAGTCAAACAAGAAAAAAGAAAGAGAGCGCACCAACCTTGTGCATTATCCTTTGATAAGTTTAATAAGAGAGTGAATTAAAAACTACTTACAAACGTGTGAAGGAAAAACCACAGTGTAAAAGCCCTAATCAGTCTGGTATCAACAGTCTCCAGGCGATAAAGGAGAGGACACGAAAACCACTTCTGGTTGACACGTTTTGAAGGAATACCTTCTTCCTCAGAGCCTACTTAATTGAATAAGCTGAAGTTAAAAGCTGATTGGCTACCATGCACAGCTGCACCAAATTCTGAGTGCTCCAGTTTTAATAAATCCCACCCATTGCCATTTACAAAGTTACACAGTAATTTCTCTGTACAGTCTTGTGGCTTCGTTGACTCTGAGAGCTGCATACGGTAATATCATTTTTTTTTCTCCATATGTAGCATAATATATAAACATGACAAACTTACTCGCAGGTTGGCAGCTTTGGTGACCATACATAGTCAACGCCAAAGTATAGCCAAGGTTCTTCACTGCATGTGCTCTGGCTTCTTCCTTGAAGTCTATAGCCGCTATCACACATGATTTCAACTACATCTGAAGTAGAGAATCCATGGCCATGAATTTCAGGATCGTAAGGAACGTCATTTTTCTGAGTTATTCGCCCATTCGCAATTTTTGGTGAACGGCAGCCTTTTTCTACAAAAAATAAGAAAATATTATATATGTAAACCCTGAAAATTAACTTCTCTTATTTGCTCCTTTTTGATCTATTAAATATACCATTAAAAGCTTTTTATTTTAGCAATACGACAAGTGCAAAAAAAAAAATACATATTCATCCTGACAGAGATCTAGTGAGCTTCCAAAAATATCCTGTATGCTCTGATCCTGATTTACTAAGGGAGTAGAGTATGTTCACTATTCCAAACATTGCAAAAAAAAAAAAAAAAACTACCCAATCATGCGCAAGTAAAATTTAAGAACATAAAACAGGCTTTTTGCTTGCACATAGTTGGATGATTGAAGCTAGCACAACTTCAGCTCCTTCATTCAGTTAAGTGAAAATTCACTTTGCAAAGAGAATATTAATGCAGTTGCACTGACTTCCGTCATTCAGTGTAAGCAAAAATCTTTTCTTTTCTTTTTTTTTTATTGTTTTTTTTTTTTATTCGTTAGTGCATGTTTGAATACTCCTTGCAAATTACATTTTCACTTTGTTCCACGTCATTCACTAAAATAAGGAAAAGTTCCCTTTGAGAGTGGATATGCTCCATTCCTTTAGTAAAGCAACCTCATTGCGAGCTTATGATCAATGTGACCCCTTGCATAGACATGAATATGATTTGATCATTCAGACTCATATTAACAAAGTAGAAAAGGAGACGCTGTCTCACCTCAGCTATCAAAGCTCACCTTCAGCTTTTCCAACTTCCCCTCCCCCATGTCTCGGTCCTCCCAGAAGCCCCACCCATGGTCACTATTTTTCCAAATCATAGAATACATGCCCTAAATCCAGCTGTTTTCTGGCTGGTCACATCATAGGTCCTTCCTTTGGTTGTTCAGCACAGACGGAAGGCAATCTTTACTTCTGCATAGAACTGTGCAACAGTACTGTAACCCCTGTTGATGTCATGACCCCAGAGTGGAGCAACCATAATGGCTTGGACTTCCAGGAAGTGTATGGAATGACACTTGGTGTTATTCAACCCAGAAGAGGACCAGCACTGGGCCATAGTGCAGTGCATCTAAGGTATAGAGCCAGAGAGGAGGTATGCATTTATTGTTTTTTTTTTTTTTTTTTAAAAACATGCTGGGCAAAAGATTTTTTTTATTATTTCAGAGGTAAAGTTGGGTTTTAAATGTTAAGCCGGTATTGGTTAATTCTAGAAGCAGCAAATCATGTGTATCTACATCCCACCTACTTGACCTGGCTAAAGCTGGCAATACAGTAGTAGATTTTCAAATAAGAATAGGTTGACGAATGGTCTTCAAAAGTAATTCAAAATGTAGTTTGCTTTTACCATTCAATTTTGAATTTAATGAACTCTACAGAATGAAAACCACATATGCTACTAAAAACCCTTTTCTTCCATCCATTCTTTTTTTCCATCCTGCTCCTTCAAAGTTTCTTGTCTTGTGTTCAAAAATAAATTTAGATTTGACCACAATCCAGATTAGAAAATTGAATCAATATTCTTAAAAGGAAAAATTTCAAGTGAAATTCTACTAGTGTATAGCAAGCTTTTGTGTTAAGGCAGGTAGGGATAGGCAACGGCAGAATTGAAGTACCTTTTTAATATACAAAAAAGCTAAACTGCCAGCTTGGCCACATTTTCATAAGGTTCCAGGTAGCATCATCTGCATCCTTCCTGGCATCCCCTGACTTAGTTCATTCACTTTATTTAACAAAAAAAAAGGAGGAGAAAAAATGTGCTAATGTGAATGAATATCAAAAATAATAATAATTCATCCAAGCTGCAACTCTTCTGCAAGATATGTACAGTAGCAAATAATCAATTTAAACTAGAGTCATGCTAACACAATCCTGATAATCAGTGAACAATTCATATGATAAAAATTTCATATAACCAAAAATTCCATATAATAAAAAAGAGTCCACATGTGTAGAAATAAATTAATAATTGATTGAATATCAACAACATCCACCACCATAACTGTAAGAAATCTTCCTGTGATATCACCACCACCAAGTGCCAAAATGCTTGCTTACCAGCTGTTGTTGACCCCGTGTTATAGGAGGTCAAACATGCTTTGGCTTAATACCCAGCCCGGGCCTTTACACACCTATAAGTCCTCTTGGGTGCCTACTTCGATCCTCCTGGTAGAGATGTCATGAGTTCACAGGTCTGTTTCCCAACGTGGTGCAAAATTTGTGACCCTTTAACATCCACTTCCTTCCCTCCGCAGTACTGTCACCAAATGTCAGTCTAGACAGCACAGAAGGAGCGGAAATCTCTAGCCTGCTCAAGCTCAACCTAAATGATACACTTTGAGAACTGCCCAGTGCCAGAGAAAGGTGAAGAGGACTCTGCTTGCCACATGACTAAAAAAGAAGCTGAAAAAAATCCAGTGAGATATGCAACACAGACCCGTGAACTCATGACATCGCTACTGGGAGGATCGATGTAGGCACCCAAGAAGACTCATAGGTGTGTAAATGCCCAGGCTGGGTATTAAGCCAAAGCGTGTTTGACCTCGAATAACACGGGGTCAACAACAGCTGGTAAGCAAGCATTTTGGCTCTTGGTGGTGGTGATATCACTGGAGGATTTCTTCCAGTTATGGTTGTGGATGTCATTGATATTCAACAATTATCAATTTCTTTTTAAACATGTTGACTCTTTTTTATTATATGGAATTTTTTATTATATGAAATTTTTATCATATGAATTTTTCACTGATTATCAGGATTGTGTTTGCGCGACTCTAGTTTAACCACTTCAATACTGCCCATAGTCATATGATGTCCGCAGGAGGGATCTCCCATCCCGGGCGGGCGTCATATGACGTCCTGGGCTTCCCGGCCGTCTGGGGTGTGTGCGCAGGGCAGGGACGTGGACAGAGCAGGGACGTGGATCTGTGTGTGTAAACACACAGATCCACGTCCTGTCAGGTGAGAGGAGACCAATCATGTGTTCCCAGTACAGAGGAACACGATCGGTCTCTTCCCCTTGTGAGTCCCCTCCCCCTAGAGTTAGAATCACTCCCTAGGTAACACAGTTAACCCCTTGATTGTCCCCTAGTGTTAACCCCTTCCCTGCCAGTGACATTTATACATTAATCAGTACATTTTTATAGCACTGATCGCTGTATAAATGTGAATGGTCCCAAAATGGTGTCAAAAGTGTCCGATATCTGCGCAATGTCACAGTTACGATAATAGTTGCAGACCGCCGCCATTACTAGTAAAAAAAAAAATACCGGTAATAATAAAAATGCCATAAAACTATCCCCAATATTGTAGACACTATAACTTTTGCGCAAACCAATCAATATATGCTTATTGCATTTTTTTTTTTTTTACCAAATATATGTAGAAGAATATATATCGGCCTAAACTGAGGAAAAAATTAGTTTTTTTAAAAAAAAATATTGCGATATTTATTATAGCAAAAAGTAAAAAATATTGTGTTTTTTTTCAAACTTGTCGCTCTTCTTTTGTTTATAGCGCAAAAAATAAAAACCGCAGAGATGATCGAATACCCCCAAAAGAAAGCTCTATTTGTGGGGAAAAAAATGATAATAATTTAATTTGGATACAGTGTTGCATGTCTGCGCAATTGTTATTCAAAGTGCGACAGCGCTGAAAACTGAAAATTGGCCTGGGCAGGAAGGGGGTGAAAATGCCCTGTATTGAAGTGGTTAAATATATCTTTATTTAACAAGCATCATAGTTCCTAACACTTACTCAGCTCACAGATCGGAAATTCACTCCACTGAAAATCTCTTTGACATATCACTCTTTTTTTCCCATTTAATTTGTATCCTGAATTACAAGCCACTGTTATTGAATCAGACACATAATATCCATAAGTTTTCTTTCCTTGTTGTATTCTTCCATTAATTAATTTGGGCTCTGGACAGAATGTTCCTGCAAGAAAATAATAAAAAATGCAAAAAAAAAAAAAAAAATTGTCATACTATTTATAAAAAGTAACACTTTTAGATTTCTGCATACTTCCAAAAAATATTGTCTGGAGTTCAGAATTGCAATATAATGTCCAATGGTAATAAACAAGTGTCAATCAGTAACACCAGTGTTGATGTAACAGGTTTTTTTTTTTGTTTTTTTTTTTACTATTTACAAGGGGTATGTATAAATGTAATATTGTGCAAAATAATAGTGCCTCATAATATTATTATTATTATACAGGCTTTATATAGCGCCAACAGTTTGCGCAGCTCTTAACAAAATAAAGGCAGACATTACGGTTACATTACAATTTGGTACAAGAGTAATCAGAGGGCCCTGCTCATTAGAGCTTACAATCTAAAAAGGAAGGGTCAATTGATACAAAAGGTAATAGCTGTGGGGGATGAGCTGATGGAGGAAGTAAAACAGTGTATTAGTTAGAAGCAGGATAGGCTTCTTTAACCACTTGCCGACCGCCTAACGCAGATATACGTCTGCAGAATGGCACGGGCAGGCAAAATCACGTACCTGGTACGTGATTGCCTTCCCGCGGGCGGGGGGTCCGATCGGGCCCCCACCCCCCGGTGCCAGAAGCGGTCGGCTTTGGTCTGGGAGCGTTCAGAGATGAGGGGAAGGCCATCCGATCGTGGCCCCCCCCCCTCGCGATCGCTCCCAGCCAATGACAATCATCCCCTGCCTCTGTGTAGTACACAGAGGCAGAGGATGTGATGTCATCTCTCCTCAGATCGGCAGTTTCCGTTCCGGTGCCAAGGAGAGAAGACATCAATGTGAGTGCACAAACACACACACACACAGTAAAACATGCCAGGCATACAAAACACCCCCGATCCCCCCCCGATCACCCCCCAATCACCCCTCCCCCCCCCCGTCACACTGACACCAAGCATTTTTTTTTTTTTTCTGATTACTGCATGGCGTCAGTTTGTGACAGTTAGAAGTGGTAGGGCAGTTAGTATTAGCCCCCTGTAGTTCTAGGGTACCCCCCTAACAAAGTTTTAACCCCTTGATCACCCCCCATCACCAGTGTCGCTAGACGATCATTTTTCTGATCGCTGTATTAGTGTCGCTGGTGACGCTAGTTAGGGACGTAAATATTTAGGTTCGCCGTCAGCGTTTTATAGCGACAGGGACCCCCATATACTACCTAACCCCTTGATTGCCCCCTAGTTAACCCTTTCACCACTGATCACCGTATAACCGTTACGGGTGACGCTGGTTAGTTCGGTTTTTTTTATAGTGTCAGGGCACCCGCCATTTATTACCGAATAAAGGTATAGCCCCCTGATCGCCCGGCAGTGATATGCGTCGCCCCAGGCAGCGTCAGATTAGCACCAGGACCGCTAACACCCACGCACGCAGCATACGCCTCCCTTAGTGATATAGTATCTGAACGCATCAATATGTGATCCGATCAGATCTATACTAGCGTCCCCAGCAGTTTAGGGTTCCCAAAAACGCAGTGTTAGCGGGATCAGCCCAGATACCTGCTAGCACCTGCGTTTTTCCCCTCCGCCCGGCCCAGCTCAGCCCACTCAAGTGCAGTATCGATCGATCACTGTCACTTACAAAACACTAAACGCATAACTGCAGCGTTCGCAGAGTCAGGCCTGATCCCTGCAATCGCTAACAGTTTTCTTGGTAGTGTTTTGGTGAACTGGCAAGCACCAGCCCCAAGCAGCATCAGGTTAGCGCCAGTAGCGCTAACACCCACGCATGCACCGTACACCTCCCTTAGTGGTATAGTATCTGAACGGATCAATATCTGATCCAATCAGATCTATACTGGCGTCCCCAGCAGCTTAGGGTTCCCAAAAACGCAGTATTATCGGGATCAGCCCAGATACCTGCTAGCACCTGCATTTTGCCCCTCCGCCCGGCCCAGCCCACCCAAGTGCATTATCGATCGATCACTGTCACTTACAAAACACTAAACGCATAACTGCAGCATTCGCAGAGTCAGGCCTGATCCCTGCGATCGCTAACAGTTTTTTTGGTAGCGTTTTGGTAAACTTGCAAGCACCAGCGACCTAGTACACCCCGGTCGTAGTCAAACCAGCACTGCAGTAACACTTGGTGACGTGGCGAGTCCCATAAGTGCAGTTCAAGCTGGTGAGGTGGCAAGCACAAGTAGTGTCCTGCTGCCACCAAAAAGACAAACACAGGCCCGTCGTGCCCATAGTGCCCTTCCTGCTGCATTCGCCAATCCTAATTGGGAACCCACCACTTCTGCAGCGCCCGTACTTCCCCCATTCACATCCCCAACCAAATGCAGTCGGCTGCATGAAAGGCATTTTCTTTATGTCCTCCCGAGTACCCCTACCCAACAAACCCCCCCAAAAAAGATGTCGTGTCTGCAGCAAGCGCGGATATAGGCGTGACACCCGCTATTATTGTCCCTCCTGTCCTGACAATCCTGGTCTTTGCATTGGTGAATGTTTTGAACGCTACCATACACTAGTTGAGTATTAGCGTAGGGTACAGCATTCCACAGACTAGGCGCACTTTCACAGGGTCTCCCAAGATGCCATCGCATTTTGAGAGACCCGAACCTGGAACCGGTTACAGTTATAAAAGTTACAGTTACAAAAAAAAATGTAAAAGAAAAAAAAAACACAAACAAAAATATAAAATAAAAAAAAATAGTTGTCGTTTTATTGTTCTCTCTCTCTCTATTCTCTCTATTGTTCTGCTCTTTTTTACTGTATTCTATTCTGCAATGTTTTATTGTTATTATGTTTTATCATGTTTGCTTTTCAGGTATGCAATTTTTTATACTTTCCTGTTTACTGTGCTTTATTGTTAACCATTTTTTTGTCTTCAGGTACGCCATTCATGACTTTGAGTGGTTATACCAGAATGATGCCTGCAGGTTTAGGTATCATCTTGGTATCATTCTTTTCAGCCAGCGGTCGGCTTTCATGTAAAAGCAATCCTAGTGGCTAATTAGCCTCTAGACTGCTTTTACAAGCAGTGGGAGGGAATGCCCCCCCCACCGTCTTCCGTGTTTTTCTCTGGCTCTCCTGTCTCAACAGGGAACCTGAAAATGCAGCCGGTGATTCAGCCAGCTGACCATAGAGCTGATCAGAGACCAGAGTGGCTCCAAACATCTCTATGGCCTAAGAAACCGGAAGATTTTAGAAGAAATCTAATGACTTAGATTTCGCCGGATGTAAACAGCGCCATTGGGAAATTGGGGAAGCATTTTATCACACCAATCTTGGTGTGGTCAGATGCTTTGAGGGCAGAGGAGAAATCTAGGGTCTAATAGACCCCAATTTTTTCAAAAAAGAGTACCTATCACTACCTGTTGCTATCATAGGGGATATTTACATTCCCTGAGATAACAATAAAAATGATTAAAAAAAAAAATGAAAGGAACAGTTTAAAAATAAGATAAAAAAGCAAAATAAAATAAAGAAAAAAAAAAGCACCCCTGTCCCCCCTGCTCTCGCGCTAAGGCGAACGCAAGCGTCGGTCTGGCGTCAAATGTAAACAGCAATTGCACCATGCATGTGAGGTATCACCGCGAAGGTCAGATCGAGGGCAGTAATTTTAGCAGTAGACCTCCTCTGTAAATCTAAAGTGGTAACCTGTAAAGGCTTTTAAAGGCTTTTAAAAATGTATTAATTTTGTTGCCACTGCACGTTTGTGCGCAATTTTAAAGCATGTCATGTTTGGTATCCATGTACTCAGCCTAAGATCATCTTTTTTATTTCATCAAACATTTGGGCAATATAGTGTGTTTTAGTGCATTAAAATTTAAAAAAGTGTGTTTTTTCCCCAAAAAATGCGTTTGAAAAATCGCTGCGCAAATACTGTGTGAAAAAAAAAATGAAACACCCACCATTTTAATCTGTAGGGCATTTGCTTTAAAAAAATATATAATGTTTGGGGGTTCAAAGTAATTTTCTTGCAAAAAAAAAATAATTTTTTCATGTAATCAAAAAGTGTCAGAAAGGGCTTTGTCTTCAAGTGGTTAGAAGAGTGGGTGATGTGTGACATAAGCTTCTAAATGTTGTGCATAAAATGCCAGGACAGTTCAAAACCCGCCCAAATGACCCCATTTTGGAAAGTAGACACCCCAAGCTATTTGCTGAGAGTGACGCAGATTTCGTTTGGGTACAGCATTGCATGACCGCGCAATTAGCAGTTAAAGCGACGCAGTGCCAAATTGTAAAAAGTGCTCTGGTCAGGAAGGAGGTAAATCCTTCCGGGGCTAAAGTGGTTAAAGAGAAGGGTTTTCAGGGATCGCCTAAAGATGGATAGATTAGGGGACAGTCGGACAGATTGGGGTAGGGAGTTCCAAAGGATGGGAGAAGCTCTGGAGAAATCTTGGAGGTGAGCATGGGAGGAGGTGACAAGGGAGCTAGAGAGCAGGAGGTCTTGGGAGGACCGAAGAGAGCAGCTTGGTTGGTATTTTGGGACTAGGTTAGTGATATAGCTGGGGGATGGCTTTGTAAATTATTGTTAGTACTTTGAATTTTGATCGTTGGGTGAGTGGAAGCCAGTGGAGGGATTGGCAGAGAGGGGTGGAGGACACTGAACGGTTGGTAAGGTGGATGAGTCTTGCAGCGGCATTCTTTATGGACTGAAGGGGGGATAGTCTATGTAAAGGTAATTCAATGAGGAGGGAGTTGCAGTAGTCGAGGCGAGAGATGACCAGGGAGTGAATTAGAAGCTTGGTGGTGTCATTGGTTAAAAAGGGGCGTATTCTGGAGATGTTGCGGAGGCTAAGGCGGCATGATTTGGACAGGGATTGTATGCGGGCCTGAAAGGACATAAAGCAAACAACTTAAAACATAATTAATACAATAAATAATAGAATTCCAATATAATAGTGTCCAATGGTAATAAACAAGTGTCAATCAGTAATACCAGTGTTGATGGAACACTGGACAAGATGGCGGCTGTGTGCAAAGAGTTGTGAGTTGGAGGTTTCATTAGGAGAGGTTCTTGGAGTCTCTATGATGTTACAGTCTTTGCTGGATCAACACACTGCTTTGGGCGATTTTGCTGCTGTGATGGCAGCTACTCGCTCCGGTGAGTTTGAAATTCACTTGGTGGTGGGAGATCACTGAAGCACATTTATAAAGATCTGTTACATCAACACTGGTGTTACTGATTTACACTTGTTTATTACCATTGGACATTATATTGAAATTCTATTATTTGGTCTTTATTGTATTAATTATGTTTTATGTTGTTTGCTTTATATGAGGCGCTTCACTAATATTTTGCACAATATTTAACTGAAGCACAAATATACTGCTTTTTGGTGTAAGCAGCATTATTAGACATTATTTCACACAACGCGGCTATCATTTTTTGTATGTATAAATGTAACGTTTTGGTATATAGTCATTTTATTCAGTTAACCACTTACGCTCCGGAAGGTTTACCCCCTTCCTGACCAGGGCATTTTTTGTGATACGGCACTGCTTTCATTTAACTGACAATTGCACGGTTGTGCGATGCTGTACACAAATAAAATGTATGTCCTTTTTTCCCCATAAACAGAGCTTTCTTTTAGTGGTATTTGATCACTTTTTTGCGCTATAAACAAAAAATGACCGAAAATTTTGAAAAAACATTTTTTTTTACTTTCTGCTTTAAAACATATCCAATAAAAACATGTAAAAAAGACAGAAGACAGAGATCTGTGTTCCAGCCTAGCAGAAACACAGGATCTCTATCTTCCCTCTCTATCTTCCCTTGCCACAGAACAGCTATCTGCCTTGTTTACATAGGCAGACCGCCGTTCTGCCTCTCTTGAGAACGATGGGCAGGTCCTGGCAGACATCGGGTCCGCTGATTGGCTCCCGCTTTGTCCAATCACAGCGGGAGCTGGTTGCCGGTGTGCACCGCAGACCCGGAAAGAGCAAAATCACGTACCTGTACGTGATTTTGCACAGAAGAGCCGCCTCCCCGTAGTATATGTACGTGGGGCGGCCAGCAAGAGGTTAAACAGTGATATATATGAATATACAATATATATATGTAGCCCTGGTAGATTTTTATCTACCGCTGATAGGTAAATTTAGTGAGTCGCTTATTATAGGACGTTAGATTTGCCTCTGTTCCAGCTTGGCTGACGTTGCATGTAGTTCCACATTGTGCCAGTGGGTGTCGTTGTCACCATCGGCAGGTGTTGGAAAAGCAACATGTTGAAGCGAATGAGTGCTCCTCTGTCCCGGAGATAACTCGGTGGAGGTGGTCCTCCGAGTTGCATTCTGGGAGAGGGTATTTATGGGACAGATGCCATGTTTTAGGGTTCGTTTCCAGCCACCTGCTGGCCCTCCTGGCCGACAGGTATGCACAAGGAATACCATCTTGTGGTCCTCCGTTCCGGAGGCCCGCGTCGCTGCGGCGTGTGGATGGGCCCAGAAGCCTGTCTGGGGCCTACCACAGCGGCGGAGGAATGGTCCTGAGCTGTCTATCCTGAGCGAAGAAGCTGGACAACCGAGAAGATCCCAGGGGAGGACCCGTCATGGAAGGATCATGCAGAGTGCTGGTCTGGAGAGGGGCCTGGTGACTCGGTTGGAGGACGCATTCCGAAGTAATCTTACAGTATAGTACTGCCGGGTTGGCTTAAAGGTTCAAGTACTGCATCTGACATTCATCACAAACCAATACATCCTGTGGCAGAGGATCGTACGGGTTTTATTCCAGATAAGTCTGTGGCAGAGACTTTTGTTCGTGCTGTGTGCTGGCTGCTAGGCAAGTGAGAGACGTCTATCCAGGCGGGCAAAGATTAAATCCTACGAAAGGGGGACTATTCAATTACAAGTGTTCAATTGCAAAGAATGTTCTGAAGAAATACAACAGAAAGGTATTTGAGCTTCCCTGCAGCTTTCCTACTACCTCTTTCCTGCTACTTCCCTTGTTCGTTTTATTAAAGCATTGGAAAACCTACTCAAGTGTTTGGTGCTTATATCGTCCAGAGGTAAACTCAACGGAACCCTAGACCCGGTGCCGGTGAAACAGAGGTATCGAGAGTGAAGGTAACAAGCCCTTAAACCAGCATTTCCCCTGTGAGTTATTGCTACATACATATATATATATATATATATATATATATATATATATATATATATATATATACACACACACACACCTTAAAGAAAATAATTATTTGATCTCCTGCAGATTTTGTAAGTTTGCCCACTTACAAAGAAATGAAGAGTCTATAATTTTTATCATGTGTATTTTAAATGATAGAGGCAGAATTTCAACCAAAAATCCATAAAAAACAGATGATATAAATGTTATAAATTGAGTTGCAGTTCAGTGAGTAAAATAAGTGTTTCATCCCCAAGCAAATCATGACTTAGTACTTGGTGGAGAAACCCTTGTTTGCAAGCACAGAGGTCAGACGTTTCTTGTAGTTGGTTACCAGGTTTGCACACATCTCAGGAGGGATTTTGGTCCACTCTTCTTTACAGATCTTCTCTACATCCTTAAGGAAGATGGATATATAGGATGGGGGTAGAAGGAGGAGATATGGTTAAAGGAAGATGATGTGTATATACACTATAGATAGGTAAGGGGTGGAATATGGCTTATAGAAGCCTTGTCTTTTTTTTTGTTGGGTGTTAAGAGTGATATGGACATGGCTTATAGACAGGGGCGGACTGACCATTCGGGCACTCATGTACTGACCGAGGGCCCCATGCCACTAGGGGGCCCCATCAGGGTTGCCAACCTCAGTAAAACCAGGGACAGATTGTAAAAATCTGTGCATTTTTACATCTGTCCCTGAAATGTCTGACACTGACATAATTTTGATGTAAAATTTCAGAAGCTATAGCTGCTCCGCCTCTCCACTACCTCCTCAGCCAATGGGAACACCGTGTACACGCCCCCTTCCCCGCACGGCTTCTTTGAATACAGAGCAGGCTATGCCGACAGCTAGAGGAGAGGGAGGCGGGGACACAGCTGCAATGTGGGACGGACTTCAGGCTGATGCAAGGTAAGCTGACTAACTTGGCTGAGTTAAATGTCATTTTATTAGTGCTTTCTCTGGTGAGCAGAAGGGGGAGGCTGTGTTTCCTCTTGCAGAGCTCTTGTCTCTAAGGCTGTTAGATCGTTTTTCTGTGTGTCACAAGTGCACTTCTCCTGGAGGAAGGATGTTCTGAACTTCTCCCCCAATTTCTGCTACACCTCCCTACTGATTACCTGTCCATCAATACACAGACACATCATCCTCCTCTCCTGTATTACCACTGAATGTGTATATGAGCTGCTGGGGCACCACAAGTACCAGCATGTCAGGAGATGGGGGCAGCAGCAGTGTGTTAGGCTGATTTCTAGATGAAAAGTGCTGGTGTGTGTATACTGTGTGTGTATGTATATGTTTAATGTGTGTGTGTATGTAGTCTGTGTGTATACTGTGTCTGTATGTATACTGTGTGTGTACACTGTGTGTGTGTGTGTGTGTGTGTGTGTGTGTATATTGTGTCTGTATACTGTGTGTGTGTGTCTGTATACTGTGTGTGTGTGTGTGTCTGTATACTGTGTGTGTGTCTGTGTGTATACTGTGTGTGTCCGTATACTGTGTCTGTATACTGTGTGTGTCCGTGTCTGTATACTGTGTCTGTATACTGTGTGTGTGTTTGTGTGTATACTGTGTCTGTATAGTTACACAGTAGGTGAGGTTGAAAAAAGACACAAGTTCATCAAGTCCAACCTATGTGTGTGATTATATGTCAGTATTACATTGTATATCCCTGTATGTTGCGGTCTTTCAGGTGCTTATCTAATAGTCTCTTGAAGCTATCGATGTTCCCCGCTGAGACCACCGCCTGTGGAAGGGAATTCCACATCCTTGCCGCTCTTGCAGTAAAGAACCCTCTACGTAGTTTAAGGTTAAACCTCTTTTCTTTTAATTTTAATGAGTGACCATGAGTCTTGTTAAACTCTCTTCTGCGAAAAAGTTTTATTTCTATTGTGGGGGTCACCAGTCCGGTATTTGTAAATTGAAATCATATCCCCTCTCAAGCGTCTCTTCTCCAGAGCGAATAAGTTCAGTGCTCGCAACCTTTCCTCATAACTAAGATCCTCCAGACCCTTTATTAGCTTTGCTGCCCTTCTTTGTACTCGCTCCATTTCCAGTACATCCATCGCCGCCATCGGTGGGAGCGGGGGAAGGTGCCAGTAGGGCACCAAGGTGGGGTCTGACAGGACAGCGGCGCAGCACCTCCCCACCCTCGTCCTCCAATCGAGCACATACCAGGGGGAGTGCAGCACCATGCCTGGTGGATGTTTCCCCAGGGATGGCGGCTCAGCGTGGGAGGAGTCGCACGGGGCAGGGCCCATCCACCAGGGCGGCCAGAGTCCACAATGCACCCGGATCCAGCAAGGGTTCGAGGGCCACAGCGCGAGGGAGGAGAAGCAAGGCCCCTCTCACCTCCGGGGGGTGAAGAGGTCCCACACCGCCGCGGCAGAGACCAGCAGTCCCGCGGGCCAAAGGTGCACGACTGATGATGAGCTGCCAGGACCTTCCGCGGCCGGCACATCCTCGACAGTGCAATCTCCAGGTGGTCTCCAGGATTCGTCCCGCTCAGAAGGGGAGCTGTCCAGCGAAGAGGAGGTAATCGCCCCGAGGAGGTCGGCTGCGGTGGATTCCGGAGTGACGGCTGTGGGGCCACGTCCTGGTCGGCCCGGTAAGTCCATGCCTAATGTTGATTCTTCCTTTCAGTGTGCTCCTGTACTTGTGTCTAGTTCCAGGGGTGTACGGTGGTGTGGCTTGGCTGCAATATGACGAACAATTTCGTCAGCGCAGAGCAATACGCCCTTCCCTGCGTTGGGACCATAAGGACATCAGTTTGTGGATGAAAGTTATGTCCTCTCCACGGGCCTCTACGCCATTTTTTCCAGCGGGGGCCAGGAGTCCAAACGCCCCTGGACAGCTGGCCACAAAAAAGCGGGCAATTCAATGAGGGTTCTTGTAGATTTGGCGCCAACTGCCGATACAAACAGGAATGCTCACACTGCGGAGGGTTTCACCCCTTGTCCCGCTGTTTTAAGGCCGGAAAATCCCGTAGCGGCAATGCTGCAGGTAAGAGGCCGGACAGGATGTCCCCCTTTCTAAATAAATATCCAGACCGGCAGGCGGCTCGGTTACTAAGAGAGGGTTTCATGGAGGGTTTTGTGATTCCGTGCTCCCTTACGCAGATTCCCCCTATGGCGGACAACCTAAGATCTGCTAAGCAACACTCTGAAGTGGTTTCTGAAAAGCTTGCTAAGGAAGTGTCATTGGGCCGTATGGGTGGCCCCTTTCTGCTCCCCCCTTTGGAGAATTTAGTGGTGTCACCATTGGGAGTAGTTCTGAAGAAGGAGCCCAATAAGTCCTGGTTGATACACCACCTGTCGTTTCCAAAGGGTGGTTAAGTTAACGATGCCATCAACCCCGAGGCATGTGCAGTGTTGTATATTTCGTTCGATGCTGCCATGTCTTGGGTTCGGCGATACGGAAAGGGGGTCCTTATGGCCAAAACTGATATAGAAGCGGCCTTTCGCTTACTCCCCGTTCACCCACGCAGTTTTCATCTCCTGGGTTGTAAATTGTTGGGGCCTATTACGTGGATCTTTGCCTGCCTATGGGTTGTTCCATCTCATGCGCATTCTTTGAGACTTTTAGTTCCTTTTTGGAGTGGGCAGTACAAGATGTGGCAGGTGTCAATTCAGTCATTCGTTACCTGGATGACTTTCTCTGTGTAGGCCCCCCATCTTCTAGGTTATGTGGAGTACTGCTGGCTACAGTGCAGCACATAGCGGAGCGTTTTGGTGTACCCCTTGCGGCTGATAAGACGGAAGGCCCCGCAGAGGTGATCAAATTTCTGGGGATTGAGATTGATTCTAGGGCAATATAATGTTGTCTGCCTGACAATAAGTTGCATGCTTTACAGGAAGAGGTTCGCTTAGTTGCAAGGAAACACAAGATCCAACTGCGGGAACTGCAGTCTCTGCCTATGGGTAGAGTTTTTTTGTCGACGGCTGTCAGCCGTCACGGCTGGGGTCACTTCACCCAGGCATTTCATCAAACTGAATATGGAGCACAGGGATGATCTGCAGGTTTGGCGGGCATTTCTGGACAAATTCAACAGGCGGTCCATTTGGATGGAGGGGCCGGTCAGAAATTATGACTTGGAACTCTTTACGGATGCAGCTGGACCTACCGGGTACGGGGCATTTTTGGGGGGTCGGAGTGCGGAGCGCTGGCCCAAAGAATGGCAGGATACTTCAAGAATTTGGTGCTGCTGGAACTTTTTCCAGTGTTGGTTGTCTTTGCGCTCTGGGGGGAAATCCTATGCAACAAAAAGGTACGGCTGCATTGTGACAATCTGGGGGTAGTGCAGGTTCTTAACTCACCATCAGGATCCTCCCCTCCGGTAATACGTTTGTTGCAATACTTGGTTTCATGTTGTCTATGGCAAAACATTTTCTTATATGCTGTGCATATTCCCGCAGTGGAGAATACGGTGGCTGACGCTCTTTCCCATTTTCAGTTGGACAGGTTTCGGGAGTTGGCGCCGGGTGCGGAGCAGCACGGAACCCCTTGTCCTCCTTATCTATGGCGAGTTGCGTTGGAATCGGCTCCGATCTGATTTGAAACTCCTTGAGTGAGTCGACCTGGTCGTTCTTTTCTAAGATCTGGAGGGAATGGGAGGCTTTAATTCAGCGGTCAGGCTGTGAGGGTGACAGTGGGGAGACTAGCCAGTTAATTATCTATTTTATATGCACGTGTTTTGCGGAAGGGATATCCATTTCAGCCATGCTAAAGGGGTCGTAAAACGGCCAGTTTTGTCTGGCCTGGCTTTTTGGTTCAAAATGCGAGGCATGCCCGATTTTACCAAAGACTTTTTGGTAAAACAGGCATTAAGAGGTTATCGAGAGGCTGAACGGTCGCCGTCCTATCACTGTTGATATTTAGCATTCTTTGTTCTTACAGACGGCCGCAGTTTGTTCATCGGAGTTTGAGACGTTGCTATTCCAGGGGGCATTTGCGTTGGCATTTTATGGAGCCCTCGGGGTGGGGAAACTGGTCAGCCATTCCAAGGCGGCACATGGGGGCTTGTCGGCGGACGACGTCCGCTGTGATGACTCGGTGGTCAGGCTTTTCATCCGCCGTTCAAAGACAGCTCAAGCCGGCATGGAGGCTCACATTGAGTTGCATCAAATACAGGGTTCCTTCACATGCCCTGTGAAGACAGTAATGGCTTACTTAAAGCTTCGCCCAGCAGTGGCCGGTTCTTTTCTGGTCCATTCGGATGGTTTGGCTTTATCTGAGTTTCAATTTATATCGATACTGCGGCGATGCCTTTCAGCTGCCGGTGTCGAGGCCAGTCTTTTTCAATCGCATTCGTTTAGGATTGGGGCAGCCACTGAGGCGGTCTGGACAGCGCGGTAGTTAAGCGTATTGGCAGGTGGGAATCTGATAGATTCAAAATTTACGTCTGCCCCATTTGATTTAGTACGGGTTGGTTTGTTAAAAAAAAAAAAAAAACAGTAAAGGTGGGCATCCTGTGTCTTTTTGTTTTGTGTTTATTTCCACGATCTGTTGAGTAGTAGTGGTGGTGGTAAGATGGTGATGGGTATGTGTGCTATGTTTCACTTTTTCTTTAAGATCATACTTGCCTCGTTTGGATCCTGGGCCATTCTTTTGTTAATTTGGGGGCAAAGAGGGCGGATGTCAGGCCTAATGGCCGACAGTTGGGTTTCCCAAGAGCGGAAGTCAGCACCCGGTGGATTGGAATTCCGGGGATGTTATGAAGCAGGGTGGTACCGGAGGTTAACAAGATCTCCCAGATGGGATAGGCTCAGATGGGATAGGCCCCCGGATGTATTGGTCATACATGCAGGGGATAATGATCTGGGGGTTAGATCCACTAGGCACCTTATACGGGACATTAAATTTGATGTGCTGCGACTGCAAGCGGCATTCCCATACACGATGGTTGTATGGTCAGAGATGGTGGCCCGCACCACCTGGCGTCTTGCCCGGTTGGTGGAAAAGGTTAACAGGGCCCGGCTTAAGGCCAATAAAGAGGTTGGGAGGTTTATTGCAAGGAATGGGGGTCTGGTAGTCAGGCATAAGGAGTTTGAGTTCGAGACATGGAAATATCTCCGTGGGGATGGAGTTCACCTTAGTGAGGTGGCTACGGACCTGTGGTCCTTAGGTTTACAGGAGGGAATACAGCGAGCAGTACGCAGTATGGGGCACAAAGGTGTGAGGCTTCACACTTTGCACTGTGGCGGTTGGGTCTTTGGAGGCATTTGGAAGTAAAATTATAGAATTAAAGGTTTGGGACACATCTGAGGTATGGGTCCCCGGTGAATTCCAGTTATGTGGTTAACTGGGAGTTTATGGTTATCTGCTGAAGGTGGTTCGTCCCCGAGTCGATGCAATGCGACAGGGACCATAAATGGTTAAGCAGATATAAGGTAAAGAGTTGGATACGTAGTGCCTCCAAGGATAGGCAACCAAAAAGTTTAGGCTTTGTTCTAGGTTTATACTGTTAATTATTTCATTTAATGAAGGGGCAGTAAAATGGCCAGTTTTATACCAACCTTTGGTGTCAGACTATTTGTAGTAGCAATAATGAGGGGCTACAATATGGGGCAAAGGATATGGGTAGTAGAGGTAAAATATAGGACAGTATACATAGGGATTACCTTTTCAAGAAAAGCGCGCAGCAAAAGAAAAGAAGAAATAAGCACAGGGCTACATGAAATGGGACACTGTAGGCTGGGTCAGTGAGGGTTAAAATTATTCCTGAAGTTAACTTGAGCTTGCAGGGGATTGGTCAGACCGGTGTGAGGGGGAGGCAGTACAGAGAAGAGGTCAGAGGTGCAGACATCCGGTCAGCACACGAGGATAGGAAAAGCTCCCGCCTGCCCTAATTATTTGAGATTGGTTGCAATGGGTAATATATTTGATATGTTGGTCCTTTTGTTTTCTGTGTTTGTTGTTTTCCTTTTGTGTTTTATTTTCTCTTAGGAAGGCGGTTGGGTCTTTTGAGGCATTTGGAAGTAAAATGATGGAATTAAAGGTTGGGACACATCTGAGGTATGGGTCCCCAGTGAATGCCAGTTATGCAGTTAACTGGGAGTTTATGGTTAACTGCTCAAGGTGGTTCGTCCCCCGAGTCGGAGCAATGCGACAGGAACCATAAATGGTTAAGCAGATATAAGGTAAAGAGTTGGATACGTAGTGCCTCCAAGGATCGGCAACCAAAAAGTTTATGCTTTGTTTTTGGTTCATACTGTTAATAATTTTATTTAATAAAGGGGTCGTAAAACGGCCAGTTTTATCCCAACCTTTGGTGTCAGACTATTTGTAGTAGAAATAATAAGGGGCTACAGTATAGGGCAAAAGATAGGGGTAGTAGAGGTAACATATAGGACAGTATACATAGGGGTTACCTTTTCATGTCTCCTTCTCACCAAGCTTCTTGCTGATGGTCTTGTAGCCCATTCCACCCTTGTGCAGGTCTGCAATCTTGTCTCTGACGTTCTTTGACAGCTCTTTGGTCTTGCCCGTAATGGTGAGGTTTGAATGGAAGAAAGAGATTCTGTGGACAGGTGTCTTTTATACAAATAACGAGTTGTCGTTATGAGCAGCTTCTTAAATTGACAGAACTAATCTGTGTACCACATGAGCACATACTGTAGCCAGTCTGTGGGAGCCAGAATTATTGTTGGTTGGTAGGGGATCAAATATTTACTGTGTTATTTGGGGATTTTTGGTTGATATTCTGTCTCTATCATTTAAAATACACCTATGATAACAATTATGGACCCTTAATTTCTTTGCAAGTGGGCAAACCTACAAAATCTGCAGGGGATCAAATAATTATTTTCCCCACTGTGTGTGTTTGTGTGTGCGTGCGTGCGTGTGTGCTTGCGTGCGTGTATATACAGTGGGGATGGAAAGTATTCAGACCCCCTTAAATTTTTCATTTTTTGTTATATTGCAGCCATTTGCTAAAATCATTTAAGTTCATTTTTTTTCCTCATTAATGTACACACAGCACCTCATATTGACAGAAAAACACAGAATTGTTGACATTTTTGCTGATTTATTAAAAAAGAAAAACTGAAATATCACATGGTCCTAAGTATTCAGACCCTTTGCTGTGACACTTATATATTTAACTCAGGGTGCTGTCCATTTCTTCTGATCATCCTTGAGATGGTTCTACACCTTCATCTGCGTCCAGCTGTGTTTGATTATACTGATTGGACTTGATTAGGAAAGCCACGCACCTGTATATATAAGACCTTACAGCTCACAGTGCATGTCAGAGCAAATGAGAATCATGAGGTCAAAGGAACTGCCTGAAGGGCTCAGAGACAGAATTGTGGCAAGGCACAGATCTAGGCAAATTTCTGCTGCACTTAAGGTTCCTAAGAGCACAGTGGCCTCCATAATCCTTAAATGGAAGATGTTTGGGATGACCAGAACCCTTCCTAGAGCTGGCCGTCCGGCCAAACTGAGCTATCGGGGAGAAGAGCCTTGGTGAGAGAGGTAAAGAAGAACCCAAAGATCACTGTGGCTGAGCCCCAGAGATGCAGTCGGGAGATGGGGGAAAGTTGTAGAAAGTCAACCGTCACTGCAGACCTCCACCTGTCGGGGCTTTATGGCAGAGTGGCCGACAGAAGCCTCTCCTCAGTGCAAGACACATAAAAGCCTGCATAGAATTTGCTAAAAAAAACACCTGAAGGACTCCAAGATGGTGAGAAATAAGATTCTCTGGTCTGATGAGACCAAGATAGAACTTTTTGGCCTTAATTCTAAGCGGTATGTGTGGAGAAAACCAGGCACTGCTCATCACCTGTCCAATACAGTCCCAACAGTGAAGCATGGTGGTGGCAACATCATGCTGTGGGGGTGTTTTTCAGCTGCAGGGACAGGACGACTGGTTGCAATCGAGGGAAAGATGAATGCAGCCAAGAACAGGGATATCCTGGATGAAAACCTTCTTCAGAGTGCTCAGGACCTCAGACTGGGCCAAAGGTTTACCTTCCAACAAGACAATGACCCTAAGCACACAGCTAAAATAACAAAGGAGTGGCTTCGCAACTCTGTGACTTTTCTTGAATGGCCCAGCCAGAGCCCTGACTTAAACCCAATCGAGCATCTCTGGAGAGACCTAAATATGGCTGTCCACCAACGTTTACCATCCAACTTGACAGAACTGGAGAGGATCTGCAAGGAGGAATGGCAGAGGATCCCCAAATCCAGATGTGAAAAACTTGTTGCATCTTTCCCAAAAAGACTCATGGCTGTATTAGATCAAAAGGGTGCTTCTACTAAATACTGAGCAAAGGGTCTAAATACTTAGGACCATGTGATGTTTTAGTTTTTCTTTTTTAATAAATCTGCAAAAATGTCAACAATTCTGTGTTTTTCTGTCAATATGGGGTGCTGTGTGTACATTAATGAGAAAAAAAATGAACTTAAATGATTTTAGCAAATGGCTGCAATATAACAAAGAGTGAAAAATTTAAGGGGGTCTGAATACTTCCCGTCCCCATTATATATATATATATATATATATATATATATATATATATATATATATATATATATATATATATATATATACGCACTTAAACTTTAATGGCATCCCTGAATTAATCCCTCTTCTGGGAAGGCTGTCCACAAGGTTTAGGAGTGTGTCTATGGGAATGTTTGCCCATTCTTACAGAAGCGCATTTGTGAGGTCAGGCTCTGATGTGGACGAGAAGGCCCGGCACGCAGTTCTGCTCTAATTCATGCCAAAGGTGTTCTATCAGGTTGAGGTCAGGACTCTGTGCAGGCCAGTCAAGTTCCTTCACTGCAAACTCGCTCAACCATGTCTTTATGGACTTTTCTTTATGACACCTTTGGGATGAATTAGAGTGGAGACTGCGAGCCAGGCCTATATGTATATATATATATATATATATATATATATATATATATATATATGTATGTATATATATATATATATATATATATATATATATATATATATATAGTCAGTATCTCACAAAAGTGAGTACACCCCTCACATTTTTGTAAATATTTTGTTATATCTTTTCATGTGACAACACTGAAGAAATGACACTTTGCTACAATGTAAAGAAGTGAGTGTACAACTTGTATAACAGTGTACATTTGCTGCCCCCTCAAAATAACTCAACACATAGACATTAATGTCTAAACCACTGGCAACAAAAGTGAGTACACCCCTAAGTGAAAATGTCCAAATTGGGCCCAATTAGCCATTTTCCCTCCCCGGTGTCATGTGACTCAGTGTTACAAGGTCTCAAGTGTGAATGGGAAGCATGTGTATTAAATTTGGTGTTATCGCTCTCACTCTTCAACATGGCACCTCATGGCAAAGAACTCTCTGAGGATCTGAAAAAAATAATTGTTGCTCTACATAAAGATGGCCTAGGCTATAAGAAGATTGCCCAGACCCTGAAACTGAGCTGCAGCACAGTGGCCAAGACCATACAGTGGATTAATAGGACAGGTTCCACTCAGAATAGGCCTCGCCATAGTCAACCCAAGAAGTTGAGTGCACGTGCTCAGCGTCATATCCAGAGGTTGTCTTTGGGAAATAGACATATGAGTGCTGCCAGCATTGCTGCAGAGGTTGAAGGGGTGGGGGGTCAGCCTGTCAGTGCTCAGACCATACGCTGCACACTGCATCAAATCGGTCTGCATGGCTGTTGTCCCAGAAGGAAGCCTCTTCTGAAGATGATGCACAAGAAAGCCCGCAAACAGTTTGCTGAAGACAAGCAGACTAAGGACATGGATTACTGGAACCATGTACTGTGATCTGATGAGACCAAGATAAACGTATTTGGTTCAGATGGTGACAAGCGTGTGTGGCGACAACCATGTGAGGGGTACAAAGACAAGTGTGTCTTGTCTACAGTCAAGCATGGTGGTGGGAGTGTCATGGTCTGGGGCTGCATGAGTGCTGCCGGCACTGGGGAGCTACAGTTCATTGAGGGAACCATGAATGCCAACATGTACTGTGACATACTGAAGCAGAGCATGATCCCCTCCCTTTAAAAACTGGGCCGCAGGGCAGTATTCCAACATGACAATGACCCCAAACACACCTCCAAGACGACCACTGCCTTGCTAAAAAAGCTTAGGGTAAAGTTGATGGACTGGCCAAGCAGGTTTCCAAACCAAAACCCTATTGAGCATCTGTGGGGCATCCTCAAACGGAAGGTGGAGGAGCGCAAGGTCTCTAACATCCACCAGCTCTGTGATGTCGTCATGGAGGAGTGGAAGAGGACTCCAGTGGCAACCTGTGAAGCTCTGGTGAACTCCATGCCCAAGTGGGTTAAGGCAGTGCTGGAAAATAATGATGGCCACACAAAATATTGACAATTTGGGCCCAATTTGGACATTTTCACTTAGGGGTGTACTCACTTTTGTTGCCAGCGGTTTAGACATTAATGGCTGTGTGTTGAGTTATTTTGAGGGGGCAGCAAATATACACTGTTATACAAGCTGTACACTCACTACTTTACATTGTAGCAAAGTGTCATTTCTTCAGTGTTGTCACATGAAAAGATATAACAAAATATTTACAAAAATGTGAGGGGTGTACTCACTTTTGTGAGATACTGTATATATTTATACTGTATAAGGAATAACATAGTCTAGCTGGGCTTTTTTTTTCACTCTAATGTAATAAAAGAAAAAAAAAAATATATATATATATATATATATATATATATATATATATATATATTTTTTTTTTTTTTTTTTTTTTTTTTCTTTCATGATAACTTACCCAGCTCACAGGTTGGCAATTGGGGATGCCATTGGAAATCTTCTCCACATGTTACTCTGCTTTTCCCATTTAGTTTATAGTATGAATCACACTCTAATGTTACTGAATTACCAACACTATAGCCATCAGTTTTCTTCCCTTGTATTACTTTGCCATTTAACAGTTTAGGTTCCGGACAGAACGCTCCTGTGAAATTAACAAAAAGGCAAAAAAAAGTAGTAGATTTTGTTGTGTTTGTTCACAAAGCGTGATTTTTTTTTTATTCTTTAGAATGAAGAAAAAGGAAAATAGAATTATATATATGAATATATATTCTCACACACACACATATATATGTGAAAAAGTATTCATACACCTTGAAATTTTCCACATTTTGTCATGTTACAACCAAAAACGTAAATGTATTTTATTGGGATTTTATGTGATAGACCAACACAAAGTGGCACATAATTGTGAAGTGGAAGGAAAAGATAAATGGTTTTCCCAATTCCTTACAAATAAATATCTGAAAAGTGTAGTTTGTATTCAGCCCCCTTTACTCTGATACCCCTAACTACAATCTAGTGGAACCAATTGCTTTTAGAAGTCACCTAATTAGTAAATAGAGTCCACCTGTGTGTAACTTAATCTCAGTATAAATACAGCTGTTCTGTGAAGTCCTCAGAGGTTTGTCTGATAACCTTAGTGAACAAACAGCATCATGAAGGCAAAGGAACACACCAGACAGGTCAAGGATAAAGTTGTGGAGAAGTTTAAAGCAGGGCTAGGTTATAAAAAATATCCCAAGCTTTGAACATCTCATGGAGCACTGTTCAATCCAACATCTGAAAATGTGTTAGATTGTGTTAGAATGGCCCAGTCAAAGTCCAGACCTAAATCCAATTGAGACTCTTTGACAAGACTTGAAAATTGCTGTTCACAGACGCTCTCCATCCAATCTGACAGAGCTTGAGCTATTTTGCAAAGAAGAATGGGCAAAAATGTCACTCTCTAGATGTGCAAAGCTGGTAGAGTGTCATGGTTATGCTGTAATCTTTTTCAGCTTACCTCTCTTCCATGTGTTCACCTTTAGAGGCCAGCCACCCTCACATGACTGTTTATATAATCTTCCCTCAGCATAGCTCCACCTCAGCCTCAAATTAGGAACACTATATTAACCT
Organism: Aquarana catesbeiana; assembly: GCF_042186555.1. Classification (NCBI taxonomy): domain Eukaryota; kingdom Metazoa; phylum Chordata; class Amphibia; order Anura; family Ranidae; genus Aquarana; species Aquarana catesbeiana. The sequence continues at coordinate 94,800,420 of NC_133324.1, read as the reverse complement.
GTGCATTGCAAGCCAACCTTGCTGATCAACCATTGTGTGTTTAGCTTTCGTGTGCAACTTGCTGTGTCTCCTACGTCTGATTCCAGTTACCGATCTTGGCCTGTTCATGACTATCCCTGTCTGCTTGTGACCCTGACCTTTGGTGTGTTCTATGTTTATCCTTGTCTGCTAGTCGCCGTTGGCTTATCCCTTTACTTTCCTTGTTGTTCCAGCCTGCTGTTTCCTTCCTCTTTCTCCTGTAGTCTACCGTGAGCGTGAGCTGTGAGACCCTGGGGGCCACGACCTGGAGCCAGACTGCAGCGCAGTCCATCCTCACCACTAGAGGCTCTGGTGAACACCTGCTGGCTCTTAGACTCCGCACCCTGGGGAATCTATGCTCTAGCTCCCAGTGGGATCTGTGTTGGTGCTCCATTAGGCCTGCTTCCTGAACCTCCCAGAGTTCAATCCGCAGCAGTCAGTCCTAGGGTCCACTACCTTAGCGGTGCACCCCTGACTCCTACGGAGTGCATCTGTCACCTGGACTCAGGTGACCTGACATAGAGACATCCCCTAAAAGACTTGAAGCTGTAATTGCAGCGAAAGGTGGTTCTACAAAGTATTGACTCCGGGAGGCTGAATACAAATACACGCCACACTTTTCACATATTGAAAACCATCTATCATTTTCCTTGTCAAAAGAAGTTTATTGAGTATACAATGTTATAAAGATACATAACATCTATCATTTTCCTTCAACTTCACAATTATGTGCCACTTTGTGTTGGTCTATCACATAAAATCCCAATAAAATACATTTACGTTTTTGGTTGTAACATGACAAAATGTGGAACATTTCAAGGGGTATGAATACTTTTTCAAGGCACTGTATATATAACTATATCTATATCTATCTATCTATCTATCTATCTATCTATCTATCTATCTATCTATCTATCTATCTATCTATCTAGATATTAGGGGTGCAACTGATCAAAAAACTCACGGTTCGGATCGTTTCTCGGATCAACAAAAAAAAAAATCTCCCCCACTGTAATATCCACAATCTCCCCCACTGTAATAATATATTAGCAGGGTATTGGCGGGTATATTGGCAGGGTATTGGCAGAGTATTGGCAGGATATTGGCAGAGTATTGCAGAGTATTGCAGAGTATTGTCAGGGCATTGCAGAGTATTGTCAGGGCATTGCAGAGTATTGTCAGGGCATTGCAGAGTATTGGTAGAGTATTGCAGAGTATTGGCAGGGCATTGCAGAGTTTTGGCAGGGGGGAGAGAGAAACCGGCGTCATGACATGACGCCGGTTTGTTACAAGTGATCGCTCCGTCATTTGACGGAGCGATCACGTGGTAAACGGCCGCCGGGTATACCAAGAAGGCCGCCGCTCCGGAGCTAGGCCGAAGCCGCGGCCTTTCCTGAGGCCACAGAGCACTTCGCGGATCGCGGGTGTCCCGATCCGCGGAGGTTGATCCGTACGGATCACGGATCATGAACGTTCCGTTGCACCCCTAATAGATATAGATATAGATATCTATCTATAGATATATATACAGTGGGGACAGAAAGTATTCAGACCCCCTTAAATTCTTCACTCTTTGTTATATTGCAGCCATTTGCTAAAATCATTAAGAGCCCTTTCACACCGGGCTGCCCACAGCGCCAGCGGTAAACCGCCGCTATTTTTAGCGGCGTTTTACCGTCGGATTAGCGGCGCATTTCGGCCGCAAGCGGGGCGCTTTTACCCCCGCTAGCGGCCGAGAAAGGGTTAAAACCGCCCTCAATAGCTTTCAATGGGGAGCAGCGGTGGAGGAGCGGTAAACACACCGTTCCTTCACCGCTCCAAAGAAGCTGCTGGCAGGACTTTTTTTCCCGTCCTGCCAGCGCAGCGCTTCGGTGTGAAAGCCCTCGGGCTTTCACACTGGAGACAATGCTGCAGCTGTTTGAGGGCGGATTGCAGGCGCTATTTTTAATGCTATAGCGCCTGCAAAACGCCCTCGGCGTGAAAGGGGTCTTAAGTTCATTTTTTTCCTCATTAATGTACACACAGCACCCCATATTGACAGAAAAACACAGAATTGTTGACATTTTTGCAGATTTATTAAAAAAGAAAAACTGAAATATCACATGGTCCTAAGTATTCAGACCCTTTGCTCAGTATTTAGTAGAAGCACCCTTTTGACCTAATACAGCCATGAGTCTTTTTGGGAAAGATGCAACAAGTTTTTCACACCTGGATTTGGGGATCCTTTGCCATTCCTCCTTGCAGATCCTCTCCAGTTCTGTCAGGTTGGATGGTAAACGTTGGTGGACAGCCATTTTTAGGTCTCTCCAGAGATGCTCGATTGGGTTTAAGTCAGGGCTCTGGCTGGGCCATTCAAAAACAGTCACAGAGTTGTTGTGAAGCCACTCCTGCATTATTTTAGCTGTGTGCTTAGGGTCATTGTTTTGTTGGAAGGTAAACCTTCGGCCCAGTCTGAGGTCCTGAGCACTCTGGAGAAGGTTTTCGTCCAAGATATCCCTGTACTTGGCCGCATTCATCTTTCCCTCGATTGCAAACAGTCGTCCTGTCCCTGCAGCTGAAAAACACCCCCACAGCATGATGCTGCCACCACCATGCTTCACTGTTGGGACCGTATTGGACAGGAGATGAGCAGTGCCTGGTTTTCTCCGGACATACTGCTTAGAATTAAGGCCAAAATGTTCTATCTTGGTCTCATCAGACCAGAGAATCTTATTTCTCACCATCTTGGAGTCCTTCAGGTTTTTTTTAGCAAACTCCATGCGGGCTTTCATGTGTCTTGCACTGAGGAGAGGCTTCCGTCGGGCCACTCTGCCATAAAGCCCCGACTGGTGGAGGGCTGCAGTGATGGTTGACTTTCTACAACTTTCTCCCATCTCCCGACTGCATCTCTGGAGCTCAGCCACAGTGATCTTTGGATTCTTCTTTACCTCTCTCACCAAGGCTCTTCTCTCCCGATAGCTCAGTTTGGCCGGAAGGCCAGCTCTAGGAAGGGTTCTGGTCATCCCAAATGTCTTCCATTTAAGGAATTATAGAGGCCACTGTGCTCTTAGGGACCTTAAGTGTAGCAGAAATTTTTTTGTAACCTTGGCCAGATCTGTGCCTTGCCACAATTCTGTCTCTGAGCTCTTCAGGCAGTTCCTTTGACCTTATGATTCTCATTTGCTCTGACATGCACTGTGAGCTGTAAGGTCTTATATATATATATATATATATATATATATATATATATATATATATATATATATATATATATATATATTTAGACAGGTGTGTGGCTTCCTTAATCAAGTCCAATCAGTATAATCGAACACAGCTGGACTCAAATGAAGGTGTAGAACCATCTCAAGGATGATCAGAAGAAATGGACAGCCCCTGAGTGTCACAGCAAAGGGTCTGAATACTTAGGACCATGTGATATTTCAGTTTTTCTTTTTTAATAAATCTGCAAAAATGTCAACAATTCTGTGTTTTTCTGTCAATATGGGGTGCTGTGTGTACATTAATGAGGAAAAAAATGAAAAATGATTTTAGCAAATAGCTGCAATATAACAAAGAGTGAAAATTTTAAGGGGGTCTGAATACTTTCCGTCCCCACTGTAAGCCTTTAAAATTAGCACTTTTGATTTTTCATGTTCGTGTCCCATAGACTTTAACAGTGTTCGTGTGTTTGTCCGTTCTTTGCCTGTTTGCATGTTCTGGTGCGAACCGAACCGGGGGGTGCTCGGCTCATCCTTAATGCTTATAATTCCATAACCTTGATCCACCCATCAAGGCATTCTAATATTTGCATATCTCCTTCCAAGTGCAGGGCTGAGGGTCCTTACGAGGAGTACTGAGAGAGGGTGCTTTGTTCAGGAATCTATGTACACCACCTTGCTGAGCACTCTAACCAGCCCTGATCTGCTTGCAATGCATATGTATCACCCTCTAGTGTGCAGTGTAGTAAGCTAAATTTATGCTGACTCATAGTAGTTTATGTGAGTCTGGTAATGCTGTGGATTCAGCTTAAGGTCAGGCTGGAAGGTTCTGCAGACCAGTCCTCTATCGCCTCCCCATGATTCTGGAGGCCCATGGAAACTTCTAGAAGCTAGTGGGTGAAGGTAAAGAGGCTGGGTCTGAATGTTGATGGGAGTTTGGACCAATCCCCAGGCAGGAAGCCTGGCAGGGCAGTGAAACTGGCCCATAAATATTGAAGAGCCTGGCCAGTTTGGTGGTCGGGTTAAAGCTGGAGTGCTGAGACTGTGTTGTGAGGCTTGGGAAGGGAACCCCGGGGCTGGAAAGGAGAGGAAGCTCAAGAGAGGGATCTCTGTTACCTTTCTTATTCAGAAGACCTGGACATCAGCTTCTAACTTTAGCTTGTTCAAATAAGCTTTGACAAAAAAAAACCTGGAAGCTGATTGGTTCCTATGAAGAGCTCCACCAGATTTTGCCTGCTCCAATTTTAGTAAATCAACCCCTCTGTGAGTACCTCTGCACCCCCAGTGCCTATAAGGGAGAAGGCTGCCAGTTGCAGCATGCTTTCCCAGGGAAAGTGTCTCAGCTAAACCTTAATCCCTAGCTTTGAGACACTTTTCAAGGCAGCCAGATGGGCTGGTATTATCTGCAAGTGTTGGAATTTTCTGAGGTTCTACTAAGGCAATGGTTCTCAACTCCGGTCAGCCAGGTTTTATGTATTACCTTGGGGAGATGCAGACTAGAATACTGCAATCACTGAGCAGCAAATGATATCACCTGTAATGTATTTCATTTATCTGTTAGTGGGCCCCGAGGACAGGGGTTGAGAACCACTGGTCCTCCTGTAGGGGGCCCGGGCACATAGAGGGTCCAGACAGCAGGAGGATTGGTGGAGAAGAGAATGAAGAATGACAACATCTCTCACCCAGCAACTCAAAGCCGGTTTCTCCCCCTCTCTCTCCCACTGGCTTTCAGCTAGTGGGTGAGACACACAGAGGGCCCGGATTTAGAGTGTGCTGGGGCGGGATGTGCCCACCCACATTTCAGTTCTGCCCCCAATGGCTGTTCACTGCTGAGCTCCTTCCCCCACCCCCGCCTGCACTCACAGCTAGGACGAGGAGACGGAAGCCTGGAGGCTGGAGCAGTGAGAGATGAAGAGCCAGGAGGAGGTGTGCTGTGTTCTGCTCTCCCCTCCTGTCAGAAGAGTGCTGATCTATACAGTACAGGAGACCGGATCGCTCTTACTGTAGATAGCATTGTACTGTACACACACACTGCCCCCTATCTCCTCCATGGGCTACCACAGGGCGGTGTGTGTGTGTGTACAGTGCAATGCGATCTACAATAAGAGCGATACGGTCTCCTGTACTGTATAGACCAGCGCTCTTCTGACAGGAGGGGAGAGCAAAACACAGCACACCTCCTCCGGGATTTATAGTGGCTTCCCCCTGTATGTTGGGCAGGGGGATGGGCAGCTACCTGTAATGGGGATTTTGGGAGGGGGGATTTGTGCAGGAGGAAGAATAGGGGGGGATACGAGCTAGGAGGAGAGTTGGGGGGGGGCAGGGGGGTTGAACCAGGAGAGGGGATATCTGTGCCAGGAGAGGGGATGTTTGTGTTTTGGAAGGGGGGAGGGGTGGGGGATTAGTGCTGGAGGGGATTTGGGTAGGGAGGAAGAATTTGTGTTGCGAAGGGTAATTTTATAGGGGGTTGTGCTAGGAAGAAGGGTTTGTGGAAATTTGTCCTAGGGGGGGGGGGATTATTGAAGAAAGAAGATTTGTGCTGGAAGGGGAGATGGGGGGGATTTTGTGCCAGGAGGGGTGGGGAATTTGGGCTAATAGGGAGGGCTAGGGGGGATTTGTGCTGGAAGGGGGGGATTTGGGGAGAAGATTTGTGCTAGGATAGAAAGTTTGAGAAGAAAGAGGATATTATTATTATTATTATTATACAGTATTTATATAGTGCCAACAGTTTACGTAGCGCTTTACAACTTGATATGTGCTAGGCGGGTGATTTTTTTTAATTTGGGGGGGCCTGTCCGGTATGCTGTACGAGGCCCCTAGATTTCTAACAGCAGCCCTGACTACACACAGAGAAGCACAGAGACTTAGTGATGGCGTAGCTGGGTCTTACCCTGGGTATGTAATAAAAACTGAATGTTTTTTTCTAAAGAGAGATTAACTGCTTGCCGACCGCCAGCTGTCAATTGGCGGTGCGGCTCTCGTTGCGGGAGGGCATCATATGACGCCCTCGACTTTCCAGCCCACCAGGGGGCGCACGATTGCCCGGTAACACAGCAGGACCGTGGATCTGTGTGTGTAAACACACAGATCCAGGTCCTGTCAGAGGAGAGGAGACCGATGGTGTGTTCTCAGTACAGAGGACACCGGTTTCCTCCTCTTGTTAATCCCCTCCCCCTACAGTTAGAATCACTCCCTAGAAACATAATAAACCCCTCGATCGCCCCCTAGTGTTAACCCCTTCCCTGCCAGTCACATTTATACAGTAATCAGTGCATTTTTATAGCACGGATCGCTGTATAAATGTGAATGGTCCCAAAAATGTGTCAAAAATGTCCGATATGTCCGCCACAATAAAAATGATATAAATCTATCCCCTATTTTGTAGACGCTATAACTTTTGCGCAAACCAATCAATATACGCTTATTGCAAATTTTTTTACCAAAAATATGTAGAAGAATAAATATCAGCCTAAACTGAGGAAAAAATTTGATAAAAAAAAAAAAAATTGGATATTTATTATAGCAAAAAGTAAAAAATATTGTGTTTTTTTCAAACTTGTCACTCTTTTGTTTATAGCGCAAAAAATAAAAACCGCAGAGGTGATCAAATACCACCAAAAGAAAGCTCTATTTGTGGGGAAAAATGATAACAATTTCATCTGAGTACAGTGTTGCATGACCACACTATTGTCATTCAAAGTGTGACAGCGCTGAAAGCTGAAAATGGCTTATGCAGGAAGGGGGTGAAAATGCACTGTATTGAGGTGGTTAAACTTCAACTTTAAATGTTCCAATTTTTTATAGAATTCTAGGACCACTACTGTGTAATTTTAGTAAAAGGCTACACTTATTAGAGTGGCTTTTTATTACACGCGTGTTTGTTTGACTCTTCAAATATAGTTGTCTATTACAGTTGGAGCACACTGCAGGTACCCAGGCAGAACTTTGAGAGGGACGGCAGAGGTGGTTCCTCAATTATGCAAATTAGGCGGTCGCCTTAGGCCTCACACTTTCAAGGGTCTCACGGCTGCCTAATTTGCCCAATTGAAGAGCCACCTCTGGGTTCCAGAGATTGACCACCTCGCTCACCCACACGGCCAGCACCTCTTCCTTCTCTCAGCCAGGCGAGGAACCGCATCGCTCAGCTAGGATTGCTGCCCGCACGTACCAGCTACAGACAGGCTCCAGGGAGGGCAGGCAAGTGAAAGATGCGGAGCCACAGCCACCTCAGCATCGCGACTGGAATTTAGCTGTTACCACACCCACTGCCTGCCAAGCACACTGCTGGAGTGGACAGACAATAGGGACACCCGTGCCACTACCACATTATTAGAGCCGGCCAGCCAGAGAGCGATCACCCAGCCTGAATGTCTGCAGGTCACAAGTGAGTTCCGGTCTGGACACCCTGTCCTCTCCTCCTTCCCAGGGTGAGACTGCATTTGGCCATGGAGATTGCTGGGCTGTATGGAGGATTGATTGTAAATTGTAAAGTTGACTGTAAATGTAGCACCCTCGTCCTAAAAGTAGGGCTACAGGCAAATTTAGTTATGCTGGGTGGTAGCCAGCCTGGCCAATATGTAGTGTTTAGTGGTCAAATTACTTCACTACTAATCCTGTTTAGCTGTGGTTTCTCCCTTTTGTCAGTAGGTGGTGCTGTTGCCTGTGACAGTGTGATGAGCTGCAGTGAGTTCAGGTTATAGATAAACATACATTTCTCAGCCAATCATATTTGCTGCTATGCATGCCTGGAAAAGGATTTTTTTTTTTGAAGGATTCAGGTGATCTCAGTCTTCCCGCCCAGGGCTACGGCCTGGGTGGATGTGTGTGTGTGGAACTGTTCCTGGCTGCTAGGCCTGAAACCTGAGGCCTATCCAGGTGTTAAAGTTTTGGTTGAGAAAAGCCTGCTAAAGATCCAGAAATTATTCTAAGTGGAATGGAGTTCTAAGGAAGCACCAGAGGGGACTCTTCATGAGCTGGAGGTTATGAAGTGGCTCGGAGGCCTTCAAGAGAGAACGCATCCAAGGGAATCTGTGTATGACATTGTCTGCCTAGTCTCACCTATTTTTGTCTAAGAAGCAGGGCTTTTTTTCAGCGGGAACGCGGGGGAACGCAGTTCCGGCACCTCCACCACTGAATGTATGTAATGGCAAGGAGTGCTGGGTTGTGCTACAGTGTCTAATGATGCTGGCTGCTGATGGATCTATTGTTGCTGGAGGGGATCTATTTCAGCAGAAGGGTTGATTGCTGCTGGGGAGGTCTATTGTTGCTGGTGGAGGATCTATTGTTGCTGGGGGTGGGTCTTATGTTGCTGGGGGGTCAGTTGTCGCTGGGAGGGATCTGCTGTTGAGGGCGTAGTCTATTATAGCTGGCTGCTAGAGGGTCTATTGTTGCTGGGTGGTATTTTGTTGTAGGTGGTCCATTGTTGCAGAGGGGGGGTCTATTGTTGCTGGTGGGTCTATTGTAGTTGGCTGTGGGGGTCTATTTTACTGCTTTTCTTGTTATCAATAACAAATTCCATATAGATTACTTAGTACCACAAATGTTACTTGATTCTGTATTCTCTAAAAGGGGCAGTGCTGGGAGGTAGGTAGGGGGTGGAACCAAGGACTGGTGCACAGAGGTAGGTAGGGGCAAAGACAATGGGTAATTCCCAAAAGGGGGAGTTCTTGCACCTATTCTTTGAGAAAAAAAGCCCTGCTAAGAAGTCTGCCAATCTGTCTGTTGCTGATCGTTATTAAGGGTGTCCTGTGCCCAATACCCTCTCTCCCACATTTTTCCTGTTTGGGAAAATAACTTCTCTCTTGTTTAACCACTTCAGCCCCGGAAGGTTTTACCCCCTTCGTGATCACTTTTTACAATTTGGCAGTGCACTGCTTTAACTGGTAATTGCGCAGTCATGCAATACTGTACCCAAACAAAATTTGCTTCCTTTCTTTCCCACAAATAGAGCTTTCTTTTGGTGGTATTTGATCACCTCTGCCGGTTTTTATTTTTTTGCGATATAAATGAAAAAAGACCGAACATTTTGAAAAAGAATTATATTTTCTACTTTTCGTTATAATAAAAATACAATAAACTCAGTCTTAGTCATACATTTAGACCAAAAAGCATTCAGCCACATGTGTGAGACTTTTTTGGGAGCCTAGCCTGAGTCCATGGAATATTTTATAGTTGCGGGAAAATGACACTTTTTTTTTTTTTTTTTTGCACAAAGTTGCCACTAAATGATATATTGCTCAAACATGCCATGGGCTTATGTGGAATTACACCCCAAAATACATTCTGCTGCTTCTCCTGAGTACGGGGATACCACATGTGTGGGACTTTTTGGGAGCCTAGCCGCGTACGGGACCCCGAAAACCAAGCATCGCCTTTAGGATTTCTAAGAGCGTAAATTTTTGATTTCACTCCTCACTACCTCTATCGAAAAGCCAGTGGCATGCAAAACAAACCTCAAAAACTTCCACCCGGTGCCAAAAAAAAGTGCCCACACATAGAGAGTGAAACACAAAAACGTGCAACGGGTGTACAGAGTCCTCCACTAGGGAAGGACCTTACCCTGATCCCCCGGGGCGTTAGGCTCCAGACAGGGACTGAGGTACTCAGACAAAGGGTCCATCTGGCCGAAACCAGGTGGACCGCCTGTGACGGGGGGGGCCCGTGGAACTCAGAATACATCTTATGTCTAAGGCACCCTGTGCCATCCTGGCACAGGGTGAGTGAGAAAATATATCTTGGACTACTTAAAATGGGACAGTAATATTTGTCCACAATATGTCCCAGGATGTATGTAGAGGCTATTATTGGTTTGGTTGATTCTGAACGCAACCTGTTAATTGAATGAGCTGATCACATTGTCCTCTATACAATGTAGGAGACGGGACGACTCCTATTGGAGCTCATGTTAATTAGGATTTGTTTGTATTGTTAATTGTAATTAGCTCCAGCTATTGTGTTGATATAACTGTGTGAAGCTCGGTGACCACAAGTCTGGGCGAAAGGTCATGTCTCAGTCACCTAGGCTGTATAAAGGATTAGATAATTAGGTCATGTTAATTAAGTTACAGTTGTATTGTTAGAGGAGGTTCCAACGGCATATAAAGTCTTGTAATTTTGATTCTAAAAAAAGTCAGTTCTTGGTAGCAACAAGCAAGTGTCGCCTTGTTTGTGCTCAGAGAGGTTGGGATATCTGTATACAGACTGGGAGGAAGTGGTATATGACGGAAGCACTCAAGCGGAGTGTGGGACGTTCCGTGACATTGGTGGCAAGCAGCGGGAAAGCTTCCTGAAGTCTGGGACATCCAAACCTCCAACTGGATCCAAGATCAGCATAGCAGACTTCAGTCACCCCAGCGGAGATATGGACCTGGCATCAGAATTCCCGGGGCTGCTGCGAATCATCCTTTCAACATACACCAGGACTGTGTCTGAGGATGAATACCTGGAGCTTAGGCAGCAAATTCGGGTGGAGCTCTGGATTGCAGCCCTCCGTCTCGCTGGTATAAAACAGGGCAAGTGCTTTCCAACCCAAGAGCAACGGGCCAGTGACCAACGGGCATTGCGGATGGCATTCCTGGGAGAGCAGCCCCAGGAGCAATGGGTGACTGAGTTGGACAGGTTGGTCCAGCAGGAGATAGATCTGGACAATTGTTATCGGGCTCTGCAATGGCACGCAGAGGAGGGATATTTAGGGGAGACGACAGAATGCTCTCCAGAGGGATATGACTTTGGCGGCCCTGGATTGCTGTGGGAGAACCTTACAGATCTTTTTATGTTTGGCGATGAAGGGGAACCTGACCTTGAGGACCTGAGAGAATATAGAGAGTCTATGCTCAGTCTTGCAGGGGTCTCAGAGCTCAAACCTGATCTGGACCATTTGCTAAGGAAGGAACAGAATCTGGAAAGGGCATACAGGAAACTGCTAGAACAAGTTCAGCAGCATGCCAGAGAATCGGCAGTGGAAAATCCGGAGATTGCCGTCCCCAAACCTGAAGTGCTGACAACAGGGCAGAGCTCTGCTAACCTCTGCCCAGAAATGATAGCATCTTCTGGGTTCCATGGACAGGAGATGGTGAACCTCTATCCCCAGACATCAGTTGCAGAGACATGGGATTTGATAGACTTTTCTGTAGAGGAAGAACAACCTGATGAGCCTCCAGCAGAAGAGCTGCTATCAGGGCCAAAGTTCACTGTGTTCTGCCCAGCACCAACAGTGGCTTCGGCCTTCTTGAGAGAAGAGGTAGTCGGCCTTTCTCCCACAACACTGACAGGGACATGTGATTTTCTGCCAGCAGCATCTATGGAGTTAAAACAAACTTCTCCAGCTGAAGATCTGGTAACTGAACAGAGGGTCCAAGACCTCTGTCCCACACTTTTACCAATTCCAGAGACTGGGGATTTAATAGACGTTTCTGTAGAGGAGGAACCACCTGGCAAACCCCCAGCAGAAGTGCTGGCAACCGGACAGAGGGTCCAAGACCTCCGCCCCACACCTGCAGCAATTGTGGAGGCTCAGGGTGAGAAGATGGCAATCACTTCCCAGCAGCAGATACAGGGGGAGAAGGGAGAGGAGGTGTGTGTTGTCCCTCCCCAACAGTTGGCCAGGGTGGAGGAAGCGGGCTTTCCTCCCCAGCAAAGATCCATGCACCTGGGAGACAGTACCATCGACATGTCGTCCCAGCAGCCAGATGAGGGAATGGAAAAGGAAGCAGCCGGCTCACCTCCCCAATGGCAGCTACACAGTTTGGGAGTGGAGGAAGCCAGCCCCCTGCCCCAACGGTTAGCCGGAGCGGAGGATGCGGAGTCCCCAGCAGAAGTGCTGGCAACAGGGCAGAGTGCTACCAACCTCTGCCCAGCACCGGCAACAACTACAGAGTTCCAGGGAGGCGGGGCAGTCGGCCTCCCTCTCCAACAGTTAGCCGGAACAGATGGTGTGGGGTTTCCAGCAGAAGGGCTGGCAACAGGGCCGAGGACTGCTATACTCTGCCCTCAACTAACAGAGGATGGATTTCCTGTGAAGGTGGATGGGTGGAACAACTACAGAGTTCCAGGGAGGCGGGGCAGTCGGCCTCCCTCTCCAACAGTTAGCCGGAACAGATGGTGTGGGGTTTCCAGCAGAAGGGCTGGCAACAGGGCCGAGGACTGCTATACTCTGCCCTCAACTAACAGAGGATGGATTTCCTGTGAAGGTGGATGGGTGGAACAACTACAGAGTTCCAGGGAGGCGGGGCAGTCAGCCTCCCTCTCCAACAGTTAGCCGGAACAGATGGTGTGGGGTTTCCAGCAGAAGGGCTGGCAACAGGGCCGAGGACTGCTATACTCTGCCCTCAACTAACAGAGGATGGATTTCCTGTGAAGGTGGATGGGACTTCAGTCTCCACCTGTATACCCCAGGGATGCTGGGCAGTGGGCCCAGATCCCCAACAGCATGACAGAGTGAGCCCATACACCCTGTCTTCTCTCCAGCGGCAGAAAGGATTCCAGGGAGAAGGGCCAGTCCAGGCCTCTCCCCAGCGGCAGATATGTTCTCTGAGAGAGGCAGAGGTTGGCTGGGTGAGTAATGCTTTGTTTGGAACAATTTATTTGGTGTACTGTGTGGGTACAGGCAGTAGAGGACTGGAACTATGGACTAACTTCGGAGTCAACCCGTCTGGGGTCTCCTCCTGTGTTAGTCTTCTGCCGAAAGGGGAGAGATGTGACGGGGGGGCCCGTGGAACTCAGAATACATCTTATGTCTAAGGCACCCTGTGCCATCCTGGCACAGGGTGAGTGAGAAAATATATCTTGGACTACTTAAAATGGGACAGTAATATTTGTCCACAATATGTCCCAGGATGTATGTAGAGACTATTATTGGTTTGGTTGATTCTGAACGCAACCTGTTAATTGAATGAGCTGATCACATTGTCCTCTATACAATGTAGGAGACGGGACGACTCCTATTGGAGCTCATGTTAATTAGGATTTGTTTGTATTGTTAATTGTAATTAGCTCCAGCTATTGTGTTGATATAACTGTGTGAAGCTCGGTGACCACAAGTCTGGGCGAAAGGTCATGTCTCAGTCACCTAGGCTGTATAAAGGATTAGATAATTAGGTCATGTTAATTAAGTTACAGTTGTATTGTTAGAGGAGGTTCCAACGGCATATAAAGTCTTGTAATTTTGATTCTAAAAAAAGTCAGTTCTTGGTAGCAACAAGCAAGTGTCGCCTTGTTTGTGCTCAGAGAGGTTGGGATATCTGTATACAGACTGGGAGGAAGTGGTATATGACGGAAGCACTCAAGCGGAGTGTGGGACGTTCCGTGACACCGCCATTTATTTACATTGTTTTTTTGTTTTTTTTGTACACTTTTATTTGTAACTGTAACGGTTCCAGGTTTGGGTCTCTCAAAATGCGATTGCATCTTTGGAGACCCTGTGAAAGTGTGTCCTAGTCTGTGCAGTGCTGTACCCTACTCTAATACTCCACTAGTGTGTGGTAGCGTTCAAAACATTCACCGATGCAAAGACCAGGTTGGCCAGGACAGGAGAAACAATAATAGCGGGCAATTAAGTACGGCGCCATCAACTGGTCACACCCCTCCCATATTAAGGTTGTAATCATGGACACAGAGGTATTTGCGTGATGGGAGGACAGAACGAAAAACATTACGATTATCCCTCCACTTGACTGCAAGCAATTACTTCTCAAGTAGGCTCTCTCCCCCAGTCTAAGTTGGGGACTATACAAGCCGCTGGGGTAAGCCCCGGCGATTAGATTAGTCCCACACAATCTTACCAGCACTCTCTATGTAGTTTGGGCAGTTCTTGTGCCCCACGTGACTATCTTTTCCCTCGTAAACCATAAAACTATATGTATAGCCTGTTGCCCTGTCACAGAGCTTATACATCTTGACCCCATATCTGGCACGCTTGCTGGGAAGATACTGTTTGAATGACAAGCAGCCAGAAAACGTAATCAGGGACTCATCAACGCAGACAACTTGATCGGGAGTAAACAAGGCTGCAAACTGTTGGTTGAAGTGATTTACGAGGGGCTGAATTTTGTGGAGCCAATCGTATTCAGGGTCACATTGTCATTAAAGTGCATGAACCGCAAGATCTGCTCGTATCGTGCCCTGGTCATGGAGGCAGAGAACACGGGCATATGATGAATTGGGTCAGTGGACCAATATGATCGCAACTCACGTTATTTAGTTATGCCCATGAGAAAGGATAGGCCCAGGAAGGTCTTAAATTCGGAAACCATAATAGGTTTCCATTCTCTGGCAGGGGTCAAATGGGGATTAGCGGCGATGAATTGACCAGCATACAAATTGCTTTGGTCCACAATAGATCTATAGAGATCTTCCATAAAAAAACAGCAAATAAAAATCAAGTGACGTAAAATCAACTGTTTCTACCTGAATTCCGGTTTGACCAGTGAATGGGGGAAGTACGGGTGGTGCAGAAGTGGTGGGTTCCCAATTAGGATTGGCAAATGCAGCAGGAAGGGCACTATGGGCTTGACGGGCCTGTGTTTGTCTTCTTGGTGGCTGGGGGACACTACTTGTGCTTGCCACTGCACCAGCTTGAACTGCACTTATGGGACTCGCCACGTCACCAGGTGTTACTGCAGTGCTGGATGTACGACCAGTGCCAGTTCACCAGAAGGATGAGCGACACTAGTACTGGCTCTCTGCTCCATACGAGAGCCCTGCGGTACTTGCACCTCAACAACAGAAGAAGAACCGGGTCAGGTACGCCTGACCTTAGGGGCCACTACTCCGTCGTCAGAGCTATCTGTCAGGGTGTCTCTGCTGTCTACCGGTTTGTATTCTGAGCCTAAATCTGACAGTTGGGTGACTTCCTCTTCACTCTCATCTGTCATGCTCAGAAACATGTACTTCACTAGTGTACCTCTGATTGGACATTTTGGCCTCTAAATTTACTGGTACAACTAGTGAAACTTACAGGCAAAAAAGAGCACCTGATTGTCGGAGCCTGCTTCAATCACTACCAAAAAAACTGCAATCAGGCCAGACTCTGCGAACGCTGCAGTTATGTTTGTTGTGGTTTGTAAGTGACAGTAATCGATTGATACTGCACTTGGGTGGGCTGGGCGATGAGGCTAAATGCAGGTATCTGGACTGATCCAGCTAACGCCACGTTTTTGGGAACCCTAAACTACTGGGGACGCTAATATAGTTCTGATCAGATCAAAGATATTGATCCGTTCAGACACTATACTACTAAGGGAGGTGTTTTTTTTTGTTTTTTTGTACACTTTTATTTGTAACTGTAACGGTTCCAGGTTTGGGTCTCTCAAAATGCGATTGCATCTTTGGAGACCCTGTGAAAGTGTGTCCTAGTCTGTGCAGTGCTGTACCCTACATTAATACTCCACTAGTGTGTGGTAGCGTTCAAAACATTCACCGATGCAAAGACCAGGTTGGCCAGGACAGGAGGGACAATAATAGCGGGTGTTACGCCTATATCCGCGTTTTCCACAGACACAACATCTTCTTTGCGATGATCGATTGGTAAGGGAGGGCATATGGAAAATGCCTCATGCAGCCGGCTCACTGCATTTGCATTGGGAAGTTGGGCCACAGCACTGCATCTCTTCCTGGAATTTAAGGAAGGATCCAGTTCGTCCTGACGCTTTGTATAGCACATAAGCGTTCAGAAGAGCCAATTGGAATAGGTATACAGACACTTTTTTGTACCAGCGTCTGGCCTTATGGGCAATTAAGTACGGCGCCATCAACTGGTCGTTGAGGTCCACCCCTCCCATATTAAGGTTGTATTCGTGGACACAGAGGGGTTTCTCCACAACACCAGTCGCCGTTGGAATTTTGACTGTCGTATTTGCGTGATGGGAGGACAGAACGAAAAACATTATGATTATCCCTCCACTTGACTGCAAGCAATTACTTCTCAAGTAGGCTCTCTCCCCCAGTCTAAGTTGGAGACTATACAAGCCGATTAGATTAGTCCCACACAATCTTACCAGCACTCCCTATGTAGTTTGGGCAGTTTTTGTGCCCCACGTGACTATCTTTTCCTCGTAAACCATAAAACTATATGAATAACCTGTTGCCCTGTCACAGAGCTTATACATCTTGACCCCATATCTGGCACGCTTGCTGGTAAGATACTGTTTGAATGACAAGCGGCCAGAAAACTTAATCAGGGACTCATCAACGCAGACAACTTGATCGGGAGTAAACAAGGCTGCAAACTGTTGGTTGAAGTGGTTTACAAGGGGCTGAATTTTGTGGAGCCAATCGTATTCAGGGTCACATTGTCATTAAAATGCATGAACCGCAAGATCTGCTCGTATCGTGTCCTGGTCATGGAGGCAGAGAACACGGGCATATGATGAATTGGGTCAGTGGACCAATATGATCGCAACTCACGTTATTTAGTTATGCCCATGAGAAGGGATAGGCCCAGGAAGGTCTTAAATTCGGAAACCATAATAGGTTTCCATTCTCTGGCAGGGGTTAAATGGGGATTAGCGGCGATGAATTGACCAGCATACAAATTGCTTTGGTCCACAATAGATCTATAGAGATCTTCCATGAAAAAAACAGCGAATAAAAATCAAGTGACGTAAAATCAACTGTTTCCACCTGAATTCCGGTTTGACCAGTGAATGGGTGAAGTACGGGTGGTGCAGAAGTGGTGGGCTCCCAATTAGGATTGGCAAATGCAGCAGGAAGGGCACTATGGGTTAGACGGGCCTGTGTTTGTCTTCTTGGTGGCTGGGGGACACTACTTGTGCTTGCCACCGCACCAGCTTGAACTGCACTTATGGGACTCGCCACGTCACCAAGTGTTACTGCAGTGCTGGATGTACAACCAGGATGCACAAGGCCACTGGTGCTTGCCAGTTCACCAGAAGGATGAGCGACACTAGTACTGGCTCTCTGCTCCATACGAGAGCCCTGCAGTTCTTGAACCTCAACAACAGAAGAAGAACGGGGTCGGGTACGCCTGACCTTAGGGGCCACTACTCCGTCGTCAGAGCTATCTGTCAGGGTGTCGCTGCTGTCTACCGGTTTGTATTCTGAGCCTAAATCTGACAGTTGGGTGACTTCCTCTTCACTCTCATCTGTCATGCTCAGAAACATGTACTTCACTAGTGTACCTCTGATTGGACATTTTGGCCTCTAAATTTACTGGTACAACTTGTGAAACTCACAGGCAAAAAGAGCACCTGATTGTCGGAGCCTGCTTCAATCGCTACCAAAAAAACTGCAATCAGGCCAGACTCTGCGAACGCTACAGTAATCGATTGATACTGCACTTGGGTGGGCTGGGCGATGGGGCTAAATGCAGGTATCTGGGCTGATCCAGCTAACGCCACGTTTTTGGGAACCCTAAACTACTGGGGACGCTAATATAGTTCTGATCAGATCAAAGATATTGATCCGTTTAGACACTATACTACTAAGGGAGGTGTATGGTGCGTGCATGGGTGTTACCGCTACTGGCACTAATCTGACGCTGCCTCGGGCTGACGCTGACCCTAACTGACACTAAAACCTAACTGATGTCACCTGCCAGGTCATTATAGGGTTAAACATTTATTGGGTAATATACGGTGGGTGCCCTGACACTATAAAAAACAAACTAACTAACCAGCGTCACCCATAACATTAATACGATGATCACTGGTGAAAGGGTTAACCGGGGGGGCGATCAAGTTGTTAAACCTTTATTAGGGGGGTACCCTAGACCTACCTGGGCCTTCTACTAACTGCCCTAACTGCCCCAAAGCAGATTAGAGTCACAAGTGACACCAATGCAATGATCAGTGAAAACTGCAATTGGTGACACAGGGACAGGGAGTGAAGGGGTTAACTGGGGGGGGTTTGATCAGGAGGTGAAAAGTGTGCCTAGGTGTACTGGTGTTAGTGTAGTGTTGGTGCAACCTACATTTAGATGTCCTCTCTCCTCTCTCTGGAACCGAAAAGAATTCCAGGAGAGGAGATGACATAACTTCCCCTGCCAGTGTTCACACTTACAGGCAGGGGAGGCATTTCATTTGCCAGAACCGATCAGAAGGTCCAGGCCAGAAATCATTGGCCTGGACCTGAAGATTGATCGGTTCTGGAATGAATCCGATAGTCGTGCGCAAGCATGCCCTGTACGGGTTTGGGGTTTCGCTTAGCAGTGCCAATCTGCCACAGTAAAAGTACGTGAGCCGGTCGCGCATCTGTGCCATTCTGCCACAGTACATAGTTACATATATAGTTACATAGTACGTGAGGTTGAAAAAAGACACAAGTCCATCAAGTCCAACCTATGTGTGATTATGTGCAGTATTACATTGTATATCCCTGTATGTTGTGGTCATTCAGGTGCTTATCTAATAGTTTCTTGAATCTATCGATGCTCCCCGCTGAGACCACCGCCTGTGGAAGGGAATTCCACATTCTTGTCGCTCTTACAGTAAAGAACCCTCTACGTAGTTTAAGGTTAAACCTCTTTTCTTCTAATTTTAATGAGTGGCCACGAGTTTTGTTAAACTCTCTTCTGCGAAAAAGTTTTATTTCTATTGTAGGGTCACCAGTACGGTATTTGTACATTGAAATCATATCCCCTCTCAATCGTCTTTTCTCCAGAGAGAATAAGTTCAGTGCTCGCAACCTTTCCTCATAACTAAGATCCTCCAGACCCTTTATTAGCTTTGTTGCCCTTCTTTGTACTCGCTCCATTTCCAGTGCATCTTTCCTGAGGACTGGTGCCCAGAACTGGACAGCATACTCTAGGTGTGGCCGGACCAGAGTCTTGTAGAGTGGGAGAATTATCGTTTTATCTCTGGAGTTGATCCCCTTTTTAATGCATGCCAATATTCTGTTTGCTTTGTTAGCAGCAGCTTGGCATTGCATGCCATTGCTGAGCCTATCAGCAATGGTGTGGCTCGATGTACCGGTAGTATTCCTGAGAATACTACCTCGGAGGTCCTTTTCCTCAATTTAGCTCCTAAGTCCCTAAAATCGTTCTTTAGGACACTCCATCTGCCTCTGACTTTGTCATTGGTGCCAACGTGCACTATGACAGCTGGGTCTTCCCCAGCCCCTCCCAGTAATCTGTCCACAAGATCCGTGATGTGCCGAACCCAAGCGCCCGGTAGACAACATATTGTTCGGCGCTTCAGGTCTTTGTTACAGGTTGCCCTCTCTGTCCTAAGAATTGAGTCCCCTACCACCAGAATCTGTCTTTCCTTTCCCTTCGCTGCCCCCCCCACTCTCACTGGAGGAGTTCTTCCCCCGGCAGCTAGGAGAGTCCCTCAGCTCCAGCAGTGCTGGTCCCTGACTGGTTTCACCAATGTCACTCAATGGAGCGTACTTATTGGGATGCTCCAGTCCTGGATCGGCCTCCCTGGCACTTCCCCCTCTACCCTTCCAGACTGTCACCCATCTACTCTTTGCTAGTGCCTGCACCTCTTTGTCTCCACCCGCCTCTGTGCTGGCCCCTGCCGGCACCTGCTGTGTAGGTTCCTGGCTCTCCTTTAGTATGGAGGGACTTCTCAGTGCTGACAGTTGCTTCCCCATATTCAGAACCTGGGCTTCCAGGGAAACAATGTGCTTACATTTTGCACAGCAGTATTCGCCCTCGATCGGATGATCAAGGAATGCATACATGCAGCAAGATGTACAAAGTCGCCTCTCCACACCCGCCGGGCATCGTACCTATTAAATTTAGTGAGGATTGGGGATTATACTCTGTCTAAATTACCTAACAGCTAGCTTCCTGACACTAATACTCAAGACAACACACAGGTACTCACAGACCTACGTGCACTCGCAAAACAGTCGCAGAACTACGTGCACTCGCAGAACAGTCGCAGACCCACGTGCACTCGTAGACTTACATGCACTCGCAGGCCACTCGCAGACCTACGTGCACTCGCAGGCCACTTGCAGACCTACGTGCACTCGCAGGCCACTTGCAGACCTACGTGCACTCGCAGACCTACGTGCACTCGCAGGCCACTCGCAGACCTACGTGCACTCGCAGGCCACTCGCAGACCTACGTGCACTCACAGGCCACTCGCAGACCTATGTGCACGCACTTGTAGAACAGTCGCAGACCCACGTGCACTCGCAGGCCACTCGCAGACCTATGTGCACTCGCAGACCCACGTGCACTCGCAGTAAAAGTATGTGAGCCGGTCGGGAAGCATAAAAGTGACTGACACCAAACCTTTTTTCTTGTTCCTCACCCACCATGCCCAAAACCTTGCACGCTGAGGAATTATGTCAGCCCTTCCTACCTCTGGTAGTCACCGTCAGGCTCCTGGAAAATCGGGGTAAGCGCTACATAAATGTCATGTGTAGGTGTCTAGGGGGCTCCCTATTATACCTGGGTGATTGAGGGCTGGTTCACACCAGCACAGGTCAGTGTTTCCCACACAGCAGGTGAACACACTACCCTTGAGACCTGCTGCATGTGGGTGCCACTGTATTGTTACTGGCACAACAAACACAGATCGCAAAAGCAGTGTTTTTACAGGCACAAAATCGTGTGGTACCACAGTACTTTGCCGTTTGTTGCAGTGTGTTTTTAAAAGTGAATGGACTGTCAAAATGCTCCCCACAGGAAAGCGTGTGTTCCCATGTGACCCTGGTACGAACTAGCCCTTAACCTAGGTTCACACTTCTGTGTTTAGTGCAAAATCTGACTTCCTGATCAATGTAATTTTAGTTTTAAATAGCATGATATAAAATAATGAATGTGGGGGCCTTGTGGTAGGTTTCGATTTTTTTTGGGGGGGGGGGGGCAGCATTCTTGGAATCAGGCAGCACAATGTCTTGGGCCAGCCCTGGGTACTAGTGTCTGTAAATAGTTAATCTTCTTATTTTTGGTAGGCAGAACAGACCCAGGTGGGCTGGCTTTGCTGGGTCCCCCTCAGTAGCCTGGGTAGAAATCTACAGGGTTTCCCCAGGGAATGACTGACAGGGAAGAGAGCCACTGCTTAGCAGTATTGTGGGAGCCCTGGCCAATCCCAAGCTGAGAGCTTGATGGGGAGGGCACCACATAAATACTGCTTGGGCCTGCTATGTGGGGAGTCATGTGGAGAGATTGAGATGAAGTGATGGAGTGCTGAGCCAGGAGGGGATCCTGGGGTGGAGGGAGGAGCTGCCTCTGGCTGGATGTGTGGTTGAGGTGACCACCGCTGTTCCTGCGCCACAGTCAGAACTGGCTGCTGCCATTCCTAAGGCTGGTGAAGAACAGGCACCCCAGTCGGTGAGCTGTACTGTCAGTAACCATCCCCCTTAGTAACAAGGATCAGAGAAAGTGGGGCATCTGTTCATTTGAACCTCTATAGCCATAAGAAGCAGCCAGGCACAGGGCCCAGCTAGTTTCCAGAGATCCCAGGAGGGATCCCACCCCTTGCTATAGGAGGACTGTGTTGTACTGCATTCAGAGACTGTGGGGTGAGAAGAGGAGTGGAAATACAGTTGTTGCAGTGTACTGTATGTGAAGTTTTGCTGTGAAAGAGACTGTGCCACATAGGAGAGGCTTCTCTTGGGCAGTCTGAAAATCTAAAAAGCGCGCGTCAAAGTTCTGATTTATTGGTTTGAGTTTGGCGTAGAGTCTTTCTACTACATTCAGCCTAATTGAAGGCAGGTCTGACTAAGAACCCCATATTCTATGCATACCTCCCAACTGTCCCTGATTTTGAGGGACTGTCCCTGATTTGGAGCAATGTCCCTCTGTCCCTTATTCCTCCCTATTTGTCCCTCATTTAGGTCTGATCTATATAGTTGTATATAAAATGCACTTTTTATCTATCAAAAAGTGTTTCCCAGTGCTAAACCTTTCATCTGATTTCTAAATCGCTGCATTTGTAAATTCCTAAAGCCAATATAAAGGAATAGTGGTGGTAAAGTAAGCCCTTGTGGGTTTAACCTTATTTTTTTGTACAATTCTCCTTTAAGGGGGCGTGGCAAAAGGTGTGTCCTATGCCTGCATACTTTTGCTGATAGGTGTCCCTCATTCCCATCTCAGAAAGTTGGGAGGTATGTCTATGTGCTAACATGAAACATGCTGACAGCAGGAGAGAGAGAAGTGAGCAGATGGATTAACATGTCAATGTCCAATCACGCTCTGTCCGGGAGGTGACCAAGCTGTATTGCTTAACTGCAGGACAGAAAACCCACGTTCTAGATGTGCGGTGTTGGTCAGGGCTGTGTAAATCTCAGGACTGCTTTACACATTTACAAAATTACACATTGTTTGGCATTTAAAACAGATACTATAAACATATGTATTTGCAACTATGTATTCAGATTTTTGTCTGAAGTTTAGTTTTAATACTCACCTATACATTCAGGTGGTGATGGGTTCCATGTACTATCCATATTACAAACTATAGTGTCTGTTCCTTTCATTGCAAAACCTTTATTACATTCAAATCTTATCACAGAATTTAATGTGTATGGACCAACGAATCCTAAAAGCTTTCGTGAGTGTGGGATTTCCGGTGGCTCACAGTTAACTTCTACAATAAAAAAACAACCAAGCATTATAACTAATTCATAACCAACAAATTCATAATGCATAGTAAATGTAATATATATTTATTTATATTTATATATATTTGGGTACGGTTAAAGCAGCATTGGGCGAAGTTCAGATGCCGAACCTGACTCCCATTGAAATCATTTGGAGCCAAACTTGTCAAACCAAAAACTCAATTTTTTTGGGCTTTCTAGATTTTTTTCTGGATTTTTTTTTCTGGGCTTTCTGGATTTTTTTTTTTTTGTTTTTTTTTTGTTTTTTAAAGCTCTATTCGAACAGGAGCAGTGATTTTAAATGCTTAAAATTAAACATTAAAAATAACCAATTCTGTTAAATGAGGGACCAAAGCAAGGACCTCTCCAATAGCGTCCTGCCTCTTTTACAAGGAAAAAATGGACTATTGCGGTACCAGAAGGAAAAGACCTAGTTAAAAAGTATAAATTTATTTCAAAACATGATAAAAAGTCCTACAAGGGACACCAATTGTACATAGATTGGACATACAATAATTATTTTACAGCATAGTTGATACTTAGTTGGTATAGCTAGTGCCCACACAGATACATGGACAGAAATTGTATGGTGTGATACTTGCAGACGTGACCTCTACGTTTCGCGGTCACAGCCGCTTCTTCAGGAGGCGTCTGATAGTATATAGTCTGAGAATGGAAAACAATACAGTATCAACATAACAAAATACAAACATGATTTTACAGAGAATACACAATTAATATTGGAGAGCATAATTTAAGATATTGAGGTTTTAGAAATTGCACTCACCAAACTATAACCAAAGAGGTTTTCTGGAGCGATATTGTGAGACGCCCTCACGAGGCGTTCCCCCGGGGGCGGGCCAGGGAGGCAAATTAGGGTAGTACTGTTGTGAAAAAATCAGTAAAATAGAATTTTGATATAAAAACTAGTATGGCTGGTTGAGGGGTCACCCGGGAGTGTCAAAGTGAGGGTACGGGAAAAGAGGAAAGGTGCCAAAGAGGAGGGAGGAAGGGGGGGGGGGGGAGGAAAAGAGGGGGCGGAAACTGGGGATAGTGAAGAGAGGGAAGGGAGAGAGGGAGAGGGGGGGGGGAAGGGAGGAAGGTATTGGAAAGGGAAGGGACGAGAAGAAAGGAAAAAGAAACACAGAGGGGGTAGGGAAGGAGGAAAAAAAAAAAAGAGTAGGGGAGGGAAGGAAGGGGGGGGGGGGGGAAAGAGAGGGGGGGGAGGGAAAAGGGGAAAGGGGGGGAAAGGAAAAGTGGGATAGGGAAAGGAAGGAGGGAAAAGAAAATAAAGAGGGGAGGGGGGAAAAAAGGGGGAGAAGGGAGTGAGGGGTGTGGAATGCAAAAGATATCCCTGTATACCTAGTGACAAGATTAGGAACCACACAGAGCTAATAGGGGAGAAAGTTGATAATGATGAGGAAGTTTTACCTATTATTGTATATAATGATGGGGATTTCTACAAACAGGCTAATGCCCTCCGCACACGATTGTTGGCGAGAGGCTATAAACGCACCGTGCTGAGAAAAGCTTTCAATAAGACTCTAGCCTTAGACCGACAAACACTACTATATGGCCCTCCACGCCCTAAACAACCTTACATGACCAAGATCATTACTAAATTTTCCACTCACCACCAACAACTACGAAAAATATTGTCAAATCATTGGCATATTCTAACTGACCATCACACCCTCAAAAAATACATCAAACCCACCCCCGATTTGGTCTTCAAAAGGGCCACCTCTCTAAGGGATAGACTAACACACAGTCACTATAGGGTTCCTTCCCCTGGTCCTTCGGAACCCAAAGGCACATACAAATGTGGGAAGTGTCCACATTGCCCCTGGATTCAAGAAGGACAACATTTCTTACTTCCCAATGGTGAAATGTTTTTCCCCAAACACTCGGCTCATTGTGGCACGCGTGGAGTCATCTACCTGATGACTTGCGCGTGCAGCGCCTTTTATGTGGGGAAAACAATTAGAGAGCTACGGCAGAGACTGGGGGACCACCTATACGCCTCCACGAATGGCAAGCTTACTACCGTAGGCCGCCATATTGGCATTCACCACCGTTTCAATCTGGAATACATCCGGTTTACTGTATTAGACGTCGTCCCTGAAGACCCCCGTGGGGGCAATTGGGACCGCGAAATTCTAAGACGTGAATCCCTGTGGATTGAGCGACTTAATGCATGTGTTCCTCCCGGCATCAATGAGACACATTCATATAAATATTTTCTTGAATAACTTCGTTATAACTTGTCCCTCTGTCCCCCCCAGTCCCTGTCGTGACCCAATAATAAATAATAAAACCACATTAAATACCACACTCAGGAAAATCCTTTGGACGTCCCAGATTTCAGGTTTTTTCTTAGGACTATATATTAGCAGACTCTTCATATACAGTGTTTATCACTATACTTATAAAAGAAATTTCAATTCATTGTTTTTCTCTTCAATGTTTTCTCTTTGTGGCTGTCTTCAATATTCCAGTGGACTGTGTACTTTATTAATTAAGGTCATGTATATCCAGATTACCATTGTTGTACATTCTTCTGGGACAGGCTGCGATGTACATCTCTGCAGCTGCGGGGACTTTTCTTTTTCCCCCCCCCGCCGCTGTGGAACTGTACACCGCTCTCCTCTCCCAGCCTACCCTTTTGTGATATTATGTGCATTCAAGCCATTATTTAATTGCACCTGCCACTCTGCTCTGGGGGGATGTGAGGAGTTAATTCTCCCCTGTTGCGGGCTTGCGCTCCTCCGGCGGTGGGCTGGGCTAATTGGAACCCAGCCGCCGCTTCGTTCTCGACCAGTGCTTAGGCACTGGCCAATTCTGAGCTGTGCGCCTGCGCTGGGTCATTGCCCGCGCCTGCGCAACAGTGGAGGATCGGACCCGGAAGTATATGCGGCGGCTCTTTCCGCCGTCGAAACTTCCGGGTTGGAGGCATTTAAGATGCCCAGATTTAGCTGCCTATAGTCGTGGACGGACACCCAGCACCGCACCGACACCACCAGGAACCTCTGTAAGTATCTACCTTACATTCTTCATGCAGGATGGGGAGTTCCATTACCTCTATGTGGTATCCCCCTCTCCTGCCGGACATGGAATGCTTGGCCATCTATGTTTACAAATGTTGTAATATCTTCCGTATGGACCCATATACCCCCTACAGTGATTCCTTGTGAAGGTACGGTGTGGCGCTTCAGCCACTGACGGCTATAATCACGCCAGTCTGGGTGTCGGCAGCCTTCAGATCTGGGCTTCATTATATACAATAATAGGTAAAACTTCCTCATCATTATCAACTTTCTCCCCTATTAGCTCTGTGTGGTTCCTAATCTTGTCACTAGGTATACAGGGATATCTGTTGCATTCCACACCCCTCACTCCCTTCTCCCCCTTTTTTCCCCCCTCCCCTCTTTATTTTCTTTTCCCTTCTTCCTTTCCCTATCCCACTTTTCCTTTCCCCCCCTTTCCCCTTTTCCTCCCCCCCTCTCTTTCCCCCCCCCCCCCTTCCTTCCCTCCCCTACTCCTTTTTTTTTTTTTTTTTTTTTTTTTCCTCCTTCCCTACCCCCTCTGTGTTTCTTTTTCCTTTCTTCTCGTCCCTTCCCTTTCCAATACCTTCCTCCCTTTCCCCCCCCCTCTCTCCCTTCCCTCTCTTCACTATCCCAGTTTCCGCCCCCTCTTTTCCTCCCCCCCCCCCCTTCCTCCCTCCTCTTTGGCACCTTTCCTCTTTTCCCGTACCCTCACTTTGACACTCCCGGGTGACCCCTCAACCAGCCATACTAGTTTTTATATCAAAATTCTATTTTACTGATTTTTTCACAACAGTACTACCCCTAATTTGCCTCCCTGGCCCGCCCCCGGGGGAACGCCTCGTGAGGGCGTCTCACAATATCGCTCCAGAAAACCTCTTTGGTTATAGTTTGGTGAGTGCAATTTCTAAAACCTCAATATCTTAAATTATGCTCTCCAATATTAATTGTGTATTCTCTGTAAAATCATGTTTGTATTTTGTTATGTTGATACTGTATTGTTTTCCATTCTCAGACTATATACTATCAGACGCCTCCTGAAGAAGCGGCTGTGACCGCGAAACGTAGAGGTCACGTCTGCAAGTATCACACCATACAATTTCTGTCCATGTATCTGTGTGGGCACTAGCTATACCAACTAAGTATCAACTATGCTGTAAAATAATTATTGTATGTCCAATCTATGTACAATTGGTGTCCCTTGTAGGACTTTTTATCATGTTTTGAAATAAATTTATACTTTTTAACTAGGTCTTTTCCTTCTGGTACCGCAATAGTCCATTTTTTCCTTGTAAAAGAGGCAGGACGCTATTGGAGAGGTCCTTGCTTTGGTCCCTCTTTTAACCCTGTTTTCCGATCTTAGTCATATGTAGGATGATGGTACCTATAAATGTACGTTTACCCCCCTTTGTAAATCATGTGGCATACCCGCAAACTCTAACTTAGTGGGTGGATAACACACCCGGATTTTGGAATCCATTTTTTTCCCCAATTTGCCCTCGGGCCGCCCCCCCCCTCCCCCTTGCCACTTGTTCAAATTGATTCTATGTTTCTAATTCATGTTACTTCTGGTCTTGTAGCAGCCGCTTATCTAATTAATTTCTCTATATTGAGTCTCTCTTGTCTATGGTCCAGTTTCTTCTCTGTTGTCGTATATATTTTTAGCTATGGATGTTTTGGGCACTGCCTGGGGGGATTTTATGTCCTCTATACAAGCAGGATGTTTAGCCAATCAACAACTAGAGGACGAAACCAAAACGTTCCTAGATAGACTGTTTAACCTCCTTAAGAAAAAATCCCATCTACACTGGCATATCCAGTACTTTGAACTATACATTACCGAAAAAGTGTGTCCTCTGGGACTCCGCGTCCAACTATTTCCTACTATTAAAGATCCCTCTGTGGACTTCAAAAAATCCTGGGAAAATACGCTAACTAACTGTAGCATTGAACTCATGTCAAAACTGACTACTCAGTACCGCTCTGACATGACATCCCTCGATGCGGAGATTGATAGACTTCTCAATCAGTTTCCCAATATTCAAGAGTCTGGCTCCTTCACCAATAAATGGAAGGAAATACGAGACAAAATTGAAAGTCTTAATAAAGACATCATCACCAAAAAACAAAGAAAATTTTCCCAGGATAAATTGGCATTCACGGAGGGGTATGCATACAAATGGTCTGGGAAATCATCTTCCTATAAACACAAACGCCAAAATCGACAATCCCCAGCCCCAACGGCAACAGATTATACGGAATCCGACTCATCGATATCCTCTGTATCCTCACAGATCAATACCCGCCCCACTTCATCACGAGCACCAGGGGCCCCCCGTAAGAGGTCTCTCACTGGCGATAGCTCAACCACTAAACACCCTAAAAAAGGAAAACAATATGGCAAAGCATTAAAAACACCACAAACACCTAGGCCAGGTGTACAGACCCCTTCTATGGGCTCTCTTCACCCCACTTTACATAACATCATCCCTAAACTTCTACAACCGAATATCCAAACACTCTTATCACAGCCCAGTTTTTTAGTTCAACCAGGTCCGGAGCCCTCCAAACAAGGGAATCTGGACATGTTTGTGCAGAAAACCCCAATCCCAAGCACGTCTCACGAGTAACTACCCCCACCAATGATGATGAAACTCACTCCTTGAACATTATAAACCTCACATCTTATCGGCTGACTCCGGAGGAGGAACAGGTCCTTCATCTGGGCCTAGGCTTTTGCCCCTCGGAGCCAATCGATATTTACGAGACAATCAAGGATCTCTACCTGTTTGCCCGTAAATTGACTTTCAATTATATCTTTGACCCCGACCGTAAACGCGCCAATCTGGAAAAGGAACTAGCGGAAAAGACTAAAAATTTCACGATAGCGGAGTCCAGAGCACTAAGAGATCTGATGCTACTTCTTGACGAGGGAGAGGTCGAGTCGGACCCCCTAGATGGCAATTCCGCCTCCCCCCCTGTTAGCCAAATGATCAGCACTTCTCAACCCCAATACTCCATCCCCAAAACTCCTCTAAAAACAAAGTCCAAAGCTTTTCCTGACCTTTTGACCTGTCCCTCCATCTGGGCTTTCTTGCATGAATGCATTCTATCTCTTAAAAAAGAATGATGGCAAACATCACCCTCGAACTTGACCCGACAACAATTTCGAGCGGTCACCAAATTACAAAAAAATACCAATTTAGTCATAAAGCAATCTGATAAAGGTGGAAACCTGGTATTGATGACTCATCATCAATACCAGACCATGTGTCTTAATATTCTCTCCAATCCCAATTGGTATCGACCCATTGAAAACCACTTCATTCAACAAACCATTGATGAATTTAGGGGACTCATCGGTGGGGCCTTCCTTGAGGGCCTCATCGATGATGATACCTATAAATTCATCAATGTACAATACCCACGTATCCCCACATTTTATGCTTTACCAAAAACCCACAAGAATCTATCTGCACCTCCAGGTCGACCTATCGTCTCTGGGAAGGGTTCATTAACGGAAAACGCCAGCAAATTGGTGGATACCTTTCTTCTACCCCATGTTATGAGATTACCTTCTTACATCAAGGATACAACTGACCTGTTGAAACACATCGAGGGGATCCAGATCCCTCCGGACGCCCTCCTCGTGGCCATCGATGTCGAGGCTTTGTATTCAAGCATCCCCCACGAGCAGGGCGTCCGGATGGCTGGCTCCTTTCTGATGGAACAGGACCATCACACCTGGCCCACCAATACTTTCATCTTAAAACTCTTAGAATTTATTTTGACTAAGAATTATTTTTCTTTTATGGATCAAATGTACCTTCAAATCCAAGGCGTCGCAATGGGCACATCTTGTGCCCCTTCATACGCGAATTTATACCTTGGTGGCTGGGAACGAATGGTTTTCAGTGATGACCTTTTGGAACCATTCTTGGACTATGTCTTAGGATGGTTTAGATTCATTGATGACCTTCTGGTCATCTGGACAGGCACCGAGCAACTTTTACAGACATTCATTGCAGAGTTAAATATCAATTCTTTTAATCTTCATTTTACTTTTTCCTACGATAAATTAAGCATTCCATTCCTAGACGTTTTGATTACTAAGGACTCTACTGGTCACTTAACCACTGACCTTTATCGCAAACCCACTGCCGGCAATACTTTGCTGCACGCTTCTAGTCTTCATCCCCGTCCTCTGGTTCACAGTATTCCTTTTGCTCAGTATCTTAGACTGAGAAGGAACTGCACAGAGGACGGGGATTTCTACAAACAGGCTAATGCCCTCCGCACACGATTGTTGGCGAGAGGCTATAAACGCACCGTGCTGAGAAAAGCTTTCAATAAGACTCTAGCCTTAGACCGACAAACACTACTATATGGCCCTCCACGCCCTAAACAACCTTACATGACCAAGATCATTACTAAATTTTCCACTCACCACCAACAACTACGAAAAATATTGTCAAATCATTGGCATATTCTAACTGACCATCACACCCTCAAAAAATACATCAAACCCACCCCCGATTTGGTCTTCAAAAGGGCCACCTCTCTAAGGGATAGACTAACACACAGTCACTATAGGGTTCCTTCCCCTGGTCCTTCGGAACCCAGAGGCACATACAAATGTGGGAAGTGTCCACATTGCCCCTGGATTCAAGAAGGACAACATTTCTTACTTCCCAATGGTGAAATGTTTTTCCCCAAACACTCGGCTCATTGTGGCACGCGTGGAGTCATCTACCTGATGACTTGCGCGTGCAGCGCCTTTTATGTGGGGAAAACAATTAGAGAGCTACGGCAGAGACTGGGGGACCACCTATACGCCTCCACGAATGGCAAGCTTACTACCGTAGGCCGCCATATTGGCATTCACCACCGTTTCAATCTGGAATACATCCGGTTTACTGTATTAGACGTCGTCCCTGAAGACCCCCGTGGGGGCAATTGGGACCGCGAAATTCTAAGACGTGAATCCCTGTGGATTGAGCGACTTAATGCATGTGTTCCTCCCGGCATCAATGAGACACATTCATATAAATATTTTCTTGAATAACTTCGTTATAACTTGTCCCTCTGTCCCCCCCAGTCCCTGTCGTGACCCAATAATAAATAATAAAACCACATTAAATACCACACTCAGGAAAATCCTTTGGACGTCCCAGATTTCAGGTTTTTTCTTAGGACTATATATTAGCAGACTCTTCATATACAGTGTTTATCACTATACTTATAAAAGAAATTTCAATTCATTGTTTTTCTCTTCAATGTTTTCTCTTTGTGGCTGTCTTCAATATTCCAGTGGACTGTGTACTTTATTAATTAAGGTCATGTATATCCAGATTACCATTGTTGTACATTCTTCTGGGACAGGCTGCGATGTACATCTCTGCAGCTGCGGGGACTTTTCTTTTTTCCCCCCCCGCCGCTGTGGAACTGTACACCGCTCTCCTCTCCCAGCCTACCCTTTTGTGATATTATGTGCATTCAAGCCATTATTTAATTGCACCTGCCACTCTGCTCTGGGGGGATGTGAGGAGTTAATTCTCCCCCTGTGGCGGGCTTGCGCTCCTCCGGCGGTGGGCTGGGCTAATTGGAACCCAGCCGCCGCTTCGTTCTCGACCAGTGCTTAGGCACTGGCCAATTCTGAGCTGTGCGCCTGCGCTGGGTCATTGCCCGCGCCTGCGCAACAGTGGAGGATCGGACCCGGAAGTATATGCGGCGGCTCTTTCCGCCGTCGAAACTTCCGGGTTGGAGGCATTTAAGATGCCCAGATTTAGCTGCCTATAGTCGTGGACGGACACCCAGCACCGCACCGACACCACCAGGAACCTCTGTAAGTATCTACCTTACATTCTTCATGCAGGATGGGGAGTTCCATTACCTCTATGTGGTATCCCCCTCTCCTGCCGGACATGGAATGCTTGGCCATCTATGTTTACAAATGTTGTAATATCTTCCGTATGGACCCATATACCCCCTACAGTGATTCCTTGTGAAGGTACGGTGTGGCGCTTCAGCCACTGACGGCTATAATCACGCCAGTCTGGGTGTCGGCAGCCTTCAGATCTGGGCTTCATTATATACAATAATAGGTAAAACTTCCTCATCATTATCAACTTTCTCCCCTATTAGCTCTGTGTGGTTCCTAATCTTGTCACTAGGTATACAGGGATATCTGTTGCATTCCACACCCCTCACTCCCTTCTCCCCCTTTTTTCCCCCCTCCCCTCTTTATTTTCTTTTCCCTTCTTCCTTTCCCTATCCCACTTTTCCTTTCCCCCCCTTTCCCCTTTTCCCTCCCCCCTCTCTTTTTCCCCCCCCTTCCTTCCCTCCCCTACTCTTTTTTTTTTTTTTTTTTTTTCCTCCTTCCCTACCCCCTCTGTGTTTCTTTTTCCTTTCTTCTCGTCCCTTCCCTTTCCAATACCTTCCTCCCTTTCCCCCCCCCTCCCTCTCTCCCTTCCCTCTCTTCACTATCCCCAGTTTCCGCCCCCTCTTTTCCTCCCCCCCCCCCCCTTCCTCCCTCCTCTTTGGCACCTTTCCTCTTTTCCCGTACCCTCACTTTGACACTCCCGGGTGACCCCTCAACCAGCCATACTAGTTTTTATATCAAAATTCTATTTTACTGATTTTTTCACAACAGTACTACCCTAATTTGCCTCCCTGGCCCGCCCCCGGGGGAACGCCTCGTGAGGGCGTCTCACAATATCGCTCCAGAAAACCTCTTTGGTTATAGTTTGGTGAGTGCAATTTCTAAAACCTCAATATCTTAAATTATGCTCTCCAATATTAATTGTGTATTCTCTGTAAAATCATGTTTGTATTTTGTTATGTTGATATTGTTTTCCATTCTCAGACTATATACTATCAGACGCCTCCTGAAGAAGCGGCTGTGACCGCGAAACGTAGAGGTCACGTCTGCAAGTATCACACCATACAATTTCTGTCCATGTATCTGTGTGGGCACTAGCTATACCAACTAAGTATCAACTATGCTGTAAAATAATTATTGTATGTCCAATCTATGTACAATTGGTGTCCCTTGTAGGACTTTTTATCATGTTTTGAAATAAATTTATACTTTTTAACTAGGTCTTTTCCTTCTGGTACCGCAATAGTCCATTTTTTCCTTGTAAAAGAGGCAGGACGCTATTGGAGAGGTCCTTGCTTTGGTCCCTCTTTTAACCCTGTTTTCCGATCTTAGTCATATGTAGGATGATGGTACCTATAAATGTACGTTTACCCCCTTTTGTAAATCATGTGGCATACCCGCAAACTCCAATTCTGTTAAATGACATACCTGAGGGAGTGCCCTAATCCTGAAGGGGTCACCTTGGTGATGCACAGAAAATTTTGGGTTGAGCTGGATGGACTTGTGTCTTTTTTCAACCTGACTAACTATGTAACTGTAAAATACTGCAGCAGCACTGACATTTACAAAGGAAAAAAGTGTTAATTGCTGGCAATTTATTAATTTTTTTAAACAGCATACAGACCCCTCTAAGGGTCTGCTATGTATTTTGAGGACCTTTGCAGGGGTCCATGTGCTGTTTATTTTCTTTGTAAATGTCAGTTTGGCTATAGCACATCCTAGAATTAAAAGGAAAATGTGTGTAGAGTCCCCCCAAAAAATACATACCAGACCATTTGAGTCTGGTGTGAATCTAAAGGCGGTAGTTTAGGCAAAAAAAAAAAATTGAGGTCTCCCCAGGAAATCCATACCAGACCCTTTGGATTTCGTATGGATGTTAAGGTGGATCTCCGTGCAAAAAAACAAAACAAAGAAAAGCTTGAAGTCTTCCTAAAAAAAATCATGCTAGACCCTTAAACAGGGCATGCAGCCTGCCTGGCCAGGAAAAAAGGAGGGGGGGGGGAGTGCGCACCCCCCTCCTGAACCATACCAGGCCACATCTCCCCAACATGGGGGGGTGCCTTGCAACCCCCATGTTGGTGAGGACAAGGGCCTCTTCCCACAACCCTGACTGGTGGTTTGGGGCTTATCAGAATCTGGAAACCCCCTTTAAAAATAAGGGCCCCCCAGATATCTCCTCTGCCCAATGTAGTACCTCTACTCAAAAAATAATAAAGGATATCAAAATGTCTGACAGGTCCTTTATTAAAGGCTATGTTTGGCCAATGTTATGTGGCCTGGGGATTCCACGCCATATAAGTGAATGGGCCAGGTGACGTCAGTGGATGGTAAAAACTCAACAGATACAAGCACCCACTGCTTCCCTAGCAACTGCTGACAGCTGGAAGCCATCACATTTTTAGCCTGATTTTAAAATGAATAAAGTCATTGAATTAGATTAACACTAATCATCTTAAAAAAAAAAAAAAACCCTGGGTAGTTAGCCATTTTTTGGGGAGTTTTTATGGCTTAGGCCACTGTTCAGTTATGTTTTTTTTTTTGTTTGCTTTTATGAAAATGTAATTCAGTCTTCAAACACTAATAATAAGGGTTTCTAAGTAAAAGTATTAATAAAAAGCCCACTATTGGTTTAAAATCTGACAAAACCACACCTGAGTCTAGTGTACTCAGATATTTGAGATATATTTGAGATACTATGCGACTGCTGTACACTTGACATATATTTACCATGCATTCAGATTTACAAAAAGATCTTAACGGGTTCCATGTATAAAAAATGTGCAGAGCTATTTTCTCTGTGAAATTGAATGTACTTTTGTTTTGCGCAAAAGCCTGCAATATCATATGTTTCTAATCTATTTTCTTTCCAAGTTGAATGTTTGTTATGCATAAGAATAGAGTGAATCATAGTAAATACGGTAAGTATTTATTTTCTATGATAATCAGCTCCATCTAGTGGCGGATATTGCAGTATTTTGTCGATTCATGCTATTATAAATGAAGAACATCTGACCTGGAGAGAAAATAGCTTAGGAACATTTGATTTTGCCGGCATTCACAGAGAATGAATGTAATTATCAACACATCCCAAAGTGTGTCCAGAGCAAAGAATGTGTTTTTTTTTTTATTTGGATATAGTAGGGAAAGGTTAAACTTGTCACGTTTTAGTGCTGTGTTCCAACTGGTGAGTTTCACTGTCTTATATTTGTCCTAGTGACCCTTGTCAGTGGTACTGTAAGTGAAGGAAGATTGAAAATTAAATTGTGGAACAAGAATTGAGGAGAAACAATTTTTCAGGTGACAACTGTCTGTTGGGAGATTTTCCCACATTCTGTGGAGTCTACAGGTCAGAAAGTGAAGGAAATGTCTTCAAAGGGCTGTTCTGACAAAGCCCCAACCCCCAATACTTCTGGGCAGTGTCAAAGCTCCTAGCTAATCATTTGTCCCTACACAATCCCATTGGCTCACCAATAGGGATGAGCTTCGAGTTCGAGTCGAACTCATGTTCTACTCGAACATTGGCTGTTCGCAAGTTCGCCGAACAGCGAACAATTTGGGGTGTTCGCGGCAAATTCGAATGCCGCGGAACACCCTTTAAAAGTCTATGGGAGAAATCAAAAGTGCTAATTTTAAAGGCTTATATGCATGGTATTGTCATAAAAAGTGTTTGGGGACCCGGGTCCTGCCCCAGGGGACATGGATCAATGCAAAAAAAAGTTTTAAAAACGGACGTTTTTTCAGGAGCAGTGATTTTATTAATGCTTAAAGTCAAACAATAAAAGTGTAATATCCCTTTAAATTTCATACCTGGGGGGTGTCTATAGTATGCCTGTAAAGGGGCGCATGTTTCCTGTGTTTAGAACAGTCTGACAGCAAAATGACATTTGGAAGGAAAAAACTCATTTAAAACTACCGCGGCTATTGCATTGCCGACAATACACATAGAAGTTCATTGATAAAAACGGCATGGGAATTCCCCACAGGGCAACCCCGAACCAAAATAAAAAAAAAAAATGATGTGGGGGTCCCCCTAAATTCCATACAAGGCCCTTCAGGTCTGGTATGGATATTAAGGGGAACCCCAGCCAAAATTTAAAAAAAAAATTGACGTGGGGTTCCCCCTAAATTCCATACCAGACCCTTCAGGTCTGGTATGGATTTTAAGGGGAACCCCGCGCCAAAAAAAAAAAAAAAAAACGGCATGGGGTCCCCCTAAAAATCCATACCAGACCCTTATCCGAGCACGCAACCTGGCAGGCCGCAGGAAAAGAGGGGGGGACGAGAGTGCGGCCCCCCCCCCCTCCTGAACCGTACCAGGCCACATGCCCTCAACATTGGGAGGGTGCTTTGGGGTAGCCCCCCAAAACACCTTGTCCCCATGTTGATGAGGACAAGGGCCTCATCCTCACAACCGTGGCCGGTGGTTGTGGGGGTCTGCGGGCGGGGGGCTTATCGGAATCTGGAAGCCCCCTTTAACAAGGGGACCCCCAGATCCCGGCCCCCCCCCTGTGTGAAATGGTAAGGGGGTACTTACCCCTACCATTTCACTAGAAAACTGTCAAAAATGTTAAAAATGACAAGAGACAGTTTTTGACAATTCCTTTATTTAAATGCTTCTTCTTTCTTCCTTCATCTTCTTCTTCTTCTTCTTCTGGTTCTTCCTCCGGCGTTCTCGTCCAGCATCTTCTCCGCGGCGTCTTCTTCCCTTCTTCTCCTCGGGCCGCTCCGCATCCATGGCATGGAGGGAGGCTCCCGCTCTTCTCTTCATCTTCTTCTCTTCTTCATCTTCTTCTTCATCTTCTTCTTCTTCTTCTTCCTTCTTCTCTTCTTCCTGTCTTCTCCGGGCCGCTCCGCAGCCATGCTGTGGCATGGAGGGAGGCTCCCGCTGTGTGACGGCGTCTCTTCGTCTGACGGTTCTTAAATAACGGGGGGCGGGGCCATCCGGTGACCCCGCCCCCCTCTGACGCACGGTGACTTGAGGGACTTCCCTGTGACGTCACGGGGAATGCCACAGGGAAGTCCCGTCATGTCACCGTGCGTCAGAGGGGGGCGGGGTCACCGGGTGGCCCCGCCCCCCGTTATTTA
Organism: Aquarana catesbeiana; assembly: GCF_042186555.1. Classification (NCBI taxonomy): domain Eukaryota; kingdom Metazoa; phylum Chordata; class Amphibia; order Anura; family Ranidae; genus Aquarana; species Aquarana catesbeiana. The sequence continues at coordinate 94,763,679 of NC_133324.1, read as the reverse complement.
AGAACCGTCAGACGAAGAGACGCCGTCACACAGCGGGAGCCTCCCTCCATGCCACAGCATGGCTGCGGAGCGGCCCGGAGAAGACAGGAAGAAGAGAAGAAGGAAGAAGAAGAAGAAGATGAAGAAGAAGATGAAGAAGAGAAGAAGATGAGAAGAAGATGAAGAGAAGAGCGGGAGCCTCCCCTCATGCCATGGGTGCGGAGCGGCCCGAGGAGAAGAAGATAGAAGACGCCGCGGAGAAGATGCTGGACGAGAACGCCGGAGGAAGAACCAGAAGAGCCAGAAGAACCAGAAGAAGAAGAAGATGAAGGAAGAAAGAAGAAAGAAGAAGCATTTAAATAAAGGAATTGTCAAAAACTGTCTCTTGTCATTTTTAACATTTTTGACAGTTTTTTAGTGAAATGGTAGGGGTACTTTTGTACCCCCTTACCATTTCACACAGGGGGGGGGCCGGGATCTGGGGGTCCCCTTGTTAAAGGGGGCTTCCAGATTCCGATAAGCCCCCCGCCCGCAGACCCCCACAACCACCGGCCAGGGTTGTGGGGATGAGGCCCTTGTCTTCATCAACATGGGGACAAGGTGTTTTGGGGGGCTACCCCAAAGCACCCTCCCAATGTTGAGGGCATGTGGCCTGGTACGGTTCAGGAGGGGGGGGGGGCCGCACTCTCGTCCCCCCCTCTTTTCCTGCGGCCTGCCAGGTTGCGTGCTCGGATAAGGGTCTGGTATGGATTTTTAGGGGGACCCCATGCCGTTTTTTTTTTTTTTTTTTGGCGCGGGGTTCCCCTTAAAATCCATACCAGACCTGAAGGGTCTGGTATGGAATTTAGGGGGAACCCCACGTCAATTTTTTTTTTAAATTTTGGCTGGGGTTCCCCTTAATATCCATACCAGACCTGAAGGGCCTTGTATGGAATTTAGGGGGACTCCCACATCATTTTTTTTTTTTAATTTTGGTTCGGGGTTGCCCTGTGGGGAATTCCCATGCCGTTTTTATCAATGAACTTCTATGTGTATTGTCGGCAATGCAATAGCCGCGGTAGTTTTAAATGAGTTTTTTCCTTCCAAATGTCATTTTGCTGTCAGACTGTTCTAAACACGGGAAACATGCGCCCCTTTACAGGCATACTATAGACACCCCCCAGGTATGAAATTTAAAGGGATATTACACTTTTATTGTTTGACTTTAAGCATTATTAAAATCACTGCTCCTGAAAAAACGGCCGTTTTTAAAACTTTTTTTTGCATTGATTCATGTCCCCTGGGGGAGGACCCGGGTCCCCAAACACTTTTTATGACAATAACTTGCATATTAGCCTTTAAAATTAGCACTTTTGATTATTCATGTTCGTGTCCCATAGACTTTAACGGCGTTCGCGTGTTCGAACGAATTTTTTTCCTGTTCGCATGTTCTGGTGCGAACCGAACAGGGGGGTGTTCGGCTCATCCCTACTCACCAATATGTTGGGGCTTCACTTGACAGTAGGAATGTGCAGGAGGTAGGAAGGGTGGGCAAGTTTTGGCACTATAGAAAGTGTCATCTTTTGCCTTTCAGAGGTTTTGGAGGTTTTTTTTTCATACAAAGAAAAAAAATTTCTCCCAATGAAAGACTATTTTGGGAATTTTTATGATATCCACTAAAACCTAGACCTAGGAAAAACTGATTTTATCATTGTTTAGTACATGATTGTTAAGACATGATCTATTACATATGCCATATATGGCCAATTTTACTGTGTTCCAGGAAAAAAAAAAACCCACTGAAAAGTCTAACCTATACAGCGTGGCAGGGGATCACTCCAGTTTCCATTGTCCGTGCAGAATACAGAGCTGTCATACTCCGTCACCATGTTAGGACTAGTGCATTCATATCTTACAGCATCTGAAAATGCATACTCTTCTTTCTCAGGGGAAAAAGTCCCATTAGGAATTGCTGGAGGAGGGGGACACATTACAACTGAAAGGCAAAAATTCATCTATGCTTAGTAAATGAAAACAGACGATAAATAGATATTTTCACCCTGTTGGTGTTTTTAATTACATTTTTTTTCTTTTGGAATGAGTAATAAGGGATAAGTAGGTACAGTATCTCACAAAAGTGAGTACACTCCTCACATTTTTGTAAATATTTTATTATATATTTTCATGTGACAACACTGAAGAAATGACAATTTGCTACAATGTAAAGTAGTGAGTGTACATCTTGTATAACCGTGTAAATTTGCTGTCCCCTCAAAATAACTCAACACACAGCCATTAATGTCTAAACCGCTGGTAACAAAAGTGAGTACACCGCTAAGTGAAAACGTCCTAATTGGGCCCAATTAGCCATTTTCACTCCCGGTGTCATGTGAGTCGTTAGTGTTACATGTTCTCAGGTGTGAATGTGGAGCAGGTGTGTTAAATTTGGTGTTATTGCTCTCACTCTCTCATACTGGTCACTGGAAGTTCAACATGGCACCTCATGGCAAAGAACTCTCTGAGGATCTGAAAAAAAAAAAATTGTTGCTCTACATAAAGATGGCCTAGGCTATAAAAAGATTGCCAAGACCCTGAAACTGAGCTGCAGCACGGTGGGCAAGACCATACAACGGTTTAACGGGGCAGGTTCCACTCAGAACAGGTCTCGCCATGGTTGACCAAAGAAGTTGAGTGCACATGCTCAGCGTGATATCCAGAGGTTGTCTTTGGGAAATAGATGTATGAGTGCTGCCAGCATTGCTGCAGAGGTTGAAGGGGTGGGGGGTCAGCCTGTCAGTGCTCAGACTATACGCCGCACACTGCATCAAATTGGTCTGCATGGCTGTTGTCCCAGAAGGAAGCCTCTTCTAAAGATATTGCACAAGAAAGCCCGCAAACAGTTTGCTGAAGACAAGCGGACTAAGGACATGGATTACTGGAACCATGTCCTGTGGTCTGATGAGACCAAGATAAACATATTTGGTTCAGATGGTGTCAAGCGTGTGTGGCGGCAACCAGGTAAGGAGTACAAAGACAAGTGTGTCTTACCTACAGTCAAGCATGGTGGTGGGAGTGTCATGGTCTGGGGCTGCTTGAGTGCTGCCGGCACGGGGGAGCTACAGTTCATTGAGGGAACCATGAATGCCAACATGTACTGTGACACACTGAAGCAGAGCATGATCCCCCCCCCTTCGGAGACTGGGCCGCAGGTCAGTATTCCAACATGATAACAACCCCAAACACACCTCCAAGACAACTGCCTTGCTAAAGAAGCTGAGGGTAAAGGTGATGCACTGGCCAAGCATGTCTCCAGACCTAAACCCTATTGAACATCTGTGGGGCATCCTCAAACAGAAGGTGGAGGATCGCAAGGTCTCTAACATCCACCAGCTCCTTGATGTTGTCATGGAGGAGCGGAAGAGGACTCCAGTGGCAACCTGTGAAGCTCTGGTGAACTCCATGCCCAAGAGGGTTAAGGCAGTGCTGGAAAATAAAGGTGACCACACAAAATATTGACACTTTGGGCCCAATTTGGACATTTTCACTTAGGGGTGTACTCGCTTTTGTTGCCAGCGGTTTAGCCATTAATGGCTGTGTTTTGAGTTATTTTGAGGGGGCAGCAAATTCACACTGTTATACAAGCTGTACACTCACTACTTTACATTGTAGCAAAGTGTCATTTCTTCAGTGTTGTCACATGAAAAGATAGAATACAATATTTACAAAAATGTGAGGGGTGTACTCACATGAGATACTGTATATGAGGGCCCCGTTTTAAATATGGAGTCTTCTATATTCCTATGTCCCCCCACAAGCCCCTACATTCTTTTTAAGGGACCAGGTGTGGGGACAAGATGCCTTGCAAGGGCGAAGGGCAGCTTTAACTTCCAATGTTGAAAAGTGTGTGGCCTGGTATGATACAGGGCAGAGATAGGCAACCCTTGAGAGGTCAAAGATTACTGGGATGTGGCACCCTTTTTTTAAAAAAAAGAAATTAACTAGCAAGCCTTCAATAAAAAGCAAGGATGGCATGAAGAAAACGTAGAAAATTATATTAAAGCAAATGTAACTGTAAAAATACAAACTGAGCCTACCTTTAAAAGTTAGCTTCAGCAAGAAACTTGGCATTCACTGTGTGGGCATCCATCATGAGAACAGAACACCTGGAATTGCAGGATGACTTTCTCAACTTGTTTCATGCCTGTCTCCTCAATGCTAGCATGGCTGCCTGCTCTAGTGTAAGTAGTAGTAGGAGGACATAATACAGGGGAGTCAATAGGATATTATACGGAGGGGTCAGGAGGGCACGGTACAGTGGGGTCAGGAAGGCACACTACATGGGTTCAGAAGGGCACACTACAGGGGGGTCAGGAGGGCACAGAAACCATTTCCTGATGCAGAGTGGAGCAGGGAAGCTGCTGTGGTAAGCTTTCCAAACATTTATTTTCCTCTTTCATTTCATATTGGATCCTAACAGAAGATTCTTGTGAGTTTACTTTTTCTTACCAACCATCTGCATTACCCTGGCAAATTTCTTTTTCTGAAAGTCCCCACTGACTTTCAGGATGAACTCAAATAGGATGTGGATTTTGATTGTGCAAAAGCTGAAAAAAACAGCAATAAATATTCCAGATGTTTATGAAACAACCACAATGTACCTGATAGTGACTTGTTCCGTGAATTGTATATCTCTGCAATGCATGCACAGGAAAATACCTGATAATTTGCTATAAGTCCAGTGTGCTCCCAATCTCTGTTTGAACTGACAACACAATGCCTCTACTGCACTGAAATCTCAAGCAGTGTTGTCCACCCTGCCTGCTGAACTACAGAACTCTATCTCTCTGCTGTCTCCACATGCATACATTGATTTCTTTCCCAGAAAAATAATGCTGCTACCTTGTCTTCTGCAATTTTTCACAGAACTGGTGAGAACAGGACATTAAGTAGTGTTAAGCATCAGAATCCCAATACACCTGACCTAATTTGGATCTTATGTTTTAAATACCACACTACATCCTCCTCAAAGAAAGTGAACTCAGGGACATTTAACAGCAACCAAATCTGATGGCAGACACCAAGTATTCAAGACAAGCCAGCTCTCACTGATTTATTAATTGCATGCAGATTGTCAAGGGAATTTTTATCAAGTGCCCCAACATTCTTCAAGGGCCTCAATGATGGCCGGCAGATAAATCATATTAGGGACTGTCCTTTCCGTTATTCCTCACTACCTCCCCCCTCCAAATTAGTCCTTTTAGTTTATTTTATCATCACTTATTTGGTTGCTGCTTTTCTAGGCATAGCATAGCTGCCATCAGTGCTCGTGAACAGTATAGCCTTACCCGTTTATAGTTTAAATTCCTTCTTTGCTCACAGTTGCACAACTGGTGGCATTGTTACCATTTATGTTGATTGGGAGTCTCAATTCTAACAGTACCTAATATCCTGTCAGTCATAAAATTAAATGTCCATTAACTGTTAATATTGTTTTTATTCAGTTACCTGTTGACCTAACTTACAATGTACAGAGTTATCCTTTTTATTCTCTGACGTGTTTGTTTTTATGAGAGAACATTGTTGCTGGGTGTCAGGAACCAGTTCAGTGGACTTTATGGTACTGAATGCATATATATATCTATATAGGTCTACATCCCCCAGGTGGGTAAGAGAGGTTGAGATTCTTGGAAAGGCCAAGGTACAGGACAAGAGGACCTATCCTTTGCAGCGGCACCTGCAGGAGTAGAGCTACACTGACACGTCCCATTAATTTATATGAAGTATGAACTTTAATGGCATTACAGTTTAATGACAGGTCCACTTTAAAGAATTCCACAATGCCCTTTGTGATGTTCTCCTTTAATAGGATTTAAAGCACTTTTTACCTTCACAGGAAGGAACCATGTTACTCCATGTTCCGTCTGCTTGACACTCTCGGTAATTCCTTTTTGAAACCATATTGTACCTTGAAAGATGAATACATAACCAGAAATAAATACATCACCATATCTCTTACAGCAATGCTCTGGGATGCTGAAAGGCAGAGGCAACTGGGGGCGAATTATATAGCAACTGAAAATATCAGGAATTTCATTCTGCCCATTTCACTGGCTTTATGTTGCTTCTGCTGATGGTCTTTATACCAGTTTATAAAGTGGAGATGTAAAAGTATAAAAGGAAAAAAAAGTTGGAGATTAAAAAAAAGAGATCCGCCCTTAGTTTTCTCTGCATGTCATGCATTACAAGAACCAAAAGAGAACCAAAAAATGGTTAATATCACTACAATACATATTTTAAAAACGATTTATTTTCTTTCTTTCTTGTTGTAAAAAAATATTGTTTACAGAGCTCAATAGCTCAACCTGAGATGTACACACACAAATAAATACAGTAGGTCAGACTCAACTTATTGGGTGAAAGTGTATGGGAAATTGGTTGTCCAAGGCCAGGCTGCAACCAGATAATGTTGTACAAGATTTCATTTGAGTTGTACAAGGCCAGGCTGCAACTAGATAACTACTGCTGAGCTATCCTTTTAGAAAACCTGTAGTGCTCTGAGAATTATTTATGTAAGTTTAAATTTGTAAAACCGTTTAGGGAGTGCTGGCAGTTTGAATAGGAGGAGTTAGTTGCTATACAAGTCTTTAACGTCTTTAACGTGCTATATTGCACTATATTACAGTGTATTGCAGTGTGGTGGGCTCAGAGACCCAACAATCTATTCTAGGACTACCTTTTTGTTTGTGTGAAAGCAACAACTTTAGTTGCTGTTTGGCTGATGAGCCCCCTTGCAGTCTTTTTATTATTATTATTTATTATTCATTTATTTAATTTTATTTCACATTTAGCTAGCTTTTTTTCTACTAGGCTTAAAAATGTGTTTGGGGTATGGTATTTCAGAGTTTATTTTATTCTATATTTTTTTTTAATGGGGTGATTTATTTTAGTTTTTCTGTTAGGGCCTCTTTTTATCTTGGGGTGCACAGTGTACACTTGTTGCTGACACAGGAAAGGCTGCCCTAGGTTTGCAGCACATCACCACAGACTAGTGCACTATAGTAGTATGCACCAAAGTACCACATATCTCCCCTTCCTATTGTCATAACTGTCTTTAAATTTAGGCACTACACTGTAATTGAAAAAATGTCAAGCAGGTCTAAAGTGAAAGGCAGGACAAAGGTGGATTAAAGTAGAAGTCCAGTCAAATTCTAACTATATTTAAAGCTGCTCCTGCCCTCATTCCACATCTATTCTAAGTACCCTGTAAAGGAAAAATGTTTACACTTACCTATTCTGAGGGTGCTCCAGTCTGGTCACATGATCTCCCTAGCGTCTAGCTTCAGTAAAGAGGAGAGATCTCCGACAACAGCTGCAGAGGCTAGGCAGTGATTTCCCCTATAGACTTACTATGGGTCATCTCTTGTCGGCTGTCCCTCCTGTACACTGAAGCCAACACTGGGAGCCGATCATGCAACCAGACCGGAGCGCCCTCAGCATAGGTAAGTATAGACATTTTTTTCTCTACAGAAGGGCTCTCAAAACATTCTAAACACAGGGACAGTTTACTGTCCTTTGGAGTTTAGGGGGGCCTGACTGTGGCCAGTGTAAGTATAAATTGTCCTGGTATCAGTGGGAGTAAACAATGCAAACAATTCCTCCCTCTAGAACATCTAAACATGTACTAGGGAGAGGACCAGTGTCCCATTATTGGTGTCAGTGGGAGGAATAGTGCCCCATCATTGTTGTCAGAGGGAGAATTAGTGCCCCATAGTTGGTGTCAGTGGGAGGAATAGTGCCCCATCATTGTTGTCATTGGGAGGAATAGTGCCCCATTATTGGTGTCAGTTTGAGGAATAGCACCCCACCGTTGGCGTCAATGGGAGAAATAGTGTCCCGTTGTTGGTGTGAATGGGAGAAATAGTGTTGCATTGTTGGTGTGAATGGGAGAAATAGTGTCCCATTGCTGGCATCAGTAGCAGGAAATATGCCCCATTGCTGGTTGCAGTGCGAGGAATAGTGTCTTGTACCAGTGGTAAGAAAAGTGCCCCAAGATCCAGGCAATGGCAAGCAATGGGCCACATCTGGCCCCCAGGCCGCAGTTTGGAGAGCACTGGTCTACAGGCTTTTTTAGAATAAGCTTAGGTGGGAGAAGGTTAATGTATAGTTAGGATGTGACTGGGCTTCCATTTTAGCCCTTTAGGGGCTAAGGTATTAGTATCAGTATCAACCTCTCATAACGCTTGGTGATCCTGCCACTAACACAATTCCTGTCCAAGGGTAAGAACCTTCACTTAGGGGGTCTCTTTTTAAAAAAAAAAAAAAAAATATATATATATATATATATATATATATATATATATATATATATATATTGGATGTGATCTCACTAATTGATACAGTAGTTACATTACACCTGATAAATAGAATGTATCTTCTCAATAAAGTAAATAAATAAATAGAGTGGGGTGACATCTCATGATTCCATTACAAAATTCAGGCAGTGGTAAAAAACAAAAAACAAATGTATGTGAATAATATTAAAAATACAAAATTATTTTTTATAAACCATATTAACCTCCAAGAGTGGCATCTTCTAACAATTTTGACTGCTGACAGTATATGATCATGTAACTCTATATACAGTATATAGTAGACCAGTGGTTGTCAATTTACAAGGTATAGGGGGGCTCAAATGTAGCCCCTGATATCTCCAAAGAACCACAAATAATATTTAATTTGTGTAATGGTATAGAAGACTGTCACAGGCTTTTTAGTAGAAAATGGTCAGAGACTGTTCTACAGTTGTAGATGGAGCCCAAAGTCATGGTGTAGGAGACAACAGAAATTGTGGTATATGTAAGATGAGGTTTCCAAAGATCATTGGTAATAAAGGTCAGTTAACAAATCAATACTCCCGCTACTGACTGCTGAGGATAGAGAACCACACCAATGGGTTGCATGTAGCCCTCAGGCCACAGGTTGGCCACCAATGATTTAAACTCACCCCAGATTACAGTGATATGTTACTCTTGAGCCAAAGAACAAGCTTTCAGCTTCAATATATCCATTTTCTATGTCACCAGGATATCCACATGATCTTACTGTAAAACAGAAGACAAAACTTGATTAGCTGTCTTTATTCCATAAATTGCCATTCTGCAATCTCAGACAAATGTTGGGCTAATCTTTTGGAATTTCAATTTTATAAAAAAAAATATATATATAAACTGACACATTAGCCATTATGGAATTTTAATGTTGTTAAAAATTGCCTTCCAATTTTCTAAAAGTGCCAAAAAATTAAATGCCATATTGCAAACTTGAGTTGTGTCTAAACATAGTTGGACACCGAAAGCCCCCATAAATGTCACTTCCTGCTTGTAAAAGTGGTTCATCAGTTTTCTCAGAACTCTACACTAAGATACGAGTACAATTTTAGGCATCCTCTGCGATACGAATTTCATTTTCGGTGAGATACTCCCTGAGGGTTAATTACTTCTAAAGGGATGCAGACACTGCAACTTCTCTCATCTGATTAGTGAACGTTCACCAGGTAATTATAATGAACACAACCTCCAAAGTTAGGAATCTGCTACAAAGATTGTTAAAATTCATGTACATACTGTAGATCAACAAAAGCAACACTGTCATTTTGCTGGCATAATGTGCACTTACCTATAGTCAATTTCTGCTCCCCCGGTGCACTAATACCTAGGCGTTCCCATAAGTCAGTTTCCTGCCCAACCTATATTCCTATTTGCTCTCACTATGATGGTCTGCCTTACTAGCACACAGAAATATAGTATGTGGGTGACAGGAAGCAGTGGGTGAGCTATGACACTATAAGCCAGCCTTTTTCAACCAGGGTGCCTTCAGGTTGCTTCAGGGGTGCCTTGGCAAAATGCCTAAAAATTGGCCAAAACTTGTGTAGCACCCTCTAGGTAGGTAGGGGCTAGAGAGAAGTTTGGTAGGTTAGGTCTGTTTGTTTATTTTTATTTGTTTATTATTTGGGCTGGTAGTGGCTGAGGATAGCAGCTGGTGACTACCAGGCAGCATCACTAAGACCTCCCTCTTCTTTCTAGAGCCTTCTGGAAGGTACTAGAAAGAGAGGAGGAGAGGAGAGGTGGAGCTGCCTGGGGTGTTCTAAGGAGCCCTGACCAATCCCCAACCTGTATTGCTGGGGAGGAGTTGGAGTTGTTCAGAGCTTGGAGATAGAATGCTGTCAAGGCCTTTGAGGGAGCTCCCCAGTCGGGGGGGGGTGACCTTGGGCCTGGGGCTCGGGTGCGGACAGAGCCCTCTAAGAAAGCGTTAAGGTTCTGGACAGTAGACAGCACAGGAGGATCAAGAGAGGACAGAAGGAGAGATCATTGCCGGGAAAGTCTCCAGCCAGGAGCCAGGAGAGGGCTGGTGAGTGACATGCACAGTCAGGAGGACTGGGGAGGCACGCCTGAGAGGACTGGGAGCATGCAGTCTGGGATGGGTGCAGAGCCAGCAGTATGGACTGTGGTGTCATGGGCAGTGGAGAGGGGCAGCTGCAGCCAGGAGGGCTGGCAGGGACTGAAGATGGGTTACTGGGCTTAGTAACAAAAGTTAGGGCAGCTAGCACCAAGAACTTTTCATTATTACACTAAAAGGGGGCCTGCGGTCCCTGCCTGCAAAAGGCAGTTGCTAAGGCCTGGCTGAGCCAGTGTCAGGCCTAACCATGCGGTGCTAGCTGTACCTGGAAGCTCAAGTAAGAGTTGTGCTGGAGGAGCTGAGGAGTAATGGTCTGCAGTAAGAGTTGTGTTGGAGGAAGAGAGATCTGTATAAACCAGAGTGTATATAAGTTGTCGCGATTATTTGTTCTAAAATTCATTGGGCATCCCATACTTGCTATACCCTATCCAAGTTTAATCCCCTTAATAAAACATAAAAACAAGCACATGGACTGTTTTCTGTCTTGGAGTGTCTGAGAGGTGAATGCTGGGCAGGATGACAGGTGGGCCACATAACTTAGCAGCCCCTACGGAGGTACCACTACATTTGTATACAAGCTGACGTGTGGATGAAGGTTGAACACAGGTTTTCATTGTGCACTATTTCAACCTTCTAGCTGCCAGCATCCTAACGACCAGTGGCATCAACAGTTAATATGAAGAATGTTGCCTGCATAAAATCCTTGTTTGACCCTCCCCTGCCCCTCTCCATCAGCGCTGGGGTCGCATTAGCTGAGTGATGGAAAAAAACTGAGGGAAAAGAGAAACATTGGAATACTAGTCAGTACCAGTTTGCAAAAGTGTATTTGCTTTGGAAAAATAAATCGCCTCTAATGTTGAGTGTCCTACTTGTGTGGATGTTGCTGCATTAGGTATTAGAATAGTTTTTAAATTTAGAATGGGGTGCCTCAAAATTGTCCTTAATTTGTAAAGGGTGCCTCAAGATTGTCCATCATTTTTAAAGGGTGCCTTGACTAAAAAAAGTTGAGAAACACTGCTATAAGCAAACACAAAGTCTTTGACCTATTACAACGGAGGGCAATCAGGGAAATCAGAGGGGGTAAAACATTCTGCCAGGATGTGTAGGTGTTCTGCCCCACTTTTGTATTATTTTTCTGTGTTGTATTGAACTGCAATAGCTTATCACTTTCCTGTAGTATTCTGACATCTAGTGGTGACCTGGGTCACTACAACTTGCTTACTAATGTAATTTTGGTATCTTGCTCTGTCCCCCCTCCTGTTTAATGCTAGTTTGTTTAGTCCTAATTAAACCCTCCCCATTTCTTCCAGGTTTCCTCAGTGTTAGCTGTCTGCAAAGACATGGCTCAGAGAAGTTATTGTCTCCTTATGCCACGTACACACAGTCAAATTTTCAGATGGGAAATGTTGGATGTGAGCTTGTTGGAAAGTCCGACCGTGTATATGCTCCATCGAACATCGAACATTTGCTGTCGGACTTTCCACCAACAAATGTTTCTTAGTAGGTTCTCAAATTTTCCGCCAACAAAACTTTGTTGGAAAGTCTGATCACGTGTGCACAAGTCCGTTGCACAAAAGTTCACGCATGCTCGGAATCAAGCAGAAGGAGCCGAACTGGCTATTGAACTTCCTTTTTCTCGGCTCGTCGTACATCTTGTACGTCACCACGTTCCCAGAATTGATGGCCAACATTTGTGTGACCGTGTGTATGCAAGACAAGTTTGAGCCAACAACCTTCGAATAAAAATCTATGGTTTTGTTGGCAGGAAGTCTGATCGTATGTACGCGGCATTACATTTCAAAAGACTGAAAAAAAATCCTCTGTACTGCAACAGCTGAAGTAAAATTGTGTTGGATTCAGCTTCTGTGCCCTATTGAAGAGTTAAGCTGCCTGTTGATGGTGCCAAGTCAGCAGATGACCATACTGTCTGGATAGACTGGGTCTAAGGAGGTATGTCAAAGCGGCATTTGATCAGAACAGTAGGCACCTCTAATGCCATGTACACACGATCGGAATTTCCGACAACAAAAGCATGGATTCTTTTCCGAAGGATGTTGGCTCAAACTTGTCTTGCATACACACAGTCACACAAATGTTGTCGGAAATTTCGAACGTAAGAACGCGGTGAGGTACAACACATACGATGACCTGAGAAGAAGGAAGTTCAATAGCCAGTGCCGCTCCTTCTGCTTGATTCCGAGCATTCGTGAGCTTTTGTGCTACGGACCGCTGTCTGCCCGGCACTTACTCCATCTTGGTGGTGAGTCAGGCAGCGAACTGTGGGACAGCTCCTGTGTCCTCCATGCTTCCCCCTTCTCTCTTCTTCCGTTCTGCTAGGCGTCCAATAGGGGCGCCTGTGCCTTCAGCCAATCAGGTGACGAGTATTAGACCTGCGCTTTCTGATTAGCGGAGAGGTGATTCAGTGTTAGAAAAGCAAATATTCATTTGCTTTTCTAACACATCTGGGTGGACTCTGAGCGTAAAGCTCTGCGCTCCAAGTCCACCTTTTTGAAGCCTATTAGAGCCTATGGCTCTAATCAAGTGCTTCAAAAAAAAACTCTTTCTTTTTCCATCTTTACTCTCCCCTTCATTTTTTTCATTGGCATTTATGTATTTTTCCAGACATTATGAGGCATCCTCTCCTGAAGAAGTGGTTGTAACCATGAAACGCGTAGAGAAACATGTGATGCAGTCATGTTTTTACTATCTGGATATATAGTGGAACCTCGGATTGCGAGTAATTCGGTTAATGAGTGTTTCGCCATATGAGCAATTATTTTGTAAAAATTCGCACTCGGTTTGCGAGTGTTATCTCGCAAAAGGAGCAGGATTCAAGCCTATGTGGTTAGCAGTACCGCATTTGGCCAGAGGTGTGGGGGTGCCAGTGACACTCGGAGCCGTTCGGAAATACTCGGAAATACTCAGAAATACTCCTTTCCCGAGTATTTCCGAACCTTTCCGAGGCTTTCCGAGTGCACCCGAGCCATCTCCGAGTATTTCCCCCCCACCTCTGGCCACATGCGGTATTGCATGCAAAAGAAGTCAATGTGGAACAAATTATCTTAGTTTCTATTGACTTCTATGGGGAAACTCGCTTTGATATGCGAGTGCTTTGGATTACAAGCATTCTTCTGGAACGGATTATACTCGTAATCCAAGGTTCCACTGTATTATGTCATACCATTTTTTGATGTTTATTACCCCATGGAGAAAATATTACTTAGTTCAGATTGGCTTTTGAATGTGCTATCTCTATTTCTGTGAATGTATATTAAGTATCTCACACAAGTGAGTACTCCCCTCACATTTTTGTAAATATTTTATTATATCTTTTGAGACAACACTAAAGAAATTACACTTGCATACGCCGCTTACAACAGTCTGCATGACTGTTGTCCCAGAAGTATACCTCTTCTAAAGATGATGCACAAGAAAGCCCGCAAACTGTTTTCTGAAGACAAGCAGACTAAGGACATGGATTACTGGAACCATGTCCTGTGGTCCGATGAGACCAAGATAAACTTATTTGGTTCAGATGGTGTCAAGCATGTGTGGCAGCCACCAGGTGAGCAATACAAAGACAAGTGTGTCTTGCTTACAGTCAAGCATGGTGGTGAGAGTGTCATGGTCTGGGGCTGCATGAGTGCTGCCGGCACTGGGGAGCTACAGTTCATTGAGGGAACCATGAATGCCAACATGTACTGTGACATACTGAAGCAGAGCATGATCCCCTCTCCTCAGAGACTGGGCCGCAGGGCAGTATTCCAACATGAGAAGGACCCCAAACACACCTCCAAGACGACCACTGCCTTGCTAAAGAAGCTGAGGGTAAAGGTTATGGACTGGCCAAGCATGTCTCCAAACCTAAACCCTATTGAGCATCTGTGGGGCATCCTCAAACGGAAGGTGGAGGAGCGCAAGGTCTCTAACATCTACCAGCTCCTTGATGTCCTCATGGAGGAGTGGAAGAGGACTCCAGTGGCAACCTGTGAAGCTCTGGTGAACTCCATGCTCAAGAGGGTTAAGGCAGTCCTGGAAAATAATGGTGGCCACACAAAATATTGACACTTTGGGCCCAAATTGGACATTTTCACTTAGGGGTGTACTCACTTTTGTTGCCAGTGGTTTAGACATTAATGGCTGTGTGTTGAGTTATTTAGAGGGGACAGCAAATTTAGTTATACAAGCTGTACACTCACTACTTTACATTGTACCAAATTGTTGTTTCTTCAGAGTTGTCACATGAAAAGATATAAAAAAAAATACTTACAAAAATGTGAGGGGTGTACTCATTTGTGTGAGATACTGTATGTGCAGTATATTCATGCTATGTGTATTTAAATATATGAGATTTTTTTTACAGTATTTATCGCAATATGCTATGTTTACGATCCATGTCAATAAATATGAATTTTTCATTTATTGCCTGTCATTTGCCTCATGCAAAGTCCCATCCTCTTCCTTATTTTCCTGAACCAGGGATGGAGGCATGCTTCATTTAAAGTCCCAAAACTTGTTTCTTATGAAATGAAGAACAGGGACGGACCGGACCCCTGCTGCGAGCCTCATCCGGCAGCAGTGTGAACCCAGCCTAAATCTACAACTTAAAATAACAGATGGAGATCCTGCCACATAGGTCTTTGTTTAGGCACTTTCTATTACGAAGTTACGGTTGTCTCCTGATTGTATCCCAGTGTTGTCAACCTGTTATATGCGTTCCTCATAAGTGGCCATGCTGACACTATGGGGTTGATTTGCTAAAGGCAAATAGTCTGTGCACTGCAAGTGCAGTTGCTCTAATTCTGAGAGGAACATGCCAGGAAAATAAAAAACAGCATTTTTGCTTGCACATGATTGGATGATAGAAACCAGCAGAGCTTCCCCTCATTTCAGAGATTCCCCTCAGATCGGGAGCAACTGCACTTGACTTGCATAGTATATTTGCCTTTAGTAAATCAACTGCATTGTCTCCGAAAGCCAGCCCAAAGCAATGATACGCAGCCAACACCCGAGCAAGTGAATGTAGACAGGTCACTAAAAAGACGGGAATATCAGCAGCTCAGAAAAAGGAATCTAAAAAGGTGAAATCAGTATAAAATTCATTGTAGCAGAGTTCCGGGCCCCCAGAGGTCTAATGGTGACCTCAAGAGTTAGGGAGAGCTGACATCCTTCCTTGTAAAGTGGGTTACCAGGCATGGTGGGTGTAATGCAAGATGAAATGATGGGCGCCAGTCACTTTTTGAATGCGAATAAGAGATTTATTGTCTCTTAAGAAGAACTGTGGGAGAGCGGGCCAGGACACCTTTAAGTAGATGCAATGTTAATTAGCAGACTCCGAAACACTATAGGAAGACAGCTATACAGGGAAAGGCCTCCAGCCGGATGCCATGTCTGTATAGGTAGGACTGCTGTCTCCTATGGCACTGAACTTGTAACAGTCCCCTATCTCACAGTATCCCACTGTAGGTCTTCAATCACTGAGCTCTCAGTCTCTCACTAGATGTCCAGATCCCAGTGGTCACCTCCAGGCGGCACAGAACCCCGATCACCTGACTCCACCCAAATAAATAGGCTCTCCCAGCAGGCCAAGGGACTAAAGAAACCCTTGCCTATTGGCTGAGACACCCCATCCATTCATGATCTGTTCTTGCTATGCCCTTGTCTATCTAATGTCACAAGCCACAATGCCACCTAGTGACAGAAGAGAAAAGTGCAGCAATTCCAGAATTAGAGGGAAGTCAGTGGATCTCCTAACAATCAGCCAGGACAATTACTACCTGGCAAACTAAATTTGTTAGCAACCCTGCCTAAACACCAGGGTGCTACATTCACAAAAAGCAAAAAATTGTAATTGTTAATGATACACAGTGCTTAGAAAATAAAATGTCCCGTTAGGCCCCTTTCACACGGACGCTTCTGTGCAGCAGATTCCGCTTGCTCAGTGGGGGATCGCTCCGCTGATCCCCGCTGAGCAGTTGGATGACAGCTCCTGTCCGCTCCGCTGTGCAGAGTGGCCACAGACACCACTCCTCTGTGAGAAAATTGGATGGAAATGGACCATCTGTCCATTTCCATCCGATCGAATCCGCCAGACAGATGGAAAATAGGACCACCATCCGTCTGTTTTTTGCGGGTAGGATCGGATAGCGGCGGGTGTCGGCGGACATGCGCCGCTCCTTAGAAGAGACTGGAGGGTCCGATCAGGACCGCCTGAAAAACTGACAGGCAGACCTGATCAGACAGCCCATGTGAAAGGTTAAGATATTATTTAAAGTGATTGTAAAGTTGTTTTTTTTAAACAAAAAATATGTCATACTTACCTGCTTTGCGCAAGGGTTTTGCACAAAGTACTTTGCACAAAGTAGCCCCGATCCTCCTTTTCTGGGGTCCCCCGGTGGCACTCCTGGTTCCTCCTCTTTATCGAGTGCCCCCACGGAAAACCGCATTGCATATGGGCACCCGTGCGGGCATGCTTCCGAGTCCCGCTGCTGCGTCTATTGACACAGACAGTAGGACTCGGTCCCGCCCGCGGCTCCCATGTCACTGGATTTGATTGACAGCAGAGGGAACCAATGGCTCCTGCTGCTATCAGTCTATCCAATGAGGATCCGAGACAGCGGCTGGAGCTGCTGGGCTCGTGCTCGTCACTGGAATGATCGGTTTCAGTTAAGTAAAAGGGGGGCTCTGGGGGGCAGCTGCAACACAGGTTTTTCACCTTCAATCATCAGAGGGAATAGCTTTTAAACCTAATACAAAATGTTTTTTTGTTTTTTTTTACTATATTAGATCAAAAATATTCTTCCATAATCACCTTTACAAAGCCAGGACTGATATAAATGGAAAGAACTGGGGTGAGAATATGTGACTATTATATATTAAAACCTAATTCCGACAGATACTGTACAAAAAGCACAAGTGAATGCAGTCCTGTAATCAATATGGCAGTGTAAGTACCCAAATCTGACAGTATCAGCTTCTTGCAGTCTACTTTACAGCAGAGCTCAGAAGAGGTAGGGAGAAAAATGAATTACTGAAACATCTCCTTTAATGCAGCGAAAGCCTGCATTCCAGCACTATGGAAAAGTACTGTACCCCCAATAAAGCACATTGTTTTGCTCAAATTAATGAGATCCAAGTGATGGATAACTTGACTATGATGCTTAGGGAACAAGAAGAAAAGCACTGGAAAGTTTGGACTCCCTATTTCTTTTATAGAGGTCAAACAATGCTAGCTTCCCGACCATAGGCCAAGGTGATATATTGCAACACTCTTTTTACTTCCTGGAGGTAAAAGGTTCCTAAGGGTTCCGCGCCAGGGGGATGGGTGGGTTTCTCACCCCTACCCACCCTTTCACCCTCCTTCTTTGCTTCCGCTGCCCCTTACTGTTCCTTCTCTATCCCTCTCTTGTCATCCATTCCCTCCCACTTTTTATCTATCTTTTCGTGTGGGGTTAAGTGTTATGCCGTGTACACATGGGCGGACTTTTCGACCGGACTGGTCCGACGGACTTTTTCGCGAACGGACTTGCCTACACACGATCACACCAAAGTCCGACGGATTCGTACGTGATGACGTACGATCTGACTAAAATAAGGAAGTTGATAGCCGGTAGCTAATAGCTGCCCTAGCGTGGGTTTTCGTCCATCGGACTAGCATACAGACGAGCGGATTTTTCGACCGGACTGGAGTCCGTCAGACAAATTTGATTTGTTCCAAATCTAAAGTCCGTCAGATTTTTGACCGAAAAAGTCCGCTGCAGGTCCAATGGAGCCCCCACACGGTCGGATTGTCCGCCGGATTCGGTCCGTCAGACCAGTCCGGTCAAAAAGTCCACCTGTGTGTACACGGCATAAGTTTTCCCCTGTATATTGTAAAAAAGAAAAAAGAAAAATGCATAGAAGGAAACGGTATACTCCAAGGGTATGTATGAGCAGCTCTGCTGAATACACATATCCAATACTATTCATAAGTGGTAGCTGGTGGGTTTTTCTCTTGGGGGGGTGGCAAACAAGCACCCAATACTTCGGTATTGAAATTATGTAATACCTTTACTTGCGTTAAATACAATGCACTTATAGCATTACAATTTGATGCTTTGACCGCAGGTGCCTTGTCTCCGCCTCCGCGCCCCTCCCAGGCATTTGGGATTATCCCACACTGTGACTCCTCGTAAGCCACGCATCAATTGGTGGGCTCGCATCGCTGGTGTGCCAGCTGACTGGAGACTTCCAGTGGGAGTGAGTGGAGGGAGGAGATTAGAGGACCTCTGTTTCAGGAGATATCGCACAATACAGTGTGATCGGTAACTTTATAGACAAAATGTTCAATATATAGCATTCCATCTTGTGGTTAGGTCTATGAATTTCAATATATGTATAAATATTTCTACAGCTTATTAATCCTCTGATGATGACCCGGCGGGGTCGAAACGCGTCAGGATTTGCTCAACATCATCAACTTTCTTTAGCGCTTGTTAATCATGTAAAATTGTGTCCTTTCCTGTATTATTGCTTTTACATCTCCTGTACCACAGTCCATATTTTATCATCATTTTTTGATATCATGTTAATAATAAAAATCCAATTAATCTCCAATCATATGTAGTATTTTTTCCACCCCTTTGCTGCTAAAAAACCCCACACGGGGGACTTTTTCCTTTTTCCTTTTTATACTTATGGGGGTGTGCAGCATTCTCTTGTCTCTTGCAGTGTCTCCCCCTGTTTATAGCAAACAAGCACCCTTCCTCCGGGCGGCCGATGGCACGGCACTGACACCAACCCCCCCCCTCCAGGAGGCCGGCGGCGCGGCAGTGACACCAAACCCCCCTTCCGCGAGGCCGGCGGTGCGGCACTGACAACCCCCCCGGGCAGCCGGTGGTCAGGCACCTTCCTGATCTAGGGCTGGCAGACTGTGGTGTCCTCTCCTCCTCTCCTGGGGTGCGGGCAGCGACTCCAGTGTCTGCTCCTCCCGTGGCTTACTCCGCCGCGTGTCTCCTCTATTCCTCCTAAGAGCTAGGCATCCAATTGGCCAAAGCGTCAGGCAATCCTATCGGGAAACAGGTCTCACAACCTGCCTCCTGATTGGCGGGGAGGAACTTTTGTGTGAAAATAACACAAATTCATTCGCTATCGTTACACAACTGGGTGGGATCAGGGCACAGTGCTCTGTGCCCCGAGACCACCCTTTTTTGAAGCCTATTAGAGCCTCTAATCAGATGAACCCCCCATTGAAATCCGTAGTCCGGCGCCCTGATAAGTAGATCAGGGGGCCGGACGCATGGATGGGGGGGTGGATGGATGGGCCACCACTGCTATTCACACCTGAGTCCAACACCTTCGTATTTGACTTTTTGTTTTGGTGTACAATGTTGTCTGCCGATATGCATGTGTTGAAGCATATGGTATACCGCTTCCCAGGGGCGGATCCGGGGGGGGCAATTGCCACCCCGAGAAAATTTGTTGCGGGCCGGGCGGATGAGAGAGCTGCTCCACGAGCGGCGCGGTTTGCTGGTGGATGGCGCGGTTTGTGGGCGGGCAGGCCGGGCTGCCGGGTCAGTGAGTGGGCGGCTTAGTGTAACCGCCCTGCATCCCTGCAGTAACTTCCGCCCTCACTGTGCAGGCAGCGTGAGCAGCAGAGAGATTACATTATCTCTCTGCTGCCTGACTCTGGGAGTCTGGGACACAGCAAGTGACAATTCGCAATGTGTGGCAGGTGACGTGGCAAGTGACAATTCGCAATGTGTGGCAAGTGACAATCCGCAACATATGGCAGATGACATGGCAAGTGACAATCTGCATCTGGTGGCAGGCAAGTGACAATTCGCAACGTGTGGCAGGCGACGGTGGTAAGTGACACACTCGGGGCTCCCACTGATTCTGCATTATGGTGGGTTGAACCATTTCATTTTATATTACAATGTAATAATAGAAATAATGCGCTTCATTGATCCTGACACCATAACAACCATGGTGCCATGATGATTGAAGCGCCAACATCAGCTATTTCCCCGATAAATTGCCCACAAAAAACATATTTCTGACAGTGCCCCTCCCGAGACAAGACTCTGGATCCGCCCCTGGCGCTTCCTCTAAATAAAGAATAGAGAATTAGAATAAAGAGGGGTAGGGAGAAGCAGCACAAGCAGCCAATCAGGTGTGATGCAGTGCACGGAACATGATGATAAGAACTGGGAGAATAGAGAGACAGAAAGATGAGCTTATCAGTGTGCTGCTTCTCCTTTCACTGTCCAGTCACAGATGAAGAACAGAACCCTTCCTCTCCCAGGCATGACTGTAATGTATGGCCGGGCTTTGGGAATTTCAGTACACGATGGACATGAATACAAACTCTTTGGCAGGTAGGACAGTGTCTGTATATTTAGCTGTTTGCCGGAAGTTCAGCTTTATCAAATCAATGTAATACATAATATCCTTGTAATGTAAAACAGTTTAAAACCAAAAGAAACTGAAAAGTAAATGTTTGCTTACATTGGCAGAATTCATCATAGGCGGACCATTGGGAGTCCTTCAAGCAAGTAACATAATTTTTAGCTCCTGGCCTTCGTATAAATCCAAGATGGCAATCGTATCTCACAGTGGATGCTACAGCAAAATTCATTTGATCTGCAAACTCTGGTTTTAGCATTCCATAGGGAATCTTTGGAGGCAGTCCACAATCACCTGTCAATAAAACATAAATACTTTTTTTTTTTTGCACAACATCATAAAATATCATCTCTATGATACTTACCTCCTGTTTGGTGATATCCTTCCAGAAAATTTGGCAATAGTTCCAGGTAACATGGAGCAGATACTTTGATAGCATTATATCTTATGAACATCTATATTTTTTCAAAATTCATTAATGTAATTTGTTGGGATTCTGGAAGAAAAGCTACAACAGTACTCCTCAATGCCCTCTAATGTTGCTCCAGTTGGCTCATGCTGCTTCAAGGTGCTGGTTGGGTTTCATGAATGCTTATCAGGCTCAATCCTGGGACTACAACAAAATGGACCCCACTGCACACTGTTAAGGCACACCAACGTCCTCTATGGTTAAGCCCCAAACTGGGTGAAATGCATTAGAGGAGAGTTCTCCCACAGGTGGAGACCAAGCTTTAATCACTTCTACATAGTCTATGACCGTTGGTGTGCCTTAGCAGCGTGCAGGCGAGCGCCATTTAGTTGTTTTTTGGATTGAGAATATTGAGAGTATGGTTTTAGCTCAGAGTACTTTCTTGTAGTTTCATTGTGTGACTAGGACTCTTCATAAGGAATTTGTGATTTTATCATTACATATCATAATCATATGCAACACGTGCAAAGAGGCTGGTTCCAGAGGCAACACCATTAGGGTTTTTAATTATTCTATATGGCAAAGCAGCAGGATGTGATGGTTCATTTATTGGTTTTATGTAAGGGATTTCAGACTGTATTCCGGGGGCCCACCAGATTTGTAATTCTGTGTGGTAAGTCTTGTGATTTGCGCACATCGGCAGGGCCATATTTTCTATAAGGCATGATAGGCTTATGTCTATGGGCGCCACTCTGTTATTTTGACAACTAAATCTTGCTTTGTCACAGGAGCAATGGCATTGCCTCTATATGAAGGAAGACTGCATTTCAGGCCTAAAAAACAAGAAGGCAACTTCCAGAAGTCCAGAATACATTTGTTGATATCATCCAATACAGGGAAAATCCACCTGCTCCTCTTAAATGTGTTTCACTCCTTCTGGAGTTAGTCATAGGGAGGCCTAGTTCCAGGTCTAGTTTATACAGAAGCCACTGTCAAGACTCCTAAATGAATGTAAACAAAGCCACATGCTTGTGTATATAGCGTTTCCAGAGCTTCTGCAGACCAATTTTTAGCTGTCAAAATGACAGCGGTCCCAGACACTTCAGTCACCCCTGATAGCGGCTCCTTGCACAATTGCACTAAAAAGTATGAACAACAAAGAACTTAAAGTGTTACTAAACCCAGGACCCTGCATTCACTGTATGTGGTCTCCCACAGTACACAGAACATGGAAATGCAATAATTTTAGTAAATATAAACTGCTAAATACCTTTTCTCATCAGCAGTATATAGCAGTCTTGTGACTTCTATCAGTGTCCGGTCTAGCACTGGTTGAAGCTTTGTAGGAGGGGTTTACATTCTCTTCTGAATGTCCTATGAGGGTGCATGACCCCTGACCCTCTGTCTGGACAGTGTTGATTGGCACTGTGCTGATCACATGAACCTTCCCCAAAAACAAAACCAAAAACTTTCTAGCAATACAAATCAAACTGAGCATGTGCAGAATGCCCCCAAGGCTCTGTGCTATCAGGAGATGGATTGGAGACAGTGGAAGAAGGGGAGGATCAGAGAAGACAGAATCAAACAGCTTTTTTATACAATGCGGAGGATTAACCCCTTAGATTCCACAGTGAGTATAACAAGCATGCTTTACTGCATATACAGACTGATTTTACTGTTGTAGGTTTAGTAACACTTTAAGGAATAGAAGATCTGAAATGGTCTGTATTTTGGATGTTGCATTGATTTAATGCCTGTTGTACTAGAAATGTTTAAGAACTGACTATAAATTATGCCTTTCGTTGAGAGAAAACCTCTGGTGTGATTTTTGTGGAGGGACCTGGCATGGAATGGTGTGCGAAGTCTTGCGATGTGTGCAGCAGCTTCCTTCCTAAAGATGGAAAGAGTTATGTGATGTAGAGTTGGTGGAGAAAGACAGTGTGAACATGCTGCTCCCATCAAAATAACTCTGTAGTCAGTGCAGGTACAGGGGCCACTGGCAGGTGAAAGAACATTATCCTTCCAATGTGGGGTCCTGTAAATTAACCACCTCAGCTCTGGTAGGCTTTACCGCCTTTCATGACCAGGCCATTTTTTGCTATGGGCGTACCTGTACGTCCCTTTGAGTTACCCTGCCGCAAGTTCCGTGAGTGTGATTGCGGGTCTGGCGGACTCAATGTCCGTGGGGATACCCGCGATCGTCACACGGAGCTCAAGAAAGGGGAAATGCTAATGTAAACAAGCATTTCTCTGTTCTGCCTAGTGACACTGACACTGATCAAAGCTCCCTGTAATTGGGAGCGGTGATCAGTGTCATGTCACACAGCCCCTCCCCCCACAGTTAGAATCACTCCCTAGGACACACTTAACCCCTGCAGCGCCACCTGGTGGTTAAACCCTTCACTGCCAGTCACATTTACACAGTACTCAGTGCATTGCATTGATCTCTGTATAAATGTGAATGGTCCCAAAATAGAATAAACGCCTTTCGTGATTTTTTTTTTTTTTTTTACCAAAAATATGTAGAAGAATATGTATCAGCCTAAACTGATAAAAAAAAAATGTTTTTTTTATATATTTTTCGGGGATATTTATTATAGCAAAAAGTAAAAAATATTGCTTTTTTTTCAAAATTGTCGCTCTTTTTTGTTTATAGCACAAAAAATAAAAACCGCAGAGGTGATCAAATGCCACCAAAAGAAAGCTCTATTTTTGGGGAAAAAAGGACGTCAATTTTGTCTGGGTGCCACGTCGCACCACTGCGCAATTGTCAGTTAAAGCGACGCAGTGCCGAATGGCAAAAAGTGCTCCGGTCTTTGGTCAGCCAAATGGTCCGGGGCTTAAGTGGTTAACGCTGTGCTACTTTAAATAGTATTTGCACGGTCATGCAACAATGTAACTTTAAATCATTTTTTTCACCCTACAAATAAAGCTTTCTTTTGGCGGTACTTCATTATTATATAAACAAAAAAAAAGGAATATTTTGAAAAAAAAACAATATTTTTTACTTTCTGCAATAAAAATGTAATTTTTTCATAAATTTTGGCCAAAATGTGTTCTGCTACATTTCTTTGGTTAAAAAAATCCCAATAAGTGTATATTAATTGGTTTGCATGAACATTATAGTGTCTACAAACTATGGTATATACAGCAGATAAAATAAGTACTGAACACGTCACCATTTTTCAAGGTAAATATATTTCTAAAGCTGCTATTGACGTGAAATTTTCGCCACATGTCAGTAGCAACCCATGCAATCCATACATACAAAGAAACCAAAACAAAAAAGTTCAGAAATTAAGTTTTGTGTACTAAAATGGAGTTACAGAGGGAAACAGTATTGAACACACGAGGAAAAAGAGGTGCAAAAAGGCATGGAAAGCCAAGACACCAGCTGAAATCTATCAGTAATTGGAAAGCAATCCTGCCCCTTGCCAGTGCAACTTAATATCAGCTGGTTCAGTCTCAATTGATGGCATATAAAAAGATGTCTCATTATCTCTCAAGACCTTCACAACCTTAGTGTTGCAAAACATACTGATGGAATTGGTTCCAGAAGGCTTTCTAAACTACTGAATGTTCCAGTGAGCACTGTTGGGGCCATAATCTGAAAGTGTAAAGAAAATAATTTTACCATAAACCGGCCACAACTAGGTGCTCCTCGCAAGATTTCTGACAGAGGAGTGAAAAGAATTATCAGAAGTGTCCAATACCCAAGGACCACTTGTGGAGAGCTTCAGGGAGACCTGAAATTAGCAGGTACAATTGTTTCAAAGAAAACAATATGTAATACACTCAACCTCCATGGCCTGTATACATGCTCACCACGCAGGACTCAACTGCTGAAGAAAAAAAGTTCTAGCTAGTTTGCTGCACAACATTTGGACAAATGTGTAACGTGGATAATCCACGCTACCCCCAAGGTAATTGTGCTAATAAAATTAAATAAAAATTGTATTTAGTATCAAACCAGTGAATTGACGGTGCTGCAACTAAAAAACTGGAATATTCAGAAAAATGTGTACATAATGGGCATAATGCCCCGTACACGATAGGATTTTCCTACGGAAAATGTGTGATAGGACCTTGTTGTCACAAAAAATTTGAGAGCTGGTTCTCAATATTTCCGACAACAAAATCCGTTGTCAGAAATTCCGATCATGTGTACACAATTCCGACGAAAAGTGCCACGCATGCTCGAAATCAAGCAGCAGAGCAGCACTGGCTCATTTTTCTCAGCTTGTCGTACGTGCTATACATCACCGCGTTCTTGACGTTCGGAATTTCCGACCAACTTTGTGTGACCACGTGTATGCAAGACGAGTTTGAGCCAACATCAGTCGGAAAAAATCCATGGATTATGTTGTCAGAAAATCCTATTGTGTGTGTGTATAGGGTATTTGAATGCCATAATACACACCATTTTTGGAGGTCAAATGGCACTGCACATCACCCCAAAAACACCCCCATACCAGCAGTGAAGTTTGGAGGTGGAACATCATGGTGTGGGACTGTTTTTCAGCACATGGTAGAATACGGAGAAGGAAGAATGAATGGAAAAATATACCAAGAAATTTTTGATAAAAATCTGCTGTCATCTACCAGGATGATGAAAATGAAACGAGGGTGGACATTTCAGCAAGACAATGATCCCAAACACAAAGCCAAGGAAACTCTAAATTGATTTCAAAGAGAGAAAATAAAGCTGCTAGAATGGCCCAGCCAACCACCTGACTTGAATCCAATAGAAAATCTATGGAAAGAACTAAAGATCAGAGTTCATATAAGAGGTCCACGGAACCTTCAAGATTTGAAGACTGTGTGGAAGAATGGGCCAAAATCACACCTGAGCAATGCATGTGACTAGTTTCTCCATACAGGAGGCATCTGGAAGATATCATTACCAACAAAGGATTTTGTACAATGTATTAAATACATTTCAGTTAGCGTGTTCAATACTTTTTCCCCGTGTCATTCCATTTTATTACACATAACTTCATTTCTGAACTTATTTGTTTTAGTTTCTTTGTATGTATGGTTTGCATGGGTTGTTACTGACATGGTGAAAATTTCATGTCAAAAGCACCTTTAGAAATCTAACACTAACTGACACTGAGTGGGAGCTGACTAACTGGCACTGAAATCACCAGCGACACTTATACAGTGATTAGTGATAACACTGTCACTGTACTAATGACACTGACTGGGAAGGGATTAACATCTAGGGCAAACAAGGGGTTAAATGTGTGCCTAACAAATGTTAATTTGTGTAAGGTGTGCTGCTTTTTACTATCAATCTCTTTGTTTCTTAAGAAACAGAGATCATTCCCTCTGTACAGAGTCCTGTGTAACATAGTAGGTGAGGTTGAAAAAAGACACACGTTCATCAAGTCCAACCTATGTTTGTGATTATATGTCAGTATTACGGTACATTGTATATCCCTGTTGATTGATCAGCAGGTCCCAGCTATTAATCATTGGCCGGGACCTGCTGACAGACTCCCACTGTGTACAATCACAGCGGGTGTCGGTGGCAGGGCTGCTGTTAGAAATCATAGGGCCCCGTACAGCCTACCTGGCAGGGCCACCCCTCCCACCCCAATATATCAAATATATAAAAACTATTGAAACTATTGTTTTCACAAAAAATACACTAAAATCATTATTAGTAGACACAAACATAACAGAGAACCAGTGTGAATTAGCCCTTTTTTCATAGTTTTTTTACATTTTGTAAAAAAACAGTTTACATTTTTTAAATTATTTTATTTTATCATTTTTACAAATTATTTATTACAATGTTAAAATTTTTTTTTTTTTTTACAATGTTTTTTTTTACAAGACAGGAAAGCTGGCAGTGCTACAAGAGGGGGGGGGGGCTCAGCACAGTGACAGGGGGGGCACAATGGTGGGGATAAGAAGTAGGCAGAACAGGGAGGGGGATCAGTAAGGGGGAAGCAATTACAGGAACAATGCCCTGTGTCTGTGTCTCTCCCTGCAGCTTGCAGGAGGGTGAGAAACTGGCTTTCAGCTGCTGCAGAGAGCCTCACCGATTCCTCCTGCTGTTCGACAATGCATGCGTGCCCTAAACCCAGGAACAGCCACTGGTGGAAGGAAAGAAAATAACTTGATTCCCCCATTAACACAGTCAGTGTTGATGGGGGAATCCCTTCCGCAGCGCTATTGTGTCATGGCAGCAGAGAACCTTCCTGATCGGTACTTGGGTACAATCAGCCTGCCCATAGAGGGATTGAATTTGATCCATCCTTGGCCAGCTTAATCCTGTCACACCCCACCCCATATAAAGGAGATGAACAAAGGCAGTAATATTTGATGTCCAACCTAGTTGTCAACCATGGCTTTTCCATATATACAGTGTAGAAGTCAGTGTAGTCCCAGGAACAGGAAGTGTGTTATCTGCATGATTACCAAGCGAAAATAAAGGGGCCTGAAAAGAAAATTAATAAACTGCAATATATGATATTTATGTTTTTGGCTCAAGATGAAATTTACAGAACCCCTCAGCACTTCATCTGCATGGATGAAGTTGGATTGATGGAATCATGGATCGCAGATCCACTTAGCACCTCGCAAAATGCATTTCACTGTTTTTCCAACTTGACAGGTCTGAATAATTTTCAAAATAGCAAACAGTTTAGAATTTGTTCAGAAAAGCCATGAAGTAAGACTTTGGGAAGCTGAGTCACCTAATGCCTGGTCTACATATTGACAACTCTGTGTAATTAGGATCAGGCTGGATTATTTTGAGTGAAACTCAGGCGTCATTTTCTTGTAACAGCATGTTAATCATATCTGGATGGTATAATAATTAATTATCTTAAGTCTGTTTTTACTCACAGTGAACAGCGCTGATGAAGGAGTGAAGTAGAATGAGCCACACTACGGATGAAAGACACTTTCTCTCCATTGTTTAAAGGTGATCCTAAATCTATAAGAAAAGACAAAATTTGTAATTCAGCTCTGGGCCAATTCTGACACTTCTTACACACATGTAAAAATCTACATTTTTTTTTTTTGCTACACAATTACTTAAAACCCCCAAGCATTATATATATATATATATATATATATATATATATATATATATATATATATATATAATATTTATTTATTTATTTATTTTAGAACAGATCAAAACTGGTAAAAAATCACGGGCTACAGATATGAACGTAGGCTAAGACACATGGGGGGGAGGGAAAACTTTAAGGTATTAAATTCGAACCATTCCCTAGACCAGTGATGGTGAACCTTGGCACCCCAGATGTTTTGGAACTACATTTCCCATGATGCTCATGCACTTTACAGTGTAGTGCAGCATCATGGGAAATGTAGTTCCAAAACATCTGGGGTGCCAAGGTTCGCCATCACTGCCCTAGACACAAAATACATAAATAAAGGACAAAAAGGAAGGGGAAGCCAACTGTATCAGGCATTATCTATAAAACTGTTAACATCCCAATTAATGTTCAAACCATGTGGAACATGACTCTTAAGGGTATATATCCGCCTGGTTTCCATCTTGGACAGCTCTCTGACCATGTAACTCCCCCTCCAATGGGGAACAAAATGATCAGTTTCCATAAAAAGTGTACCAGATGGATCTCTATTACTTAAAACCCCCAAGCATTATAGATATATATTTTTTTAGAAGATGCCCTACATAATAAAATGAGTGTTTCAATTTTTTTATATCATACCGTATTTGCACACTGGCTTTTATAGGGTTTAACATAGTTCAAACGTGCAAAGAAAAACAGTAACATTCTTGTAAATATAATGCTACGAGAGATAAAATAAGGAAATAGAATAATAATAATGCTTCACTCAAAGAGTGTGATATGAAAATTAAGGATGTTTCCAAGATAGAATTTACATTAAGCATATGTATCATATAAAGTGATTACAGTAAACAAGAATAACATATATAAATAATAGGGGTTAAGAAGATAAGGAGATGAAATAAAATGTATTATAAAGTTTGAAGGACAGTAAGGTTCGTTAAAGTTAGTATATCAAAGAAAAGGGAGCGAGGTAGCTAGGGGAAATTAATAGGTAATTCCAGGGGTAAATTCCTGCAATATGGCCTGGCTTTATCTGGAGATAAAGTAATATTCCCAACTATCTCTAATAACTCACACTTCAAGAGAGTCGATTAGTATATAAAGGAGGTATTAACTGCGCAATGTTTAAGGTAAGGGGATAAAGAAGTGGGATGTGAGAGATCTTCCTGAGAAGATCACTAGTTCAAAGTAGTAAATATGGAATATAATAGTGCTGTAGGTTATAGGTATAATGTCTTCAAAGAAGAAATAACGAGTTATCGAATCCTGAAGGTAGAAAATGTTCAAACTATGGTCTCCATAAGGCTTCATATTTCGATACATTGTCAAGTAAGATTGCTTCGTTTTTTGCGTGAATCATGGACTGAGTTATGCCCTGTACACACGATAGGATTTTCCGACAACAAATGTTGGATGTGAGCTTGTTGACGGAAAGTCCGACCGTGTGTATGCTCCATAGAACATTTGTTGTCGGAATTTCCGCCAACAAGTGTTTGAGAGCAGGTCCTCAAATTTTCCGGCAACAACACTTGTTGTCGGAAATTCCGAGCATGTGTACATAAGTCCGACGCACAAAAGTCCACGCATGCTCGGAATCAAGCAGAAGAGCCGCACTG
Source organism: Aquarana catesbeiana (assembly GCF_042186555.1). NCBI lineage: Eukaryota > Metazoa > Chordata > Amphibia > Anura > Ranidae > Aquarana > Aquarana catesbeiana. The sequence goes on along the minus strand of NC_133324.1, from coordinate 94,733,773 downwards.
GCTATTGAACTTCATTTCTCTCGGCTCGTCGTACGTGTTGTATGTCACCGCGTTCTTGACGTTCGGAATTTCCAACAACATTTGTGTGACCGTGTGTATGCAAGACAAGTTTGAGCCAACATCCTTCGGAAAAAAATCCACGGTTTTGTTGTCTGAAAATCCTATCGTGTGTACAGGGCATAACTCTATTTTTAAATGACAAAATACAGACTGGGTCAGATTTCCATGCTTTCGCAATGGTCTGTTTAGCCGCTGTGGTTACGAAGAACACATTGGCTTTTCAAACGCATATTTCCACCACCTGTAAAATAATCCAGCAGCTCTTTAGCTGCTCGGATTATTTTTACTTTGTTCAGCTTCGCTGGCTCTAAAAATGATATCTTTCATTCATATCGTAGCTGCAGCGATGACTGAGATATCACGCGATGTACCGGTGCATGGCTGGTCGGCAAGTGGTTAATGTAACATATAATGCCTGTATCGCAAAGGGTGCAAATAGGCGTGAAGTTTGAAGCTCATCTAAACCCAAGAAAACAATGAGGTTGATATACGTAAGACATTTACACATATTTTCTCTAGTAAATGTGGTAAAGCTCCACTTTGTAAAGAATACCGAATCAGGTGCAAGGAAAATCCCCAAAAAGTATATTTTCTTGCACATGATTGGATTATGGAAATCAACAGAGCTAAGCTCTAGGCAAAACGAATGCAACTGCACTTGCCAGTCTATTTGCCTTTAGTAAATCCACCCGAAATTAATATATTACAGCCTACCAGTTTTCAGGTGTAGCAAATCACATTTTTTAAAGGTTTTTTTCCTTTATTTTCTGTGATCCTACCTGTCCTAAGGTGAAAACATTCTACATTATATCTAGTGAGAAGCAGTGTTGTCATCCTAGGACAAGACAACACGTCCCCCTCTCCTCATCTCTGTAACATATAGGGGAGGTGTTCTGTATTTCCCAAGAGAAATGGGAAGGCTAATAACATTGAGAATTCAGTTCAGTGCACCGATTACAAGCACACTGGATTTCTGGCAAGATCAGCATGTCATTTCTGTATTTGCAGAACATGTACTTAAAAAAAGAAATCTCATTCAATTATATGTTTGTTCTTGGATTTAGACATTCGGATCCAGTAAATGGTGAAAGAATCAAACATTCACTTTTTTTTTTTTAGAAATGCATATATTTATCCCAAAGGTAGAACAGCCAGAGTTCAGGTACCTTGATGAAAAGCAGACAATTGCCTAATGGCTTGTTTAAACTTGCATTAGTCCTCTGAAGAGTGATCCAGGATATATCACTTTTTAAATGTCTTTTGACAGATTGTGAAGAGGTGTTGTATCGCTTTCTCATGGCCTGTTTTAACCACTAAAAGCCTGCACAACCCTGTGGCCCTGTTCTTTTGAATGGGTTGCATTCAGCAGGTGGTACTGCCTTTCGAACACGACAAGATAATTGGTACCACATCATGGCATGTATATACCTTTGTACAGCTGCATTTGCAGCTTGAGGGGGGGCGCCTAAAAATGCTGCTTACAGTTTACTATAATTACAAATCATGCTAAGCTCTGGTTATCAAAGAAAAAGTGTCATTGTGACCGGTGAACACTTCTCTGTATTTTTATGTATTTTAAAACATATGTAAACCCAAAAACAAGAGTGCAATAAATAGCAGCTTACCAGTCCTTAGGTAGTGGCTGCATTCGTTTTCTTTTTCAGGCTTTCTTCCCTTTATTTTCACCTGGTGATCCTGCCAGTAAACGACTTCCTGTCCTAGGGTGACAACGTTTACTCACTGTACTATATCTATGGAGGAGCAGTGATCCCACCCTAGGCTGCTTTCCTAATCTCCATTATACAGGGAAGCCCGGAATGGTAATGGAAATATGGAATGGTAATGAAGGGCTGGGCATGACAAGGTGGAACAGGAGACAACGGAGGGTTAAAAATGGAAAGGAAGTAAGAGGGAGGGGATTGAAGTTAACTTTAGGGGTGGAGAGATATAAAAGGAATAGGCGGGGTTTAAGCAGGAGCAGTGTGAGGAGACAGACAAAGGGGAAGTTGCCACAGGGGGAGAGAAGCTTTTGCAGCAGCATGGCAGACATTGATTTGATCCTAGCAAGGCTGAGGACGGCGGCGGCCACGAGGGGACAGGAATGGCTACAGGCTCAGGTAGCTCCATTGCTCCTAGACGAAGCGGGGGGGTCCGGCGGGGGGGGGAAGCGACGCCACGCGCCAGGCGGTCTAGGCCGCCTGAGCGTTTTTCACCAGGCCCCTCATCCAGAACAGCTCGCCCTAATAGGAGCCCGGGAACGGACCCGTCGGCCCCACCAGCAAAACGGGTGGCCGCCGTCACCCCTGGGGGGACCGGGCGGAATCCTCCACAACGGCGGAGCGCGGGGGGCGGGGCTTCGGGCCGTTATGGCGCCCGGGCTTCGCCACCCAGAAGACAGGACAGCAGCAGAACGGTCCCCCCCACAGCACAGGCATCTGCTAGGGGGGAGATCCGACGGGGGAGGAGCAGGGGCACGGCTGGAGGTCAGCTACCAGACGCTGCTGGCAGCCCCTATGCAGCCAGGATCGGAAGAGAGCCAGTGGAAGACAGTAGGAGAGGTCCAGGGGCCAGCAGAGGTGACAGCAGTGTGGGACAGCAGAGCACAGCAGCAGGTGGTCGCAAGGAAAGGGGGAGAACAGCCACAAGATGGGAATCCACAGCCCCTAGGCAAGCTTCACCTGGGAGGTTACTCACGCCGATGCTCCAAGCCACGGAAGTTCGGTCGGAAGGAGAGCTGTCGGGTTCGGATGAGGACGTGCGCCAGGACATCGCGCCTTCTGGAGGATCCAGTGCAGCGGCGATGGGAAGCAGACCCAGTCAGCCTGGTGAGTCACATGTTTTAACTGATTCTGTTATCAATGTTGATGGTGGTAATTGGTTAGATAGGGGTGATGGGGGGGACACCATGGCTCCTGGGGGAGTTCTAGGGGCCGTGGCGGGGGGATCGCCTGGCTTAAGGGGGACGGGCGTTCAGCCTGTCGCCGCTGGGACAGGGGGAACATTGCAGGAATTGTTGGGAGGATTAAGGGATTTGGTGCAACGATTTGCAACCAACCAGACGGCGCCAGCGATAGTGGCGCCGTGGGTTGGAGGGCAGGTGGAGCAGTCGGGTGTTGGGGGAACAACGGGGACAAGGGGTGAGGCTGTCGCCGACTCAGACGCCGGGGTGGCGGAAAACACCGCCACGGGGGAATCTGCAGTGGCGGTCAGGAAGGATGTGGTCAGGATAGCGGATGCGGCTAAATGCGAAGTGTACGTCTGCTATGAAGGCCCGCTGGGAGCACACTTAAAACAAGAAGTGCGGGAGAAAATAGTAAAAGGTGAGTATGTGGAAATTTTTTCCTTGTTACCGTTAGAGAAGTTCAACTTGGATAGGGTAAAGCCGGACGATTCCAAAAAAGAAGATGAGGAGAAGCGAAGGTATCGTCTGATCCCTAGGACCTTTAGTAATTGGTTGCAGGCGTTCGCCATTATGGCGAGCGTAATTGGCGAAAAGAACCCGGAGCATTGCTCTGCGTTGTTTTGCTACATGGATGCCATAGGCGAGGCACATAGGGTGTATGGGGGCACTGCGTGGCTTCGATACGATGAGCAATTTAGGCAACGCAGGGCGGTGAGGCCGGCGCTTAGGTGGGACCATAAGGATATAAGCTTATGGATGCGTTTGATGTCTTCCGCCAGGGCACCAAACCAGCCTTTTCATGGGGGGGCCGGGGGATCGTCTACCTCTGGACTCCCGGCCGGGAAAAAATTTGGGGTGTGTTGGCAGTTTAACGAAGGATCCTGCAAGTTTGGGGGATCCTGTCGTTTTAAACATGAATGCTCAGGATGTGGGGGGAACCACGCGTTGTCACGCTGCTTCAAAAGAGGAAAGAAGACAGGGGAACCTGCTCAGAAGAGGGATAACGCCAGTGAAGGAGGTAAGGATGCGGCCTTTTTTAAATAGGTACCCGGACAGAGAGGCAGCGAGGGAGTTGGGGGAGGGTTTTTCAGTGGGTTTCAGAATTCCATGTTCTCTGACAGCTATACCTCCGATGGCCAAGAACTTGCGGTCTGCACTGCAGAATCCTGGGGTGGTTTCGGAAAAACTGGCCAAGGAGGTTGCGTTGGGGCGAATGAGTGGGCCTTTCGCAACTAAGCCGTTACAGAATTTAGTAGTGTCACCGTTGGGAGTGGTGCCTAAAAAGGAACCAAACAGGTTTCGCCTTATTCACCACCTTTCATTTCCAAAAGGGGCGTCTGTGAATGATGGTATCAATCCTGAAGATTGTTCAGTGTCGTACACATCGTTCGATGCAGCGGTGGGATGGGTGAGACATTACGGTCAGGGGGCACTCATGGCAAAAGCAGACATTGAGGCGGCATTCCGTTTGCTTCCAGTACATCCGGACAGCTTTTGGCTGTTGGGTTGCTGTTGGCAGGGGGAGTTTTACGTCGATCAGTGCCTGCCAATGGGTTGCTCGATATCTTGCGCCAAGTTTGAGCTGTTTAGCTCATTTCTTGAATGGGTGATTAGGGATGTGTCAGGGATGGATTCTGTGATTCATTATCTGGATGACTTTCTCTGCGTGGGGCCTCGTGAGTCCAAGGGGTGTGCGATTCTGTTGGCAACCTTGGAACACATTGCAGGTAAGTTTGGGGTACCATTAGCAGCGGATAAAACAGAGGGCCCGACGACAGTGTTGAGTTTTTTGGGCATCGAAATAGATACCAGAGACATGGAGTGCAGGTTGCCAGGGGATAAGGTGGACGGGTTAAAAAGGGATGTCAGGGATTTGATGGGACAGAGGAAAGTGCAGCTGCGGCAATTACAATCCCTTTTAGGTAAGTTGAATTTTGCGTGTCGCATTATTCCAATGGGTAGAGTTTTTTGCCGCCGGTTGTCAGCTGCCACAGCGGGGATACAGTCTCCGACTCACTTTATCAGGCTTACCAGGGAACATAGGGAGGACTTGAAGGTGTGGCACACGTTCCTGGAAAGCTACAACGGGCGCTCGGTGTGGATGGAAGGACCGGTAAGTAACTGTGACATGGATTTGGTGACGGACGCCGCGGGATCTACGGGGTATGGGGCTTTTTTCCAAGGGCAGTGGAGTGCGGAGGCATGGCCTGATTTTTGGGTAGAGTCGGGATTTACCCGGAATCTGGTGCTTTTGGAATTATTCCCGGTGGTATTAGCAGTAGAATTGTGGGGGGAGAGATGGCGGAACTTGAAAATACGTTTAAATTGTGACAATATGGGGGTAGTTCAGGTCATCAATCGGCTATCGGCATCATCCCCGCCGGTAATACGATTGTTGCGTCACCTGGTGTTGAGGTGCTTACAAATTAATGTTTTTCTATATGCTGTGCATATCCCGGGCGTAGACAATACTTTGGCTGATTCCTTGTCTCGGTTCCAGTGGGACAGATTCAGGGAGCTGGCGCCCGCCGCGGAAACAGAGGGGATTCCTTGTCCGGGGTGGCTTTGGGAGACGGTATTGGAATCGCCGCAGGATGGATCAGGAAATCGGTGAGTGGGTCGACATGGGCGGCATATGAAAAAATATGGTCGGAATGGGCCACGTTTACACGGCTGGCGGAAGCCGGGCTGGGAGAACAGGACTTGAGGCTGTTGGTAGTGTATTTTGTGTCACGACACATGGAAGGGGGTGGTTCAGTGTCCGCAATTGAGCGGAAATTGGCGGGGTTGGCCTTTCTGTTCAAGTTGCAGGGCCTGACTGATTTTACCAAGGATTTCTGGGTAAAACAGGCCTTAAAAGGTTATAGGAAGAGCCATGCGAAGAAGGATTCGAGGAGGCCGGTATCTTTTTCATTATTACAGGTATTGTGTAATAAGTTAGGTGGGGTATGTAAGTCGGGTTATGAAGTGATTTTGTTCAAGGCGGTTTTTTCTATCGCGTTTTTTGGAGCGTTTCGGGTTGGCGAGTTGGTGAGTCCAGCAAAACAAGTAGCAGGGGGTTTGAAGATGCAGGATGTGGAAGTAAAACGGGATAGGGTGTTGCTGAAACTGGGCAGGTCAAAAACAGACCAAGCCGGAAAAGGGGTAAAAGTGCAACTGTTCAGGTTACCAGGGTCGGGAATTTGCCCGGTTCAAGTAGTTGAGGAATTTCTGCTAATTCGCCCGGTCGGGGAAGGGCCGTTGTTTGTGCATGAAGATAGAACTTTCTTATCTAGGTTTCAATTCATTGCAGTGTTCAGAAAATGCATTGGGGCTGCAGGATTGGATAGTAGGCAATTCGCCTCACACTCCTTCCGTATCGGGGCGGCTACTGAAGCTGCCAGGTGTGGGTTGGATGAGGCAGCAATCAAGAGGATAGGGAGGTGGGAATCCAGGAGGTTCCAGTCTTATGTGCGCCCTCAATTGTCATCAGATGCGATATGAATAAAAAAAAAAAAAAAAATAAAAAAATAATATACATAGATATTTTATGATTACATGCATTTGAGGACAAGGGTAGGGGAAGTGCACATGTTTCAATTTGTTTTTTGTTGTGTTATGTCTTTGCAGATGGGGGTCAACCACGCCTCGTTTGGATCTTGGGGCACTCCTATGTTTTCTGGGGTGCAAAAAGGGGGGACGTCAGACCAGAAGGCAGGCAACTGGGGATTTCCAGGAGGGAGGCATGTATTCGCTGGTTGGGCTTTCCAGGCATGGGGTGGGGTAGAGTGGTTCAGGAATTTGAACGATACACTCGACTCGATAGACCCCCGGATGTTTTAGTGATACATGCAGGAGGGAATGATCTGGGGGTCCGATCTACCAGGGAACTGGTGTCGGCCGTCAAGTGTGATTTTTTGGCACTTCGGGTGGCCTTCCCGGGCATGATCATAGTTTGGTCTGACATAGTGGCAAGGACGTCATGGCGCATGGCTAGATCGGTACCTAGGATCAACAAAGCCAGAATTAAAGTAAACAAAGCAATTGGAAAGTTTGTGGTTAATAATGGGGGATTGGTGGTGAGGCACACGGAGTTGGAGGTTAATGTGGGGATGTACCTAAGGGGAGATGGGGTGCACCTTACCGCAGTAGGCATTGATCTTTGGGCTCTCGGGCTTCAAGATGGCATTGAGAGGGCATTGCGGGTGTGGAGGTGCCCTTAAGGCTAAGGGGTCATCCTTGCGGGCTGTGGCGGCATCTTTGGTCTCTGATGGTGGTAAAATGCAAAGAGGTGATGGTAAATGGTGGGGGGCTTTCAGTATTCTGGGCCCCTCTGGTGTGTTCTGTTCTGACAGCGGAAGGCGAGGCTGGAAGACAGATGTTACACTGCGGGAAGGGTGTTGTCACCGAGCTGTTTTTAAATACGGCTGGTGGCCTGGTATGGTAAATTATGTACCGCAGTGTATGGTGTTTGGTGAAGTTGTTAAAATGGAGGAGATGAAGTTAAGAGTGCCATCAGAAGACCAAAGATTGGGAGGTGTAAGAACTGTCAGTTAAAAGTTATACATAGTTGTACAAAATGTTCATTAAAAGAGTTATTTAAAGTTATTTAAAAATTGGTTTTATATTTTATAATAAAGGAGGCTGCTATGGCCGGTTTTTTACTCCAAAATAACTCCTGTGTGCGTTATCTAATTATTATAGATAAGAAAGGGAAAGGGGAGTAGTAAATAAAGAGTGGGTAGTGGAAGTTGGGGACATTAGTTCCTACACTGGTCAAGGAATTGTGGGAATTTCTAATTTACAGAAGATAGCTGAGAAGGCTGATAACATTGTTTGAGATTTCCGTTCAGCAAACAGGAAGTGACAAGGACACTAGCTTTCTGGCAAAGTCCACAGGTATTTTTGTAAATATTCTTAGCCTGAAAAACACAAAACGAATGCAGCTGCTACATCTAAGGACTGGTAAGCTGCAATATATTCACTTTCTGTTTTTGGGTTTAGATATACCTTAAAGTGGATGTAAACCCAATGTCATCCTTTCTAAACTACTGCCATAGGGGTTATCTATAAGGATATACATGCCTCCTGCATGTATCTATACCTGTCAAATGTCTCCTCTCTGTCTGTTATGAGACCCGAAAAACTGCATATTCTGTGGGTGGGTCTGTTGTCTGGAGCTCGGTGGGTGGAGTTGTGATGTCAGTAGACTCCCCGCCCACCTCTACACTCCCCTTGTCAATATGCATTTTCTCCTGTGTATTTCTAACACTGAACTTCTGCTATGATCTCTAACATCCAGTGAAAAGACAGGAAAGTAACCACATGACTTCAGCATGCCAAATAGTGCTGAGGTGTGGAACAGCCAATCCTTGCAGAGCTGCTAAAGAAAGGAGTGGGGGAGGGAATTAAAAAATACTGCATGTGTCATAGGCTGTCACTCACAGCAAGGGGGAGGATTTGACAAAGTTTTTCTCAGTTTGTCAAGATTTATCTCACTGAACAATAAAAGAGGATTGCTCAGAGATGGATTAACTCTGTGTGGCAAGACTGGGCTCAAATGATAGGAAATCTTATACTCTACAGTATGATATATAAAAAAAAATAATACATTTTTTTTTTTTCGGGTTTACATCCACTTTAATGACTTGACACACGATCACACCAAAGTCTGACGGATTCGTACGTGATGAAGTACTAAAATAATGAAGTTGATAGCCAGTAGCCAATAGCTGTCCTAGTGTCGGTTTTTGTCCGTCAGACTAGCATACAGACGAGCGGATTTCTGGGTCTGGCGGAGTTACGACGTAAAGATTTGAAGCATGTTCCAAATCTAAAGTCCGTCAGATTTGCGACTGGAAAAGTAAGCTGAAGGTCCGGTGAAGCCCACACCCAGATTTGGTCCGTCAGCGTCCGTCAGACCAGTCCTGTCGAAAAGTCCGACCGTGTGTACGCCCCATTAGATTCTTCAGACAGCAGTTGTCCTTACACAGAGTGCAAGGAGTGACTTCACCTCCCATCCCTCCAATTGACATTAATAAGGATTACATTTGGTACAGAAAAGCTACTGCATTTGGATAGTCTGCACTGGTCTGATCCCATCAGACATTAACTGCTGATAAGTGCACTCCCCCTGGTTTACTGCATGGGCATAAAGGGTTGTAGCTGCCCCCGTGGACATCCACCAGGTCTTAGGCATCTGTGTAAGAGGCCTAGTGGATGATCTAGCTCTGCAGTGGGACCAGTGAATGTTCATGTAGTTTTGTGAATACAGAAGAGCTAATCGCAAAGGAATTTTATTAACAAGGATTTTAAACTCTACCTTACATCATTAGATGCAGTAGTGTATTTAGGTTTTGTGCTGCCCTGGGCCTGACTAAACTCGTGCACCCCCTAATTTACATGTGACCCACCCCTTCCTGTCAATGCCACAACCTTTGCTGTTTAAGACCCACCATGAAATTTTCGATTGGGGACACTAGTTCTGAGGGCCTGGTTCACTTCCTATTTGGCTATGGGGCAGGAAGTGAAGGGAAATCTCTGCAATGGGACAGGGATGGTAAAAAATAAACTGACAGGGGTTATAGCCCTCCCTTACTCTATCCAAAATGAAAATAAAAAGTGTTGCCTATAGTTCTACTATAAGCAAAAATTTCTGATAATTTTTTGGAGAGAACTAAAAAGATACAACCATGCCAATGGTGCAGCAGAAAACATATAGCACAGTGAGGAAGGTTTGTGGTCCAGGATGAGGGAACAGTCAAAATTAGAAGCGGCACCCCCCCCCCACACACACACACACAGTTGCGGAATGCCAGCCACTCACATACTGGAACCAGTGCTGCTGCTTTATGGGGGCGCTAGACTAATTTGCCTCTCAGCCCAGTCCACCACATAAGACTGGTGCTACACTAACAATGTAGCGCAAGCCGGTGGGGACTCTTAATGGAAATAATAATGATAATGGAAAAATTGGGATCAAAAATTGATTTTTCCATTTTTTTCAAAGCTGTTTTTTTGTTTTTTTCTGAAAAATTGGGGAAAAAAGAAGTGGAATACATACTTTTAAAATGATAATATACCTATCACATGGTATTCAAACAAACTATATAACATGAAGACCTTAATGAAAGATTTCTGAGACTTTATGTAAAGTCTTAAAGCGGGGTTCCACCCAAAAGTGGAACTTCCGCTCATCTGATTCCTCCCCCTCTCTGGTGCCACAATTAGCACCTTTCAGGGGGGAGGGGGGTGCAGATACCTGTCTACTACAGGTATTTGCACCACTTCCTGGAATAGACTCCCGCGGGAGTCACGCCCCTTCCCGCACCCCCCCTGCTGTCTCCTGGGAAACACACAGGTCCCAGGAGATAGCGGGGACCACTTAGGACGCGCAGCATGACTCGCGCATGCGCAGTAGGGAACTGGGAAGTGAAGCCGCAAGGCTTCACTTCCTGATTCCCTCACAGAGAATGGTGGCAGCAGCAGCCGAGAGCCGAGCGATTAATCGGCTTCGGCTGCCGACATCGCTGGACTCCAGAGCAGGTAAGTGTCCATTTATTAAAAGTCAGCAGCTGCAGTATTTGTAGCTGCTGGCTTTTAATAATTTTTTTAGGCGGACTCCCTCTTTAAGTTCTCCCAGCTGAAAACAAGCAAATCCTAGAATACAGCTCAAACTGTACTTCTCCATGCAGTTCTCAAACAAGAGACTGCCACTAGGGAGCACTGCAGGGGAAAGGCTGCAGTTTAGTTTGCTTATGGGCTTCATCTTGTATCTCATACAGTTAGGTAATTGTTGAGATACAGTAGATGATTCTGTTCTCTCAGGCCTTAATTGACAGGTAAGAGGGGGGATTTGTCTGACAAATTAGTTTATCTTTTAACCTTTTAAATGATCCCTATTAATGTTCTCCACCATCACAGCATAATGTTTCCCTATAGTCTGCTCAGTAATTGTTTTTTCTTTTCCTCCTCTCGGCAAACTGGTGAAACCAACATCTAGAGTTTGGAAACATTTCCCCAGTGCCATTTCTGCTGAGAGCAAAGCTGCAATTTGCAAATATTATGAATTGTTCTTTTCCAAATGCTACAAGGATGACAAAACACATCCTGGCACACCAGAGGTGCCCTAAAGACATTAAGAAATACTTTATGGAATGAAATGATAAGGACCAGAATGAAAGTGTGGGGTGATTTTCCCTCCAGAGTTTTTATTCCAGAAACACTCTTTTTACTGCTTCTGGATCATCACAAAGTGTTTCTTCGCCAGCAGCATCTTCAAGTAAGGAAGTGTTACAAACCACGGCCTCCCAAAAATACACAATTCCTTCATTTATAGAGAAAATGACACCTGAAAATCAGGAGCACATTGATCAAGCTCTTCATAGAGCAATATATGCTTCTGGATCAGCATTTATAGGTAGTATTTATAGGTGAAATGTTCTTTTCATATACAGTCCTTGGTATTCCATTTGTAATAAAGAATAGAATTTTAATAAGCAAGATTAGTTTATTTACTGAATAAACTGTACTTTTATTTTAAGCATATTACTTTTATATACACTGAATTTCAACTTCCCAGTGTAACAAAATTACTTTAAATTAGAAAAACTACTTTTTTTAAGTTTTCCGAAAATTTCTATTTTTTTCTAGAAAAAATGTTTCTTTTTCCCATGACTTCAAGATTTATGGAAATTTACGGAAATTTTAAATCTCTAAACCAACTTACTTTAACACACACAAGTAGACTTGTGCTTTTCGCTGTAACAAACAATAAAAATCACATGCAATTTTTAGATGTCGGAGCATGTAGATGAGCATTACATTGCATACTATAGGTGTAAATACACTCTCTGCACATTTACTGTTTCTTGAGTAGATCTTCATTATCTTTGGTTGTCAGAAAATTGTCTTCATTATCTTTGGTTGTCAGAAAAAATATTTCATGTAAGACAGAATGGGATAGAACAGGAGAAAATTTGGAAACCACCAAATGTCGCTGAAAACAACTAGTGGTGCTTGCTTACTTATTGTTTAACTGCTTGTAACTAATTTATTAATTGGATCGGCAATTACCTACTTCTGATTAAAAAAATAAATATATATGTTCAGCATCTGGAACAAGGGAACACCAAATATGTAACAATATCAGTCTTAATCTTTCAACTCTAAATAACAAGAACATAAACCTTACCTTGTGGTAAGCTCCACTCTCACCAGTGAAATGGGGGCCAATACTTTGTTGTCACTGTTCTAAGTAGAGTGTGTCAATATATCACCTGGTCAATGCACTGAATTCTCTGTTAATAATTACACTTCTGTTTTACTTAGATTTAAAACAATATACCATTGACCTGTGTCTATGTTTATTTTATACCTGCAATAAACAATTTTGGGAAGTTCCCTTACCAGGATCACCTATCCGAAACTTGGATGCAGTCAGTGTACAACGTTTTAAGTACTGTTGTGCATGGGCGCTGGATCTCCAAAATGTAAATCACTCAACTGCAATCATATATTGTAGAATTTTATGTGTTTGGAATTTGGAGACAAGACAAAGGTACTTGGTGCATCCAAACTTTATTTTTAACATATCATAGAACTTACATGGTGCCAAACCTGATCAGCTACTGCAAATATCAGGACTGTATACCTTGTTCTGGTTAGAGTTGTTACCTTTCCTAGAAATAAAAATGGCAGTGGTGATGGATGCGGTTTGTTGCGGATGTGGCAGGAAGATACATTATTATAGGATGGTCACAACTGACACCGGATCTTGTTATTCCTAGTTACAGTATATTGTAATTCCCAGTTACATTATCTGTGATGCTTTATATTATGTTTATTGTAATTCCTATTTACATATCTATCTAATATCTGTTATCGTAAATTTACAGTAGTTAACCCCTTCAAGCCTAAGCCTTTTTCTGACGCTTTTGCAAGTTAAAATCAGTATTTTTTGCTAGAAAATTACTTAGAACCCCCAAACATTATATAAATATATATATATTTTAGCAGAGACCCTAGAGAATAAAATGGCAGTTATTGCAATATTTTATGTCACACTTTATTTGGGCAGCAGTCTTTCAAATGCAATTTCTTTGGAAGAAATACACTTTAATAAATGAAAAAAAAAAAAAAACAAGTTATCCCATTTTTTTAAAATATAATGTGAAAGATTATGTTACACTGAGTAAATAGATACCTAACATGTCATGCTTTAAAATTGCGAACACTCGTGGAATGGCGTCAAACTATGGTACTTAAAAGTCTCCATAGGTGACGCTTGAAACATTTTTAACGGTTACCAGTTTAGAGTTACAAAGGAAGTCTAGTGCTAGAATTATTACTCTCACTCTATCGATCGCGGCAATATCACATATGTGTGGTTTGAACACTGTTTACATTTGCGAGCGCGACTTATGTATGCGTTCGCTTCTGCGTGTGAGCACAGATGGATGAGGCACTTTAAAAAAAAAAAAAAAAGTCTAATTTATTTTATTTATTTTTTTTTTTTTACACTGTTCCTTTAAAAAAAAATGTTGATCACTTTTATTGCTGTCACAAGGAATGTAAACATCCCTTGTGACAGTAATAGGCAGTGACAGGTATTCTATAACACCCCAGATCCCTCCTCTGCACTTAAAAGCATTCAAAACGCCAAGTTTGGCTGTTTTGAATACTGTAATTTCTTTTAAAATCTGACCCCTTTAAGGCTCCAGTATACCGGAAGTGATGTCATAACATCGCTTCCAGGTTACTAGATCTGAGACCCGATCAAAGCCGATTCCGGCTTTGTTCGGATCTCTGGCCAGCCGGCAGACATGCCGGCTGGTCAATCGGGTCTCCTGGTGGGACATGACCCCCCCCTCCCGCTGCTTGTGATCACAGCCGAGCAGCTGATTAGCCTCATCAGTTGTTATTACAAGAAAGCCGACCGTCTGCTCTACCCCGGCATCACCCTGGTACAATCCCTTGAAGCAGAAGGCCGCATAATTGCGTTATGTTCGTGTGAAGGGGTTTAAATAAAGTTTTGTAAATAAAACAGCAACCTGTCCACGTATCAAGCTGAAATATTAATGCTGCACAATACTGTGACTTTGAAGGCACATTCACACAAGCAGCAGTAGTCCCAAAGCAAGGACAAGGCAAATTGCATTGGTGGGCACTGAAAAAAAAGTAGAATATGTTGCATTTTTGTACATTCTGATGCACTGTACCTACCATGCATCATACCATGGTGTAGCTATTGTGCATTATGAGCACAGTGGCACATACTGCGGTGTGAATGGGTCCTGAGTTATGTCACACAACCTGTACAGAGACCGACCCACAAGGGACATCAGAGATGGAAGACTTTCCTCGCTTTAGGCAGAGGGTTGATGGAGCAGATTTACCTTACAGTATCACAACGTAATTGTGATATATTAGTAAATGTCCAAAGTACCTGCTGTGCTAAAGTTGAGGTTTATAATAATATTCACCACCAATGGCAAGAGTGTTGCTAGAGTGTAGGCGCAGGTGCAGTCTGTACTCACCACTGTGGGTGGCTCAGAAGGTAAAGGACGTAGTGAGGGACTTGGTTCCTCTATGATTTCCTGCGGTCTCCTGGGGAACAGCTGTCCAATTGAACGCTGGAGCCCCTTGTGACCTCAGCGGCCATCTTGGGTCAGGGCAGTGTCTATTTAAGACTCTGGCTCCTAGGTTTGGCAAGTGGCTAGTGTAGGGACAGGTTCCCCGTCTGTCAGGAACAGAGCATAGCAACAGAGAGAGGTTCCAGAGGAGTAGGGAAAGTGCAGGGACTACGCCATCTCCATGTAGGAAACTTCTCATTTGGGTGTGGACCAGCCAGGCCACATTCCCACTCCTCGTTGCAGAAGCTGTCAGTATTATTTCAAGATAACCCTCCTCTGCTTCAATTTTTTAGTGGCTTTCGTTGGCTGAGCCTACACATTGGATCTAATCGTGTTCTTGGGACTTTCTTAATACACTATTCTCCTTCACTTTGGCCTCTGTGTGGTCTCTGCGCGCCGACAAACCGCGCTGCACCCTGCTCACAAGCCAGAAATAACTCTAATAATATGTATATATCTGGTGGTCAGCACATTATGTTCAGTACATACAAAAATGAGCCAAATGTACAGAGAAAGTTCTAGCATAATTAGTAACCATATTGGTGTATACGTTTATATAACTCAAGACGATGCCATGGCTTCACCAATCATCAAGTTGTGTAATTAACGCTGTACTGTTTTCTGCTGCCACTGCTTTGGTGTTTGTAGAAGCAGTTTTTGGTTCAGGGGCTTTTTTGTCAATCTGGCAAATTCTCCAACCAGTCTAGGATATAGCCCATGAGAAAAGTGAAAAAGGCGGGACTTTGTATGAAGCGCGCAGTCAATAGTGAGGGGTCAAGAAATTGTATATATTATGTAAAGCATGATAAAAATCTTCCATAAAAATAGGTACATAGGTCACAAAAATTCATCATTTATTGCATGTATTTATATTATAATGATATTACACATTGCATGTACAAGGGTTCATAATTCATCTGTATTACATATGTCTATATTACACTGGTGTTACACATTGCATGTACAGAGGCTCTACGTGTTTCGTGGAGTATTTATATCCACTCTTCAGGAGCGACAATGTGTGTTAGCTGAAAATAAAACATAATAAGTATAATAAGTTTCAAGGTCAATGCTTATAAAGTATACAAAATTATAAAAATGTATATAACTTGGGAATAACCCCTGGTTATGAATATACTCACAACTACCATGCAGTAAGAGTGCAGTAGTGTGAGCTGGTGGCTCCCTGAAGGGGCATCTTTTTCGGGAGCTGTGCCAGCAACTGGTGCACGCGGGACCCCCCCACATGACAACACCGGGGGTGGACGGAACTCCAAAGGGTGGTGGTCCCTGGGGGTTGTGTGGGTGATGAAAGACATCTTGAGGGGTTTCTGAAAAAAATGTGAAAGTGAATGGAATGACGTGTGGGAAAAAAAAAAAAAAATGTAAAAATGTTGGTATGAAAGTGTGAACAATATGAAGGCAGGGCATTGCACCCGTGTCAGTGATAGTGAACAGTGAAAACTAAACCAATTAGAACAATTGTAATGTGTAATATGCAAATCCAAAAAAAAAATAGGATGCAAAAAATGTTAGTGAGTGCATTATCTAGGATACCTTACCTAGTACAGAGAGATGTGAAACAATGAAGTGAAGTGCTGGGTGCTGGCAGTGTGTGGAGGGATGACCAACCTGTGGGAAATGCCGACCCCGAATGGGACACATAAGGGCGCGCATGCCAATCACTCGCAAACGCCACGCTAGCATGCAGAAAAAATGGGGGGAGGCGTCTGAGGCCGAGAGACCAAGTCTCGCGGCGTTTGGCGCCAATGTCATCCCTATATGCCGCTGATGGAAAACACCAGGCGCAACGATGCTCAAAAGAGCACCGCACGCGTGGTGTGTAAAGCGTGACGTCGATGCGCGGCGGTATCCCAACCCTCCCAAAGGGACATGGGGAGGGGGGGAGACCCCGCGGTGTGCATCGCAACTCCCGGAAGTGAAGTGAGGATATAGCCCATATCCACTCCATCTGAAGGCAACGGTCCAAAGGTCACCTGTGTATGGCTTTTCAAATGTGACCATTGAATTTGTCAATTCTTTGGGTTCATCAGCTATGGCAATCATACCTAGGTTCTTCCTGACAAATTGCAAATAAACCAAATGTTCTTTTTAGTTTTGAATGGCATAGTGATGGACTAGAATACCTGTCAGGTTTGTATTACTGTATTTCTCTTAGTGACCATTGTTACTGGGACTAAAAGTGAAGGAAAATCCGTTATTGCACTCAGAACAGCAAAAGAGGGGAATTCTTCTACTGAAAACAACTGCCTAGAAGCAGATTTCTCTCACTTTAGAAACATTTCCTTTCACTTCCTGTTGTGTCTATAGGACAGATAGTTAAGAAAAATCTCTGCTATAGGATGGAAAAAAAACTCAGGGGGGTTATAACCATTGGCTAATCATTATGGCTTCCTATTATTCCAGGGGTTTCAATTTCTACACTTGACACATTCTCCTTCATTACAAAATCAGTTGGTTTGGTGGCCAAGGCTTTCGATTTGGAACAGTAGACGGTACTCCTTACAACCTAGAGAAGGAAACATTTCCCTGAGCACGCATTTTTCTTGTGCATCCTTTTACAGAGAAAAAGAACCCAAAAGGTTAAAGTTAGGATTTCATCATCATGGCACATAAGTAATTAAACAAGCTGTTCCAGGACAAGCTGTTCCATTTAGATGAGCCACACTGTGTCAAAAAAATGGTAAGAAGCTTCATAAGGTATTCCTAAACTACGGAGGTGGCACAATAGAGGAAAAATAAACATTTTGAATCAAGAGACTGTTTGGATCAATAAATTACATATTTTTTGTCCTAAAGGTAAAAATGAAGAATGACATTTACCCATTGATATGCTTTTTTGTGATTATCATTTAATTTACTTTTATTGTGATACATTACTGTTATATATTTTATTTCTTATAGACTTGCACATATTTTTTCATGCAATTACTATATTGTTTATATATGAAGAGACATGGAAAGAACTAACTGACCATAGGCGATATTCATACACAGCTCTCGCAGCAATGCTTGTGTGGGTTAAGGTCGGATGCTTACCTTCAGAACCTTTGTTATACTTTTTGGACAATGAGAAGCCTCAGAACATATTCATGTCAAGTTTCCCATCAGCTCTGACGGGAACCTTTTTGTCTTATAGACCTATGCCATATGTTCCTTATTTAAAAAGAGTGCAATGAAGTTCAACAAAGCACTTGACTGCTACACCCAAACACTGTCATAGGGGAGCAGATCACATACTCCCCCCCCCATACCTAGGAGTTCCAGGTGATCTTGCCTGCTGTGGAGGAACCAAGGAGCTGCAAAAGAAGCACAAGTAACCATAGTATAAGTAGGTACGGGCACGCTATTTGCAGAGGCACTGTTACTTTGCCTGCATGGGTAAAGTGATAGTGTCTCTTTAAGATGTATTTTTACCCAAAACATTTTTGCCTAAAAAAAAAATCCACCAGTCACAATAATATTCACAATAAAGCTTTTTTAGGTATCAACCAATCTTGTTGATATTAATGCGGATTTTGATAAAATGGATGACTGAAAGCATGATTCAGAGGCATTTTTGGGAAGTCAATTAGAATAGCAATACGTTTAAAAGAGTAATATTGTATATTATTAAAATTCTTCATAATATTCTATACGTTTTATTTAATTTGGGTTTTTTAGGCAGTTTTGATATGAAAGATAAAATGGGAAGTTTGATAGGACACAGAGGTGATAAGGTGGAGTAACTAAAGTAACTATATATTGACAAGTACTCTGACAATTCTGACTGCTGACAAGTGACTCTTACTCCTGACAAATGACAATGACCCCTGAAAAATGACTCTGACTTCTGACAAATGACTCTGACTCCTGACAAATGATTCTGATTCTTGACAAGTGACCCTGAATCCTAACTAGTGACCCTGACCCTTGACAAGTGACATTGACTCCTGACAAGTGATGCTAACTCCTGACAGATGACTCTGACTCCTGACAAATGACTGATTCTTGACAAGTGACCCTTACCCTTGACAAGGGACTCTCTCTCCTGACAAGTGATGCTGATTTTTAACAAGTAACATTGACTTCAGACCAGTGACGCAGAGTGCTGATAAGTGACAATGACATTGGTTTTAAAGAGCAGCAGGAGCAGACAGGAGATGTGTTGTTTAATGAGTAAGAGATGGGTCTTACAATTTACCTTTTGGATACTTGACTCAATGTTGAAGGAAGAAGACAGCGTTTTGTATGAGGGGCATAGTTTAAACTAAGATACACTATATTAGCAAAAGTATTGGGACGCCTGCCTTTACATGCACATGAACTTTAATGGCATCCCAGTCTAATGCCCCGTACACACGGTCGGACTTTGTTCGGACATTCCGACAACAAAATCCTAGGATTTTTTCCGACCGATGTTGGCTCAAACTTGTCTTGCATACACACGGTCACACAAAGTTGTCGGAAAATCCGATCGTTCTAAACGCGGTGACGTAAAACACGTATGTCGGGACTATAAACGGGGCAGTGGCCAATAGCTTTCATCTCTTTATTTATTCTGAGCATGCGTGGCACTTTGTCCGTCGGATTTGTGTAAACACGATCGGAAATTCCGACAACGGATTTTGTTGTCGGAAAATGTTATCTCCTGCTCTCCAACTTTGTGTGTCGGAAAATCCGATGGAAAATGTCCGATGGAGCCTACACACGGTCAGAATTTCCGACAACACGCTCCGATCAGACATTTTCCATCGGAAAATCCGACCGTGTGTACGGGGCATTAGTCTGTAGGGTTCAATATTGCGTTGGCCCACCTTTTGCAGCTATAACAGTTTCAACTCTTCTGGGAAGGCTGTCCACAAGGTTTAGGAGTGTGTCTATGGGAATGTTTGACCATTCTTCCAGAAGCGCATTTGTGAGGTCAGGCACTCATTTGGATGAAAAGTTTACAACCAAAAACGTAAATTTAATTTATTGAGATGTTATGTGATAGATCAACACAAAGTGGCACATAATTGTGAAGTGGAAGGAAAATGATAAATGGTTTTCCAAATTTTTTACAAATAAATACCTGAAAAGTGCCCGAGTTTGTATTCAGCCCCCTTTACTCTGATACCCCTAACTAAAATCTAGTGGAACCAATTGCCTTCATAAGTTGCCTAATTAGTAAATAGAGTCCATCTGTGTGTAATTTAATCTCAGTATAAATACAGCTGTTCTGTGAAGCCCTCAGTGGTTTGTTGGAGGAACTTAGTAAACAAACAACATCATGAAGTCCCAGGAACACACCAGACAGGTCAGGGATAAAGTTTAACCACTTCAATACCAAGCACTTACCCCCCTTCCTGCCCAAGCCAGTCAGATTTCATCCCTGTCACTTTTTAAATGACAATTGCGTGGTCATGCTACACTGTACCCAAACAAAATTTTTAGAACTTTGTTCCCACAAATAGAGCTTTCTTTTGGTGGTATCTGATCACCTCTGTGGTTTTTATTTCTTGCTAAACAATAAATATATTTATATATATATTATTTATACAATAATTACAATACAATATATTATATATATATTATTTATACAATAATAAAAAGAGACCAAAAACTTTGAAAAAAAAAGTTTTTCTTTGTTTCCGTTATAAAATTTTGTAAAAAAGTAAGTTTTCTCCTTCACTGATGGGCACTGATAAGGCGGCACTGATGAGGTGGCACCAATGAGATGGCACTGATGGGCACTGATAGTCGACACTAATGGGTGGCACTGATATGCAGCACTGATGGGCACTGATGGGCAACACTGATGGGCTCTAAAAGACTGCACTGATGGGTACTTATGGGTGGCACTGACAGGCGGTACTGCTGGACACTGATAGGTGTCACTGCTGGGCACTGATAGGCGGCACTGATGGGAACTGATGGCTGGCACAGATACATTCTACTGATAGGCATCACTGATGGCACTGGCAAGCATCTTTAATGGGCACTGATTGGCAGCTGCCTGGGCACCGATTGGCATATCCGTGTGGTCTAGGGTGGCATAGCTGGTGGTCCTGTGTGGTGGCCATCTCTGGTGGTCCTGGGTGGGGACACACCACACCACCGATCACCGTGCTGTGCGCCCCCATGGTCACGCGCTGGCAGTTATCCTGAGAGACATCATTTGACGTCCAGTCAGGATAACTGAACCACCGGCCGCCGTCATTTTGCTATAGGCTGGGCGGGAAGTGGTTAAAGCAATGCTAGGTTAAAAAAAGATATACCAAGCTTTGATCATCTAACGGAGCACTGTTTAATCCATCATCTAAAAACGGAAAGAGTATGGCACAACTGCAAACCTACCAAGACATGGCCGTCCACCTAATCTTTATACAGGCTGGGCAAGGAGAGCATTAATCAGAGAAGCAGCCAAGAGGTCCATGGTAACTCTGGAGGAGCTGCAGAGATCCACAGCTCAGGTGTGAAAATCTGTCCACAGGACAACTATTAGTTGTGCACTCCACAAATCTGGCCTTTAAGGAAGAGTGGCAAGAAGAAAGGCATTGTTGAAAGAAAGCCATAAGAAGTCCCATTTGCAGTTTGCGAGAAGCCATGTGGGGGACACAGCAAACATGTGGAAGAAGATGCTCTGGTCAGATGAGACAAAAATTGAACTTTTTGGCCTAAAAGTAAAATGCTATGTGTGGCAGAAAACTAACACTGCACATCACTCTGAACACACCATCCCCACCGTGAAACATGGTGATGGCAGCATCATGTTGTGGGGGTGCTTTTCTTCAGCAGGGCCAGGAAGCTGGTCAGAGTTGATGGGAAGATGGAGGGAGCCAAATACAAGGCAATCTTAGAAGAAAACCTGTTAGAGTCTGTCAGGGGAATGTCAGAATCAGAGCCTGTCAGTATAGGCATTTCCCCATGTGCCTGCGTGGTAGAATTGCACATCAGCGCGTACCGTTTCACAATCAGCGGGTACGAGCGCGTGTCCCGAACGGATCAGCTCACGTGGGTGCACGACGCAGCGCATCAGTACGAACGCGTGTGCGCACATTGGGACGTTCCCCTGGCGGGCCTATATAAAGACAGCTATGTCCTGTGTTTGTTGCTGGTTTGTCTTTTCAGCTCCTTTTATCTGTTCCTGAACCTGTGTACCTGTGCCTGCCCGTTGTGACCCGGATCGACCTTGACCTTGCTTGAACCTCTCTTGTGCTTGACCCTCGGCTGCCTTCTGGACTTCTCTACCTGCCTGATCTACCCGTGTTTGACCCTCGGCCTGCTCCTGGACTTGCCTCTGCCTCATCCTGGTGTGGATCATCTGCCTGCTTGACTACCTGTGTTTGTCCCCAGGCCTGCTCTTGGACTTTGTCTCTGCCTCACCCCAGTGTTGGATTACCTGCCTGTTTGACTACCCGTGTTTGACCCCAGGCCCGTTCCTGGACTTCTGCCTTGTGCTTGACCCTCTGCATCCGGCTTCAGCCTTCATCTCCAGATTCCTGCTCAGTCGGCTTTGGTGAGGTGTCAGCCACCCTGCACAGATCTCTTATCTACCTGAAGAACCACCCAGCTACTCTACTACCTGCTGGCAACCCATGCTCCTTCGTGCCCAATACCCGCTGTGCCATTCCCAGAGGGTATCGTGCGCCCAGCTGCAAGGGGAGCCTCTCTCAGCAACTTGGCCTTGGTGAGTACCTGACAGAGTCTGCAAAAGACTTGAGACTGGGGCAGAGGTTCACCTTCCAGCAGGACAACGACCCTAAGCATACAGCCAGAGCTACAATGGAAAGGTTTACATCAAAGCATATTCATGTGTTAGAATGGCCCAGTCAAAGTCCAGACTAAATCCAATTGAGAATCTGTGGCAAGACTTGAAAATTGCTGTTCACAGACGCTCTCCATCCAATCTGACAGAGCTTGAGCTATTTTGCAAAGAAGAATGGGCAAAAATGTCACTTTCTAGATGTGCAAAGCTGGTAGAGACATCCCCAAAAAGACTTGCAGCTATAATTGCAGTGAAAGGTGGTTCTACAAAGTATTGACTCAGAGGGGCTGAATACAAATACAGGCCACACTTTTCACATATTTATTTGTAAAACATTTTAACAAAACCATTTATCATTTTCCTTCCGCTTCACAATTATGTGCCACTTTGTGTTGGACTATCACATAAAATCCCAATAAAATATATTTTCGTTTTTGGTTCTAACATGACAAAATGTGGAAAATTGCAAGGGGTATGAATACTTTTTCAAGGCACTGTATAATCTAGTGGAAATTCCCTGGCTTGGGTTACTCCAGAAAGGTAGATTCTCATCCATCATTTTTTTTTTAATTTAACTTATGTCATTTTTTTAAAGCTTTTTTATTTTTTATTTTTTCATATGCATTCATTTTTTTCTGTATTTTATGGTATTGATGCAGTGGGTGGGCTGCACATAACAGAGGCTAGGCACATCTACAATCCCTCTGCTTTTCTAGCATAATCTCTCTCCTCTAATGTAATCAGCAGCAATTTTTTTATATTTACAGTATCTCAAAAAAGTGAGTACACACCCTCGCATTGTTATAAATATTTTATTATATCTTTTTATGTGACAACACTGACGAAATGACACTTTGCTACAATGTAAAGTAGTGAGTGTACAGCTTGTATAACATTGTAAATTTGCTGTCCCCTCAAAATAACTCAAGAAACAGCCAATAATGTCTAAACCGCTGGCAACAAAAGTGAGTATACCCCTAAGTGAAAATTTCCAAATTGGGCTCGAATAGCCATTTTCTCTCCCTGGTGTTATGAGACTTATTAGTGTTACAAGATCTCGGGTGTGAATTGGGAGCAGGTGTGTTAAATTTGGTGTTATCGCTTTCACTCTCTCATACTAGTCCCTGGAAGTAAGTAAGTTCAACATGGCACCTAATGCCAAGGAAATCTCTGAGGATTTGAAAAAAAGAATTGCTGCTCTACATAAAGATGGCCTAGGCTATAAGAAGATTACCAAGACCCTGAAACTGAGCTGCAGCACGGTGGCCAAGACCATACCAAGGCCAAGACCATTAACAGGACAGGTTCCACTCAGGTCAGGCTCGCCATGGTTGACCAAAGAGTGTACGTGCTCAGCGTTATATCCAGAAGTTGTCTTTGGGAAATAGACGTATGAGTGCTGCCAGCATTGCTGCAGAGATTGAAGGGGTGGGGGGTCAGCCTGTCAGTGCTCAGACCATACGCAGCACACTGCATCAAATTGGTCTGCATGGCTGTCATCCCAAAAGGAAACCTCTTCTAAAGATGATGCACAAGAAAGCCCGCAAACAGTTTGCTGAAGACAAGCAGATTAAGGACGTGGATCACTGGAACCATGTCCTGTGGTCTGATGAGACCAAGATAAACCTATTTGGTTCAGATGGTGTCAAGCGTGTGTGGCGGCAACCAGGTGAAGAGTACAAAGACAAGTTTGTCTTGCCTACAGTCAAGCATAGTGGTGGGAGTGTCATGGTCTGGGGCTGCATGAGTGCTGACGGCACTGGGGAGCTACAGTTCATTGAGGGAACCATGAATGCCAACGTGTACTGTGACATACTAAAGCAGAGCATGATCCTCTCCCTTCGGTGACTGGGCTGCAGGGCAATATTCCAACATAACGACCCCAAACACTTCAAGACGACCACTGCCTTGCTAAATAAGCTGAGGGTAAAGGTGATGAACTGGCCAAGCATGTCTCCAGACCTAAACCCTATTGAGCATCTGTGGGGCATCCTCAAACAGAAGGTGGAGGAGTGCAAGGTCTCTAACATCCACCAGCTCCGTGATGTCGTCATAGAGGAGTGGAAGAGGACTCCAGTGGCAACCTGTGAAGCTCTGGTGAACTCCATGCCCAAGGGGGTTAAGGCAGTGCTGGAAAATAATGGTATCCACACAAAATAATGACACGGGCCCAATTTGGAAATTTTCACTTAGGGGTGTATTCACTTTTGTTGCCAGCGGTTTAGACATTAATGGCTGTGTGTTGAGTTATTTTGAGGGGACAGTAAATTTACACTGTTATACAAGTTGTACACTCATTACTTTACATTGTAGCAAAGTGTCATTTCTTCAGTTTTGTCACATGAAACGATATAATAAAATATTTACAAAAATGAGAGGGGTGTACTCACTTTTGTGAGATACTGTATATCATTCATTATAGTCAGGGCACTGGAGGCATAGCTGCAGGGAAAAAAAACATAAGTTGCCTGCCCATCCAGAAAGCAGAGGAAAGGCCAGGCAGCAATACATGGAGGAAGGAAATTCTATCACCAGAGAGAAGGGCACAGAGCAGCAAAAATTCTAGACATACTATCCAGTGTAGTTCGGAACACTTCCCCAATCACATATAATGGACGGTCCACAGCAGTTAAATGTGAAAAACACACATTGAACATCAGGGTTAATCCATCTTCCCTCAATGTTTCTCTCCTCATCTTGTGAGCACCACTGTGTCGGAACCCAGCTACCTGCTCTTACTATCTCTCACTCTCTAGGGTCATTAGTACTCACTCAGAGGGCTCTGAGTTGGCCTTTAGGCTTAATGCATCCAGCTCACTTCTCCTTTTATGTAATTCCAGAAACAGGACTGCTGCAGCTGCTCCTCTAGTTCAGTACAATTCACCTAGGTTTCATTGGACGTTCCTATATGGACATTAGTATGCTCCCCAGGGAATACTGGCCTGGCCTTAAAGGCCTTTTGCATTCTCACTCTCAGTCCACTCAGACCACGTTTAGTCAGAGAGGACAACTACAGTCAGCTCTTTTGGGTATTGGACTATCTCACCCAGGGACTTCTGCCCCACCCAGGGCTTTGGCTGTGCTGACTACATCTGCATAGCTGTGGGGTCTTGGCCTCCCATGCCCTGACTGCCTAAGGTTCCTCCCATCCTGGCTTTTATATGGGCACTGACTACACTCACCAGGCCCAGTCTGGCCATTGGACATGTTTGGTATCGATTTACTCGGTGTAACATCATCTTTTATATTTTAAAACAATTGGGTATTATATTGTATTTTTGTGCATTAAAACTAAGTTAAGTGTATTTTTTCCAAAAAGTTAGCATTTGAAAAAACGCTGCACAAATATCGTATGACAAAAACAATATGCAAAACCCACACCATTGTATTCTCTAGGGCCTCTTCTTAAAAAAAAAAAATTTATATAAATATATATATATATATATGTAGCGCTGGTAGATTTTCAATCTACAGCTTATATGTAAATTTAGTGGGTCGTCTGTTCTGTATATAGTTCAGATTTAATCTATGGCTAAATTAGCTTCTGTTCCAGCTTTGGTTGTGTTGCGTGCAGTTCCACTCCGTCGCCTGTAGATGTCGATGTCACTACAGACCGGAGCTGGAAAGCAACAGGCTGAGGTGTATTGAGTGCTCTTTTTTCCCAGAAGTAACTCAGCAGAGGTTGTCCCCTGTGATGCATTCTGGGAAGGGGTATTTAAGGGACAGATGCCATTTTTTTGGTCTCTTTCTTTCCACCTGCTGGCCCTCCTGGCTGACAGGTATGTGCTAGGAGTCCTACCTCGTGGTCCTCCAGCTGGAGGACTGCATTGCTGCAACGTGTGGGTGGGCCCAGAAGTCTGTCTGGGGCCTACCACTACTACTGCAGGGATGGTCCTGTGCTGTCTGTCCTGCGGGAAGAAGCCGGACAATTGAGAAGATCCAGGGGAGGACCCGTCTTGGAAGGATCATGCGGAGCGCTGGTCTGGAGAGGGGCCTGGTGACCCAATTGGAGGACGCATCTTAAATTCAACCTACCACATAGTACTGCCGGGTCGGCTTAAAGGTTCTGGTACTGTGTTGCTGTTCATTTAAAACTACTACATCCTGTGGCAGAGGATCGTGCAGTTACATCTGTTCTTCTCAAGTCTGTGGCAGAGAGATTTTTGTTCGTGCTATGCTCCGGCTGCTAGGTCAGTGAGAGAGGCCTATCCAGGTGAGCAAAAGATATTCAAGTACTCAAAGATCAAAGACAGAAAAGGTATTTGAACTTCCCTGAAACTCCCTCTCTATCTCTTTCCTGCTACTTCCTTCGTTTATCTCCCATTAAAGCATTGGAAAAAGTACTAAAGTGACTGGTTCATACGTTGTGAATACAAAGTTCAACATGGACTCTAGGTTCCTGATGTGGTGAAAATACAGGTAATGGGTGGCGGCAACAGCCCAATCAAAATCAGCAGCTCCTAATGGAGTTAGTGCTACATGTGGGGGTGTCGTCCGGGATTGTTAGCCGTTACCCTCCCGCAACTTGAGAAAGTATTTCACAGAGAGTCTGTGCTAAAGAAGAGTTTTCTGGACTTTGTCACTTTTCTAAAAGAGGAGAGGGGGTTAAACTGCAGGATTGCATTTCTAACTGCGTAGGCTGCGGGCGAGAAGTAAAAGCCCGGGAGCTGCGTGACCAGAGGAGCAAGTGGGAGGAGCTACATCTACTTGCTGCCCTGTGGGACGCGTGTGTGTGTGTCTGGCGCCAAAGGAGAACAGAGGCCTCATGATCGTGCTTAGAGGATCAGAGTGCAGCCATGTCTTCTTTTCCGTTAATACCGTCAACCATGGGATCCAAGATGTTTCCCACAAGTACCGCTGTGGGTGCTATGCTGACCGGAACCCTGCTGAGGGATACAGGCATTCGTCTGAAGCCGCAGGGGTGGTTCGTACTATACACTGTTGGAGATATTGAAGGGCTGGGCATGCTTTGCCACAAGTGCGAAGGACTGGCCATACATCTCCGTCCATTTGTTTGATGTTTGCAGCGCGGAGAATACTTATTCACAGTGGAGCAACCTACAATGTTGCCCCGTGCTTATCGTGTGGACTGGGCTACAGGGATTGCTACGGTGGAAACTACTGCCATTACTGCTGGAGAGCAACAGGCCGTGGTCTCATCTGCTACCGTGAGTGTTCCCGAGGGAGATGTCGCTGTTACCGCTTCATCAGCTGACATCACCTTTATTTCTACTTCTACTACACCTATTCCCGTTGCACCTGTTCCAAGGAAGGTGGGATATGTGAAGGCTTCCTGTGGCCGTGGTTGAGGCCTGCCCCAAAGACTACCCGAACCGGAGCCGGAGGAATATATGGATCCGGAGAAGTCCACGTCAGGAACGGGTGAGAGATCAAAGGGGAACATATCTATTCCCGTTGCACCTGTTCCAAGGAAGGTGGGATATGTGAAGGCTTCCTGTGGCCGTGGTTGAGGCCTGCCCCAAAGACTACCCGAACCGGAGCCGGAGGAATATATGGATCCGGAGAAGTCCACGTCATTAACGGGTGAGAGATCAAAGGGGAACATATCTGGGACTCTTTGTAAATATTTGCCAGCGGAAGAGTTGAGAGACTCGGAGATAGGTTCTATGTTAAATCTCTTCGGTGATGATGATTTGTTTGAGACAATGTCACAGGAACTATTGTGGGCCCAGGGTGAAGATGTTGCTTCTGCCCTTACTTTCTCAGAATGGATAGCCATGGATTCTGGGAAGACATCACCTTGTGTGGAGCCACACAGTACTACCAAAGAGACATTGTCGAAAGTTGCCAGTTTGTTTGAGTTTGAGCCGATGCCCATCGGATCTATGGTGCGCAAATCACCAAATTCTTGTGTGCCTCCTGGTTTGGGAAAAAACAGAGCTTTACCTAGACTTGCCCGTTTACAGAGAGTGCTCACCAAACGAGTTGCTACAGAATATGGTCTGGAATTTCCTTATGTTACTGAAGAGGTTATGCAGGAAATTGAGGCCAACCGGGAACAGTGGTACCGTGAAGCTGTCTGGGACTATTTGTCTGTACCAAAACCTTTCCGGAGAGCTGGGTATTCTGCTGCTGGGGATGAACATTTCAATGGATGTTTGCTGCATTGGAACTATGGTCGGCACATCTATGCTGACAAGATGGTCATTTGCAGACCCGGAAAAGATGACATTGTTTATTTTATCACCACTGTGGATAAACAGGGGAAGAAACCGACTTTACCGGATCCCCAGTTTTATTGGTGATTATGCAAAGGGACTGTTATCTTCTGTTCTGCTAAAAGAAAAGAGAACTTTGGGGTATATAGCCAGATAGTGTCAGGGTTTAGAGAAATCCGTGGTCAAGAGACTTTATTCACCTCAGCGCTTCTATATCCAAAGACTTTTTGCTAGCTGGATTTTCTTTTACTGAAATGGTATAATTTGCCCAGAGATAGTTACTATAGTATTATAGTTTTAGTTCATTTTCATTAGAAGGAAAATATGTGGGGAAGAAAGTGTCATTCTCTGGGGAATGAGGCTTTGCTCCAAAAATTGTTTAGTGATGCTACTGTACATTTTTGTGTGTTTAACTTTGTTTCTTTTAGGAACAACTAGATCTCCTATGAAGCTGTTAGGCCTTTCAGCTAGGTAGATAGTGGGGTTTTGTGACATTACTGATGTGGATATCCTATCCAAGTTTTAAGTTCTAATACGTTTTAAGTTTTAAGTTCAAATACCTACTCTCAGGCTTGAGAGTCATTTTTGGCAGACATTGAGGACAACGTCTATTGTAGTGGGGGGAGTATGTAGCGCTGGTAGATTTTCAATCTCCTGCTTATATGTAAATTTAGTGGGTCATCTGTTCTGTATATAGTTCAGATTTAATCTATGGCTAAATTAGCTTCTGTTCCAGCTTTGGTTGTGTTGCGTGCAGTTCCACTCCGTCGCCTGTAGATGTCGGTGTCACTACAAACCGGAGCTGGAAAGTAACAGGCTGAGGTGTATTGAGTGCTCTTCTTTCCCAGAAGTAACTCGGCAGAGGTTGTCCCCTGTGATGCATTCTGGATAGGGGAATTTAAGGGACAGACGCCATTTTTCTTGGTCTCTTTCTTTCCACCTGCTGGCCCTCCTGGCCAACAGGTATGTGCTAGAAGTCCTACCTCGTGGTTCTCCGGGCCGGAGGACTGCGTTGCTGCAGCGTGTGGGTGGGCCCAGAAGTTTGTCTGGGGCCTACTACTACTACTGCAGGGATGGTCCTGTGCTGTCTGTCCTGCAGGAAGAAGCCGGACAATTGAGAAGATCCAGGGGAGGACCCGTCTTGGAAGGATCATGTGGAGCGCTGGTCTGGAGAGGGGCCTGGTGACTCAATTGGAGGACGCATCTTAAATTCAACCTACCACATAGTACTGCCGGGTCGGCTTAAAGGTTCTGGTACTGTGTTGCTGTTCATTTAAAACTACTACATCCTGTGGCAGAGGATCGTGCAGTTACATTTGTTCTTCTTAAGTCTGTGGCAGAGACTTTTCTTGTTCGTGCTACGCTCCGGCTGCTAGGTCAGTGAGAGAGGCCTATCCGGGTGGGCAAAAGATTAAATCTTGGACTGAAGGAATACTCGTCCTTAAGATATTCAAGTACTCAAAGATCAAAGACAGAAAATGTATTTGAACTTCCCTGAAACTCCCTCTCTACCTCTTTCCTGCTACTTCTTTCATTTATCTCCCATTAAAGCATTGGAAAAAGTACTAAAGTGACTGGTTCATACGTTGTGAATACAAAGTTCAACATGGACTCTAGGTTCCTGATGTGGTGAAAATACAGGTAATGGGTGGCGGCAACAGCCCGATCAAAATCAGCAGCTCCTAATGGAGTTAGTGCTACATATATAAAATGTTTGGGGGTTCTAAGTAGTTTTCCATTGGAAAATGGAATTGGAATTGGAATTGGCCTGGACTGGAAGAGGACAAGCTGACAGTAGGAGAGAATTTACCTGACCAGGCTTTTGCTGGTCTTTCATTGTCCAGTCAGAAGTGACTGAAGCAGGCTTAGGCTGGGTTCACACCAGCACGGATTGACTCACAGCAGGGGTCCGGTGCATCTCCATTCACCATTTCAGGTCTGATTTCAGCCCGAATTTTTGGCTAAATTTGGACCTGAAACAGATAAGAGGACGCACAGGACTCCGAAGCCGATCCGCAGATGTGTGAACCGGCTCCACAGAGAGCCCGTCAAAATCTCCTCACACACGAATTCCCCGCATCCAATTCACACTGATGTAAACCCAGCCTAAAACTAAACTACAACTAAAAGAGATCGAGAAACCAGTGGTTGCCATTATTTGTAATTTACTTTAGAAATAAATAAATAAAAATGGACTGCTCAGTCTAAAATGTCCGGGCCTATTTTTTTCTCCCAGTTTGGGCCTGACAGCCACAACATCACTACAGAAAGGACTTCTCTAAAAGGGGAGCTATCACTTGGTTATAACTTTTCATTTTACCATACTTTAATGAGAACAGAAATATCTAGTGGCCAACCAGCTAATCATACCTGCTTACAAGTTGACCTAATTTCAGAGGCTGGGCAGTACATTAGGGTTAAGATCGGTCTGATGAATTCCTGCATTCATCTGCAAGCTCTGCAAACCTCAAGCATGCAAGATTTGGCATGAATAATTTACAAAGCCATCCACAACTCTTCCCCCAGCTACATCACTAACTTAGTCTCAAAATACCAAACAAGCCGCTCTCTTCGGTCCTCCCAAGACCTCCTGCTCTCTAGCACCCTTGTCACCTCCTCCCATGCTCGCCTACAGGATTTGGCACTATATAAATCCTGTATAATAATAAATAATAATAATGAAACCATGGTAGTGGCGAACCCAAACCTAATCACTAATGAACACTAGTGATGAACCAAACATATCTGGGTTCAGGAGGGTTCCCAAAACATTACAGTAGTTCAGGTGCCGAATCTGAACACACTGAGCTGGCGGCTCTGGCTCCCTGACAACCAGGTGCCCTGCAGAATCCATCATATTTTTGTAGCAGTTGCTCTACTGCTGCTAAAAAAAGATTTTCCTGTGTGGCAAGAGATTTGGGACTCAGCGAACAGCCAATCACCCCAGTAGTTCAGCCATTCAGGACACCAAGGCCCATCCTTAATGAACACTTGTGCCTTTACATCCGCCATCAAGCTGAAAAGAAAATCTAATCTTTGACTAGGAAGACTTGTCTGCACTATTGGTCTTATATTTGCTTTGTTTGTTAATTTTCTACTAGAACTGGCGATATTGAATAGCTATGAGCCTTGACCCACCACAACAATTACCACAAAGCCTCATGCTCCACAGACTGGTTGTGTCCTTTCACAATGCTGTAAAGCTGATGTTTAGGATTGAAGGACAAAAACACACAGGACTGTGTCTACAAGGGATATAGTTTTTTTGATCTCTTTAACGGGAAAACATTTATGTTTAACCAGAACTGGGGTAAAACTCAAAATGATAGAAAACTGTTTACATTTGACTTAGCTGATTGGCCTTGTACACAAAGATATGCACAGAGTAGACATAGCAATGTGGTCTTGAATGCTTAGTGCAGCAAACTTTAGGGCCAGCAAACTTGAGCTGGGCAGCTGTCCAACCCTCTCTCAGTTGAAGCAGAACAATTTACAGACAAAGTGACACAGCCCTTTTTGGGGTACATGGTCTTTGTGGCACCATTGGACTCTTTTGAGGAGCTGCTCCATGGAACAATCCAGGAACCTGTACTACCGAGCCAATGGTGCTGTACAAAGTCCTCATCCAATCCCCACTTTAGTTTACACCATACCAGACGGGTTTCTTCACTGATGCTCATACTTTACAACAGTCCCATTTGGTTCTACCCCACTTGTCATAGAAGAGGCAAAAAACTTGTTTTTAATTCTATGGAAGAGTTTTTTTTATGCCGTCACTCAATTTGGTAGCAGTAGCTTTCTTAGCACTATTTTATTGAGAATTTTAATTTCCCCAAAATTTTGGTGAAACTTGACAGATTTTGGCAAATTTGTGCCATTTTTTTCAAAATGTATTGGAGTTTGTGGGGAAGGGTAAATGATTTTTTGGGCAGGGTTTAAGGGTGCAATAAACTTTAAAAGGTTCCTAAGATTTACTTTTAATTCTCCTAGATGTGTTCTGGAGCCAAAAAGTGACCTCTTAGTTGCCCCATTATTTTATAGGAAAAAAAATAGACAGCAAAAAAAGTAAACTTAAAAAATATATATCAGCAGTATAAAAATAACAAGCAAAAAGAAAAGAAAAAAAGTAACAAATACAAAGAACACTTATGCCCCTTACACACAGTCGGATTTTCCGACGACAAATGTGTGATAGGACCTTGTTGTCGGAAATTCCGACCGTTTGTAGGCTCCATCACACATTTTCCATCGGATTTTCCGACACACAAAGTTTGAGAGCTTGCTATAAAAATTTCCGACAACAAAATCCGTTCGGAATTTCCGATCGTGTGTACACAAATCCGACGCAAAAAGTGCCACGCATGCTCAGAATAAATAAAGAGATGAAAGCTATTGGCTACTGCCCCGTTTATAGTCCCGGCGTACGTATTTTACGTCACCGCGTTCAGAATGATTGGATTTTCCGACAACTTTGTGTGACCGTGTGTATGCAAGACAAGTTTGAGCCAACATCCGTCAGAAAAAATCCTAGGATTTTGTTGTCGGAATGTCCGATCAATATCCGACCGTGTGTACGGAGCATAAAAGTGACACTAAACAATTTCTTATTTTCCAAAAATAACCATATGCATTCACTACTTAATTATTTTGTAATCTATTTTTCATTAAGATGTTTCTTACTGTATTTTACTGCCTCCTTGTAATGCCTTCCAAGAGTTGCCTAGCCTCTCCATTTCCCCCTCACTCCCTTTGTTTGGAATAAGCAGTGCATGCTAGCAGGGCCGTCTTTACTATTGATTGGGCCCTGGGCAAAAAAAATTCTTGGGCCCCCCCCATGCAAATTGTCTCTCCACCCCAACATTCGAAAAAACAAAACAAACACGTAAACTTATGTATTGCATTGTATTCTGCTTGTACTGTCTGCCCTCATGTTGTAAAACGCTGCACAAACTGTTGGCGCTATATAAATCCTGTATAATAATGATGGGGGGAAGAGATAGAGAAGTCCAGAATGATGGGTGGGGGGGGGAGATATGGGAGTCCAGGATGATTGGGGGGGGGGGGGGGGGGGGGAGAGATGGGGGAGTTCAAGATAATGGGGGAAGGGGGGAGATAGGAGTCCAGGATGACACACAGGGATTGGGGGTGTGTACTTTGAGGTGTTTGTATCATACAGGGCACAGAAAAAAATCAGCACAAGGGGCAGTACTTGCATATCCTCCTCCCTCCCACAAGGTAACTATCTATTGGTCACCTCTGCACATCACTTTGCTTACCTCTGCTTCCTCATCCACAGCTCACTTCTGTATTCCCTGTCTATCTCTGTCCCCCCCTATACACAGCTCACCTCTGTACCCCTCTATCCACAGCTCACCTCTGTACCCCTCTATCCACAGCTCACTACTGTATCCCCTGTCTACCTCTGCCCCCCCCCCCCATCCACAGCTCACTTCTGTATCCCCCATCCACCTCTGTACCCCCCCCCCCCCATGTCCACCTCTATATCTTTCCGTCCACCTTTGTACCCCGCATCCACCTCTGTGTTCTGCTCTTTACCCCCATCCACGTTCACTTCTATATCTTTCCGTCCACCTCTGTACCCCCCCCATGTCCACCTTTGTACCCCCTATCCACCTTTGTAGTACCCCCCATCCATGTTCACCTCTGTACCCCCCCACCGCCTCTGTTCACCTCCGTACCCCCATGTCCACCTCTGTACCCCCCATGTCCATCTCTGTACCCCCCCCATGTCCACCTCTGTACCCCCATGTCCATCTCTGTACCCCCATGTCCATCTCTGTACCCCCCATGTCCATCTCTGTACCCCCCATGTCCACCTCTGTACCCCCAATGTCCACCTCTGTACCCCCCTATGTCCACCTCTGTACCCCCCCATGTCCATCTCTGTACCCCCCCATGTCCACCTCCGTACCCCCATGTCCATCTCTGTACCCCCCATGTCCACCTCTGTACCCCCCATGTCCATTTCTGTACCCCCAATGTCCACCTCTGTACCCCCAATGTCCATCTCTGTAACCCCCATGTCCATCTCTGTAACCCCCATGTCCACCTCTGTACCCCCCATGTCCACCTCTGTACCCCCCATGTCCACCTCTGTACCCCCCATGTCCATCTCTGTACCCTCCATGTCCACCTCTGTACCCCCCATGTCCATCTCTGTACCCCCCCCATGTCCACCTCTGTACCCCCAATTTCCATCTCTGTACTCCCCCATGTCCATCTCTGTAACCCCCATGTCCATCTTTGCACAAATGAATCCTCTTCCCCTTCTCTTCACCTTGTTCTTTCTTACCTGATCACACGGCGGTGCAACGAACACACACAGTCCCAGCCTATCAGACCCAGCACACAGCCAGAAAACTTCACTCGGCTGTGTGCTACACAGGTCTGCCAGGCGGGGGTGGGGGCGGGAGGAACACAGAGCGCCGCTCTCGCTCTGTCATTGACTAGGGTCCGCAGCTCCTGACAGAGGGAGAAGCGGGACGAGCGGGCTCAAACACATGAAGCCCGCAGCTGTCCCGCTCTCCTGTATAATGAATGTAGCCGCTTGGGAGAGCAGGGGGGATCGGCTCCCCCCGCTACTCCGCAAAAACTGCGGGCAGCGCAGGGCTTAAGTGGCAGCTGCTTTGGGCCCCACAGCAATGACAGGGCCCAGGGCAGCTGCCCCTTTTGCCCTGCGTTAAAGACGGCCCTGCATGCTAGTTGCAGCCATGTGCACTGCTCTATGCACACTACACACCCCATCGTTTCTAGTTCAGGGAAGCACAGTGAATAAGTGGTTAGTACTTCCACCTAGCAGCACTAGGGTCATCGGTTCAAATTCCAACCACAGCTCTACCTGCCTGGAGTTTGCATGTTCTCCCTGTGTCTGCGTGGGTTTCCTCTGGGTACTCCGGTTTCCTCCAACCCCAAAGACGTGCTTTATACGGTAACTTTCTTCATAGACTGGATAAGAGTAGGGCAGCACAGTGGCATAGTAGTTAGCACTCAAGCCTTGGAGCAGTGGCGGAACTACCAGGGTCGCAGAAGTCGCAGTTGCAACTGGGCCCTTACCCCCCCCCCAATCAAAGATATGCCGTCTGCCTCAGAGGGGGCAATTGCAGTGTCTGGACCCCTGGCACCCTGTAAATGATGCAACATTAGGGAGTAAGGGAGGATTTGTGCCGCGATGGAGGGGTTATGCTCTAGGAAGGGGGATGGGGGGGTAAGATAATTTATGCTGCAGAGAATTAGGTAAGTGAAGAGGATTTGTTCCAGGATGGAAAGGACAGGAGTCACAATTGCAGCGTATAGAGGAGGTGGCATATAAAGCAACCAATCCCCTCCATTTTCCTCCTGCAGCTTTTCAGTGGCTGCAGGAGGAAAATTGAGGTGATCAGTTCCTCTATATGCCAACCCATGCCTCTCCTATCTACCTACTGCTGCCCCCAGGCCTCTGTGTACTCCCTTGCTCCCTCATCCGCTGCAGCACTGCCGGCTTCCACCTCCCATCTTCTGACAACTGCTGCGGGGGATGTGTCAGGATGGAGAGCGGGAAAAGGGCCCTTCCCTTGTCTTATTGATTAGAGTCAGTGATCCATATCGGTCACTGACTCTGTTCATTCATAACTGAGGCATAATAAACTGTGTTTACTATGCTTCAAATGAACGGGAAGCCTCTGTACAGAGCTATCCCTGTCCATTTATTCTGTGCAGCGATGGAGATTGAGAGCTGTGTCCTCAGTCTCCATTCTCTGTCACAAAGGTGAAACATCAGAAGTCTGTTTAGACCCCTATTATCCCACCAAAGCCCCCCAAACAGGGCTCCTAAAAAATTGTACAAAATAATAAAAAATAAAATTGTAAAAATAAACAAAATAAATTGCCAAAACGAATAAACAAATAAAATAACAAAAATAAAAAAACTACTGACACCAGTGGTGGAACTACCAGGGTCACAAGGTCACAATCAGGCCCGGCCAGGAGTCAGGGGCAGCAGGAGGTAGATAGGAGAGGCGTGGGGTGGCATATAGAGGAACTGATCACCTCAATTTTCCTCCTGCAGCCACTGAAAAGCTGCAGGGGGAAAATGGAGAGGATTAGTTGCTTTATGATTTTTTGCACCAGGGCCCTGAGGGGTTCTAGTTACGCCTCTGCCTTGGAGCACTGTTTCCTTGGTTTCTTAATCCAACCAGGATACAACCTGCATGGAGCTTGTATGTTCTCCCTGTGCCTGCGTGGGTTTCCTCCGGGTACTCCTGTTTCCTCCCACACTCCAAAGACATGCTGGTAGGTTAATTGGCTCCTGTCTAAATTGTCCCTAGTATGTGTATATATGAATCGGAGTTAGGAACCTTACATTGTAAGCTCCTTGAAGGCAGGGACTGGTGTGAATATGCAATATATATGTAAAGCGCTGCATAAATTAATGGCGCTATATGAGTATCTGTAAAAAAGCGAAATAAATAAATAAATCTCAGGCGCCAGCAAGCTAGGGTCAGATAACAGGAGCAAAAACAAATGAATTTGGTGATTTGTAGGAGGCAGAGAGCAATAGAAAAGTTTTTTTGAGTTATGAATCCATACTTGAATACAGTGTCATCTATACAGGGCGCAGGGGCGCCGCCCCCCTAATCCATGCGCCCGGCCCCTAATCTACATGCAGGGTGCTGGTCGCATGGATTCCAATGGGGTTTTTGTTTTTTTTTAAGCACACGATTAGAGCCGGAGGTCTGCGCCCTGAGCCCACCCAATTGTGTGACAATAGCAAATGAATATTCGCTATTGTCTTCCTGATTCTCCTCCCGGCCAATCAGAAAGCGGGTACTGAGACCGCGTCAATAAGAGAAGCGACCGTATTGGCCGCCAAGGAGGAAGCCGCTGAAGAGGAGACACAAGGGAAGCCACCGTGAAGCCGACAATGAGGAGGAGACTCAGGAAAGATCCAAATCTGCCTGCAACCTAGATGGGGGCAAGCGTGAGACCGGTGGGTGGATCGACGAGCCAGCAACCGGGGGGGGGGTTTGTTTGTTTGCCCCCCCCCCCCCCCAAAATAGAGCACCAGCCGCCACTGCTTGAATAGATTGATTTTTTTTTTTTTAAACCAGAGCTTAGTGTCACTTTCATAAGGACAAACTACCCAATAAACAAAAGATCACACACCCTACATAAAGAAAAACTATCTTTTTGCCTAATTACGTTGTAACGATTGAGAGTTTCCACGTCAGCTCTGCTTTCCAAATGTTTTAAAATAGAGGCAAAAGTAGGGTTTTCAAACACTAACAACCTCAGTACCTTTGAACTACTTTGTTTTGTTTGCTGAAAGGTAGTTCAAAGGTTCTGATATTACTCAACACAAATATGTTGCATGAGAGATTAAAACGATAAAACACCAAGTCCATTTGGCGTCCTTTTTTTTATTTTTTTTTTTTACTAAACAGCAGAATAAAAAGAAATTACTAATCAAAACATATTGAACATATTTGTATAGAACAAACATTCACAACTACAGAAAAGAAAATTAACAAGCTAGTGTAACAGAAATCACACCCTATAAAGCAGAGCTTTGCTGCCATCTCACGTCACCAGTAGGTAATAGAAAACTATTCTACCATTTCGTCCAATGTTCACCGCTGACTGATGGTTTTGTTTAACGTGGGGAAGGGCAATGAACTCTTTTGGGTTTTTATTGTCATCTGAGATTTTGGGGGTTACTCACACACAATGTGAGTACTGCGGCCTTCAATATAGTATATCTCCAGTGCTGCTCTTAGAAAACTAATTCCCTCCTTCATGACAATAACCCCAAAATCATAAAGAATTACCTACAGAGAACAGAAGAACATTACATAGTTACATAGTAGGTGAGGTTGAAAAAAGACACAAGTCCATCAAGTCCAACCTATGTGTGTGATTATATGTCAGTATTACATTATATATCCCTGTATGATGCGGTCGTTCAGGTGCTTATCTAATAGTTTTTTAAACTATTGGTTCCCCCCCGCTGAGACCACAGCCTGTGGAAGGTAATTCCACATCCTTACCACTCTAATGCCGCGTACACATGACTGGACTTTCCGTCAGAACAGACTGGCGGTCTTTCCGATGGAGTTCCGCTGAAACGGACTTGCCTACACACGATCACACCAAAATCCGATCGTTTAGAATGGGATGACGTACGACGGAACTAGAAAAAGGAAGTTCAATAGCCAGTAGCCAATAGCTGTCCTTGCGTTGTTTTTGGTCCGTCGGAATAGCATACATACGAGCGGTTTTCCTGATAGGAACTGATTCTGTCGGAAAGATTTGAAACGTGTTCTATTTCTAGGTCCGTCAGAATTTTCAAAAGGAAAAGTCAGATGAAGCCCACACACGATCGGAATGTCCGATGGAATGATTCCGTCTGACCTTTTCTGCCGGAAAGTCTGGTCGTGTGTACGCGGCATTACAGTAAAGAACCCTCTACGCAGTCTAAGGTTAAACCTCTTTTCTTCTCATTTTAATGAGTGGCCACGATTCTTGTTAAACTCCCTTCCACGGAAAAGTTTTATCCCTATTGTGGGGTCACCAGTACAGTATTTTTAAAATTAAAATCATATCCCCTCTCAAGCGTCTCTTCTCCAGAGAAATTAGTTCAGTGCTCACAACCTTTCCTCATAACTAAGATCCTCCAGACCCTTTATTAGCTTTGTTGCCCTTTTCTGTACTCGCTCCATTTCCAGTATATCCCTCCTAAAGACTGGTGCCCAGAACTGGACAGCATACTCCAGGTGCGGCCGGATCAGAGTCTTGTAGAGCGGGAGAATTATCGTTTTATCTCTGGAGTTGATCGCCTTTTTAATGCATGCCAATATTCTGTTTGCTTTGTTAGCAGCAGCTTGGCATTGCATGCCATTGCTGAGCCTATCATCTACTAGGACCCCCAGGTCCTTTTCCATTCTAGATTCCCCCAGAGGTGTCCCCCCCCCCCCCCCCAGTGTATAGATTGCATTCATATTTTTGCCACCCAAATGCATTATTTTAAATTTTTCAACATTAAACCTCAATGCCATGTAGTTGCCCACCCCATTAATTTGTTGAAATCTTCTTGCAAGGTTTCCACATCCTGCAGAGAAGTTATTACCCTGCTTAGCTTAGTATTGACCACAAATACAGAGATTGAACTATTTATCCCATCCTCCAGGTCGTTTATGAACAAATTAAATAGGATTGGTCCCAGCAGGTCAAGGAGATCTGGTGAGTGAGCACTACCTCACAGTGTGTTATGGAAGAGTCAATATAAATGAGAAATAATATTCACTGTTGACACAAGTTGTATAACATTTGTGAATGGATTGACATAACGTTGGTGCACAAGGTCACTTAAAGAGGAGCTCCACTTCCCCCCTCCTCAAAAAAATGAAAAGTCAGCAGCTACAAATACTGTAGCTGCTGACTTTTAATATTAGGGCACTTACCTGTCCAGGAAGCCCGCGGTGTCCACACTTGAGCCGATTTTTTAATCGGCTATCTGGTGCTGGCACAGCCATCTTAACTAAGGGAAACTGGCAGTGAAGCCTTGCAGGTACACAGCTGGTTTCCTACTGTGCGTGCGTGAAGCACACTGCGCTGTGTAGATGTGCCGCAGTTTTTTGGGACCTGTAAAGTGTCCCAGAAGGCTGCTGGGAAAGGAAGGGGGGGCATAACTGTCAAAACCAGGTACCCGCTCCCTCCCCTCCCCCAAAAGGTTCCAAATATGGCAGTGAAAGGGGGGGGCAGACAAGGGGAGTTAAATCTTTTGGGTGGAGCTCCACTTTAAAGTGTTTGTAAATATGGGGGCACTTGTGTGTGTGTAGCGGTACCCCCGTAGGGGCTGCTAAGTGATGTGGCCCACCTGTCACCCTGCCCAGCCCGGTGTTCACCTCTCAGACACTCCAAGACAGAAAACAGTCCATGTGCTTGTTTTTATGTTTTATTGAGGGGATTAAACTTGGATAGGGTATAGGAAGTATGGGATGCCCAATTGATTCGGAACAAATAATTGGGACAACTTATATACACTCTGGTATATACAGTTCTCCCTTCCTCAGGGACAACTTTTACTGCAGACCATTACTCCTCAGCTCCTCCAGCACAACTCTTACTTGAGCTTCCAGGCACAGCTAGCACTGCATGGTTAGGCCTGACACTGGCTTTAGCCAGGCCTTAGCAACTGCCTTTTGCAGGCAGGGACCGCGGGCCCCTTTGGTGTAGCAACGAAAAGTTCTTGGTGCTAGATGCCCTAACTTTGGTTACTAAGCCCAGTAACCCATCTTCAGGCCCTGCCAGCCCTCCTGGCTGTAGCTGCCCCTCCCTCTCCACTGCCCATGACACCACAGTTCATACTGCTGGCTCTGCACCCATCCCAGACTGCATGCTCCCAGTCCCCTCAGGCGTGCCTCTCCAGTCCTCCTGACTGTGCATGTCACTCACCAGCCCTCTCCTGGCTGCGACCAGTTGTTCCTCTCCTTGGAGACTTGCCCGGCAATGCTCTCTCCTGCTGTCCTCTCTTGCTCCGACTGTGCCTCCTGTCCAGAACCTTCATGCTTTCCTGAAGGGCTCTGTCTACACCCGAGCCACAGGTCCAAGGTAAGCCCCCAACAGACTTGAGCTACCTTAAAGGCCCCGACAGCCTAGCATTTCATCTAGAGTTGCCACCTCATCCCTATAAACCCGAACACATTTTAATTTCACAGGTTCTGTGGCTGTCTAAGGTGGTAATTAAATTCACTTGTTGCCTTATCTGCATTTAATTAACCTTTAGAACCTGTGTAATTCATATGTGTTCGGGTTTAAAGGGATGAGGTGGCAACCCTAATTCCATCCAAGCTCTGAACAACTTCAACTCCTGCCCAGCTGGGCTGACCTTGAGTATTTAAGGAGGCCTGCCCCCTGCCAATCATCCAGGCTGGGGATTGGTCAGAGCTCTTTAGAACACCCGAGGCAGCTCTACCTCTCCTCTCCTCTTCTCCTTCCAGAACCCTCCAGAAGGAAGAGGGAGGTCCCAGTGATGCTGCCTGTGAGTCACCAGCTGCTACTCTGAGCCACTCCCAGCCCACAATAAAAATAAACAAACAGGCCTGACTGCCAGCCAGGCCTGACTAAATTTACCTAACCTACCGAACTTCTCTCTCTAGCACCTACCTACCTAGAGGGTGCTACACGTGTTTGCTCCCGAGCCCTGCACTCTGTGTCCTTAACCACCTCCGGACCAGTAACATCTCTGTACATCGCTGGACTTTCGATGATTATACCTTGATGATGTCTGCACGCACAGTCATCACCCCAATATTGTTTTATAGAACCAGCAGTCGGTTCCCTTGTAAAAGCAATCCTAGCGGCTAACTAGCTGCTGGACTGCTTTTTCAAGCAGTGAGAGGGGACGCCCCCCCTATCCCTCCAACTATGGCTTGCTTGGGCTCTCCTATCCCACCGGTAGACCCCGAACAATCAGCCAGCACGTCTGCTGCCTAGGACGCCCGGCCACTGGTGTCCCTACTCTCTTCTCTCTGCAGCAAGCAACTAAGTCTCAGCATCAGCAGCAGCCGCCGCTCCGTTCGCACATAGTGTCAGAGGCACAGCGGCAGCGGAGGACTGTGTCTGTGTCCCGACTCCCAAATGAACAGAAGCTAACAAACATTCATTGATGGGCACTGGTAGGCTGCATTGATGGGCGCTGGCAGGCTGCAATTGATGGGCACTGGTGAGGCTGCATTTGATGGGCACTAGTGAGGCTGCATTGATGGGTGCTGGTGAGGCTGCATTGATGGGTGCTGGTAGGCTGCATTGATGGGCACTGGTGGGGTATACATGGGCAGGGCAAAGAGGATTGAGTCAGGGGTGGAGCCAAGGGGGGGGGCGGCAAAATGAGGTTTCCTCTAGGGTGTCAAAAATCCTTACACCAGCCCTGGATCCAGGCCCCCCATGAACTAAAAAGTGTACTGTAAAGTTCAAAATAGAATTTTATATAAAAAAAGTTAAGTGTTTATCCCCAGGTGCTAACAATTATGTATGGATGATCCTGATGACGTATCTCATTGTCGTCCCGAATTTGTGTATCTATGGCGTCCAGAAACCTGTGAAAAAGTTGATGCTGTGTTAATTTATGTGCTTGCTGAATGTTTTGCTAAGTGTTTATGGCTTTCACACTTGTGGCTGGGGAAGGGGCAGTAAAAACAGGCAGCTGAGATGCAGTTTTGCCTCCCCTTGACCACCCACTAGAATTCCAACATTATAGCCTTGGAAAAGTAGGAAGGAAGGAGCACCCAGTATCCAAAGGAATGCAAACGTGAAAGTAGGTGAAAAGGTGCTTATTGAAAGTACTTGTAAGTACATCAAGCCAATGCATTTTTGGGGAAAGGACTCTCCTTTTTCAGGGCTATTGTGCAAACATGAGAAAACGTACAGAAAACAAATATATAAGATCGGTGTATAAGAGCAAAAATGCAACCAAGAAAAAAGATATATATGAGATGTATATATATATATATATATATATATATATATATATATATATATATATATATATTATAACGCTATAAGAGGACCCTAGAAATCATACGTCGAGAAGTAATGGTCACATGTATGTTATAATGTCATAGATAGAAAGACCCTAAAAATCATATGTCGAGGGAATGACGATCACAATATAGGATAATAAAAAAAAATTATAATAATGATAATGATTGCGATAGTAATGATAATAATAGTAAAGGTAGAAATCAACCTAAATCTAAAACCACAAAAAATGAATGATAATAATAATGAATAATTATATGAATTATATATTACTTGTTAATTGAACACTTAAAAATTATAGCCTGACAGAGCTGTACACATGCTGCAATGCTTTAGCTCGCAGCCACAGCAATTTTAACTCGAGTTGTGGAGTTTGACAGCTCTGTCACTGAGATCAATTGGGCCGCACCGCAACTGCTAGCCAAACGCTTGAATCACATTTGCAGTGGGGTCCCGCAATGTAAAATTAACATTAGACAATTTTAAAACAAAAGTAAAAACACAAAAAAATACCACAAAAAGACAGGCATTAGAAGGCAGCAGCAGCACCTCCTGAATGCCTGCCAGCCACTGCTATATCACCCTCTGAAAAGCAATCCACCGTGGAATACAATGCGGTAAGCATTACTGCCAATGTGAAAGAGCCCATGGAGCTTATGTGCATGGCTGCAAGTGGGCCTACAATAAGCAAGAACACATAAAACATAAAGGAAAATGATGCCTATGAGCCCCAGCTTCTGCATATAGGTGCACAGAGAAAGGCAAAGCTTATCCTGTAATTGCTTTCTTATGTGCAGCTGTGTGCAGCAGTTGGGAATTCTGGGGATGATGTCACACAGGATCTATACACTCTTGCCCATTGTATGGCCCCATTGTGGCTGCAGTGAAAATTTACCTGGCAGTACCATCAAGTTATTAAATGGTGCAGCTGCAGTACAGGGTAGACACCTAACAGTGCCTGCCCACAGGACCGTGCTGCCAGTGAGGCCAATTGAAGTGGCTGCCTCAGGTGGCACTCATGCAAGACCAGTGGGGGAGCGGCTCTAAGGCTGGAATGTTTATACCGGACACTCTGATCCTCACTGTATGTTCAGCCCTGTGTATGTTCAGGCCACACAGCATCATTGGTTGTTATGGTGCAGGCAGCCGCCTGCACCATAGCAACCAATGATGCCATATGGCTCTGGCTGCCTGTGTCCCAGCAACCAATAACCCCAGCGTGGCCTGGCTGCCAGTGTTCTAGCAACCAATAACCCCAGCGTGGCCTGGCTGCCAGTGTCCTAGAAACCAATAACCCCAGCATAGCCTGGCTGCCAGTGTTCTAGCAACCAATAACCCCAGTGTGGCCTGGATGCCAGTGTCCTAGCAACTAATAACCCCAGTGTGGCCTGGATGCCAGTGTCCTAGCAACTAATAACCCCAGTTTGGCCTGGATGCCAGTGTCCTAGCAACTAATAACCCCAGCATGGACTGGCAGCCAGTCTTCTAGCAACCAATAACCCCAGTGTGGCCTGGATGCCAGTGTCCTAGCAACTAATAACCCCAGCATGGACTGGCTGCCAGTCTTCTAGCAACCAATAACCCCAGTGTGGCCAGCTGGGCCTGGCTGCCAGTGTCCTAGCAACCAATAACCCCAGCAT
Organism: Aquarana catesbeiana; assembly: GCF_042186555.1. NCBI lineage: Eukaryota > Metazoa > Chordata > Amphibia > Anura > Ranidae > Aquarana > Aquarana catesbeiana. The sequence goes on along the minus strand of NC_133324.1, from coordinate 94,689,095 downwards.
GGCCTGGCTACCAGTGTTCTAGCAACCAATAAACCCAGCATGCCCTGGCTGCCAGTGTTCTAGCAACAAATAACCCCAGCGTGGCCTGGCTGCCAGTGTTCTAGCAACCAATAACCCCAGCATGGCCTGGCTGCCAGTGTTCTAGCAACCAATAACCCCAGCGTGGCCTGGCTGCCAGTGTTCTAGCAACCAATAACCCCAGCGTGGCCTGGCTGCCAGTGTTCTAGCAACCAATAACCCCAGCGTGGCCTGGCTGCCAGTGTTCTAGCAACCAATAACCCCAGCGTGGCCTGGCTGCCAGTGTTCTAGCAACCAATAACCCCAGCATGGCCTGGCTGCCAGTGTTCTAGCAACCAAAAAAATCCAGCATGGCCTGGCTGCCAGTGTTCTAGCAACCAATAACCCCAGCGTGGCCTGGCTGCCAGTGTTCTAGCAACCAATAACCCCAGCGTGGCCTGGCTGCCAGTGTTCTAGCAACCAATAACCCCAGCATGGCCTGGCTGCCAGTGTTCTAGCAACCAAAAAAACCCAGCATGGCCTGGCTGCCAATGTTCTAGCAACCAAAAAAACCCAGCATGGCCTGGCTGCCAGTGTTCTAGCAACCAATAACCTCAGCGTGGCCTGGCCTGGCTGCCAGTGTTCTAGCAACCAATGACAGTGGGGTTGGGTGGCAAAAATGACCACCTCAGGTGGCATCTGCCCTCAGCAAAGGTCTGCCTGCACATATTATAAAATGTCCTCTCTAGCACCAGTTGTGCCCTGAATCCTCAGCAACACTAAGGCTAGGTTCCCATTACCACGGGTCGGGAACATGTGCACAATTGCGTGTGTTCCTGACTCGCAGGCAAACTCTCTTTAGCATACACGTGAGAGTGCCATTCAAGAGCCCCATGCATGTGCCGCAGCACCATGTGGCTTGATGCAGCGAGATTCAACCACTTGCCCTCCAGAAGATTTTTTTTTTTTTTCAAATATAGATTTTATTTATTTTTTTACATGCCCAACATGGGCTGAGACATTACAATACAGTACGATGCATACATACATTGAAAATAAAGAGAGGAATATTCGTTTACCTTCCTGGATAATCTTATATATTAGAATATTTCCTACAGTAGAAGGTCAGCAGATAAAATTCACAATTAGCATTTCTCTCTATTGGTTTCCCTTCGCCTCCTATCCCACCTGGGCAGAATCTCAGTACCCAAGAGGGGAAGGGCAGCCGAGGACATCACAGACATTCATCGGGAAAAATAAAGGGGTAAATAAAGGAAGGGATAAGAGGCGGAGAAAAAAAAAAAAGGGGGGAGTCTGCAGGGGGTGGGAGGGATGGGGTGGGGGGGGATGGGGGGGGGGCTCTGGCTGATTCAGGACAGCTTCAGATTTAGCATTATCTGAAAAAGTGAGCTTATTAGGCGGTTCTAAGGGTGGTGCCCTCTGAGGATAAGATAAATTGTTGCCATATTGCCCATGTCTTTGTATATTTTTCCTGCTGGTGTCTCGCCGTTAGAACCAGATCCTCCATTCTACTAATCTCCTCCACCCTCCGAACCCACTCCGCCACGGTTGGTGGAGATTGTTTTTTCCAATATAGTGGGATACAAGATTTAGCTGCGTTAACTAAGTGTCGCACAATGGACTTTTTGTACCTTTTAGTTGATATAGTATTAACGTGTAACAGAAAAAAGGCTGGGTCGTTAGGGATATCGTATTCCGTAAATTTTTGGATGGTTGCTCTAACGGTAGACCAGAAATGTGAGAGTTTTGAGCAGGACCAAAAAATGTGCAACAACGTGCCTCTTTCCGTCCGACATCTCCAACAAAGTGCCGAGGTGTTCGGGTAGAAGGTATGTAGGGCTTGAGGAGTTAGGTACCACCTTGTCAAGAGTTTGTAATTAGTTTCCTGTATTTTTGTACAAATAGAGGATTTTAGCGAGAAAGTTACTACACGTTGAATCTGGTCCGATGTAAATGTACAACTCAAATCTCTCTCCCATTTACGTATAAAGGTTAGATGTGTGTCGTCTGTCGGGCTAATGAGGAGGTTATACATTATCGACAGCGTTCTTGCGAGTGCACCCTCCTCCGAGCAGTAGTTTTCGAATGTCGTTAGAGGTTGTGAGAACTCTTGGGAGTTAGGTATAGACGCAAGGAAGTGTCTCAACTGGACAGCCGTCCAAAATGACAACTTGAATGGGCCTGATTGGTTGCTTAATGTCTCCACGGAGGGCCATGAATCTCCCGTCAGGAAGTGTCGTGCTTGTATGCGTTTTAGGTTCAACATGGCATTTTTAACCTGAGGGTCTAGACCTGGAGAAAATTGCGGGTTCCCTATAATTGGGTATAGTGGGGAGTTAGCCGAAGATAGTGATTGCGCTTGGCAAGTTTGTGAGCTCAATCTGAGTGTCGTTCCTATCAGTGGGTGTTTTCTGTCTTGTGCTCGGAGGTGTTCGTGGCACCATAGAGCTCCCTGCAGGGGTATTTGCACCTGGGCCTGTTCTAGATGTGTCCATAATTTAAGGTCTTGGTGGCGACACCAGTCTATAATTCTGCCCAGGTGTACTGCCTGGTAGTATTTCCTCACATCCGGGACAGCAAGGCCTCCGGAAGCTTTGGGCATAGATAGGAGTGTACGTGGTAATCTCGATTTCTTGTTTGCCCAGATGAATTTATGGAATTGACTGTGTACCTTTCTAAAATATGATGTGGGGATCGCGATTGGGAGTGCTTGTAATAAATAAAGGTATTTGGGTAAGATGCACATCTTGATAAGATTACATCTCCCGAACCAGGAGTGTAGGCCTTTACCCCAAGACGTCAGTATGTTTCCTGTTTTAGCTAGTAAGGGTGGGAAATTCAGTTTAAAGGCGTGGTTAAGGTTTGCTGGGACCTGAGCACCCAAATATGTCAGAGCTGTGGATGTCCATTTAAAGTTAAAACTAGAGCACAGTGTTTGTTGAGTCGGTCGTGATAATTCTATACCCATGGCCTCTGATTTATTGTAGTTAATTTTAAGATTGGAGATATTTCCAAATTCTTCAAATTCCTTAAGAAGATTTGGAAGAGAGATTACTGGATTTGATAGGGAGAACATCAGGTCGTCCGCATATGCAGAGACCTTATATTGGGTCCCTCCAACCTTTAGGCCTTGGATGTCTGGGTTATTTCTAATTTTACTTAGGAACGGTTCCAACGTGAGGGCAAATAGTAGGGGGGACAGTGGGCAACCCTGTCTCGTCCCGTTTTTAATTTGGAAGGGGTCCGATAAAATTCCGTTCACTTTGACTTGAGCTGTGGGGGTATTGTATATCTGGGTGATCCACCCCAACATCTTCTCTCCCAGTCCTATGTGTCTAAGGACTGTAAACATATACTCCCAGTTAACCCTATCGAACGCCTTTTCGGCGTCCGTGTTTAGGAAAACTGAGGGCTCATGAGTCTGGCTGGCTATGTGTATCAGGTTTAGTACTTTGATTGTACTGTCTCTAGCTTCCCTGGTGGGGATGAAGCCCACCTGGTCTAGATGAATTAAAGATTGCATGTGATGGGTTAGACGGGACGCAAGGATCTTAGTGAATAGTTTGAGGTCTGTATTTAACAAGGAGATGGGTCTATAACTACTACATATTAGAGGGTCTTTGCCCTCTTTTGGAATGACTGTAATGTGTGCTCGTGTGGTTTCATTTGAGAATGCAGTTTGGGGTCCTATTGCATTAAAAAAGGATATCATGTGAGTGTTAAGGGAGGGAAATAGCGTTTTATAATATGGGAGGGTAAGGCCATCTGGTCCAGGGGCTTTATCAGGTTTGGCAGATTTGAGTGCTAATGTCAATTCTTCTTGCGTGATTGGGGAATCTAAATCCGCTATATCTTCTGGTGTCAGTGTGGGAATCTGGCTGGAGGACAAGTATGCCTCCATCCTCGATTGTGCCCTTGGTGTGGACGGTAGGCTATAGAGAGTTTCGTAATATTCCTTAAAGGAGTTAGCTATCTGACGTGGTAAACTGACTTTCTTATCAGTTGCCGTTTTGATATGGGGGATGTATGTTTTCGTTTTAAGATCCTTAACTGCTCTGGCTAGTATTCGTCCACATTTGTCTCCCGACTCATACGTAGTGAGGCGACATCTTTGTAACGCTGTCTTTGCCCTATACCCAAGTAGGTCATTTATTTGACTGCGGGTGGAGTTTAGTTCGGCTTCTATTAGGGGGTCTGGTGAGTTTTTGTGTTGCGACTCAATGATGTGTAGTTTGTTAAGAAGTATCTCTAATTGTTTCCCATTCTCTCTTTTTATCTGTGCGCCGTGTTTTATGAATATCCCCCTGATAACCGCCTTATGGGCCTCCCATATCGAGCCTGGGGTGCAGTCAGCTGTCGTGTTTGTGCGAAAATAACTCGTCAGTTCTCTATTCACTTCTTCTAGGACCTCCGGTCTCTGCAAGAGGCTCTCATTGAGGCGCCAGAAGGGAGTCCTATGTGTAGAGACGTCCGACAATGCATAAGACAACATTATCGGAGCATGGTCTGACCATGTCTTTAGGCCTATGGTCGATTCCCTAACTGCATGTAGTTGGCTATGGGGAATTAGGAAGAAGTCTATTCTTGAGTGTATTCTGTGGGGGGATGAGTAGAACGTGTAGTCCCTTTCACCTGGGTGTTGGAGGCGCCACACGTCGATGAGCTGGTGCTCATGTAGGGTTTTGGTGATGTGTTTACGGGCTTTAATCGATATGGAAGACGATCCTGAGGAAGTATCTACGTTAGGAGCTAAAGGTGTGTTAAAGTCTCCCCCTAGTATCAGTTGGCCCTCGCAAAATTTGGTCAGTTTAGAAATGGTGTGTTGTATAAAAATGTCCTGATTTTCATTTGGGGCATATATAGTCGCCAGCGTCAGGAGCTTATCTCCAATAAGACCCTTAATAAATGTGTATCTGCCCTCCCTATCCACCATAGAGGCCTTAAGGGTCCAATGTATTTTACTTGACAGGAGAATGGAGGTCCCTCTAGATTTAGTCTTGTTAGTAGAATGATAGGTCAGTGGGAAAGATCTATTTTTAAGGACTGGCAATTTGTTCTCTTTAAAATGAGTTTCCTGGATGAAGGCCACGTCGGCTTTGGCTCTTCTTAACTCATTCATAAGAATACGTCGCTTCTCCGGTGTGTTAAGGCCTTTTGCGTTTATTGAAAATACTTTCAGGCTGTCCATCCTCAACCAGAGCACTAAATGGGGAGGGGGAGGGAAAAAAAAAAAAAAAAAAGGGGGGGGGGGGGGGGAGAGAAGGAGAGGGGGGGGGGTTTGGTAGGTAGGGTAACTCTACTGCAAGCTATTAGCTTGCTTTTACACGTCTCTACGAACCTCAGTCGAGAGATGTGCTGGCCTATGTGGGGGAGTGACTGGGGAAGGCGAAAGAGGGGTGCTCCCGGCCCATCCAGACCAACCCGGGCCCTAGGAGATACATAAGTAGTCCCCGTGTTCTTCATATGGGTTAGTTTAGCCAGTTGGAGCATATATGTCTCGGGTAGGTTTAGATCATTTAGAGATAGCGTGACAAGGATCTCGGGTTGCATATGCATTTCAATGACATGCATCTAAGCGAAAGAACTCTCAGGGTTTCGTGTAGGCCTACTCAAAGGTGTGGAATACTGTAGTTGTCAAAAAAAAAAAAAACCCGGCCTAGCCATCAAAATTGAGTATCTGTCATAGTAAATTCCAGCTCTTCATCTTGCACTAGTTATCTGAAAATCTAAATAGGTATTGTATGCTCAGTTTATCTTAGTTTAACTTGACATTTACTCTAGAGTTATTATTTAAACTGGTCAGCTGACTTGGCATGGTTAAGCCCGTGCTCTAATATTCAGAAAAACATCATGTATTCTCATCATCTTATACATCTATGCAGCCTGTGGTAAAGAGACATCCAAAGTATTGCATCAATTATCTGTGCCTTTAGCTGTAATAGAACATAAATAAAAGAAAACAATAGAAACCAGTAACAAAACCCCTGTAGTAGGAGAAACAAAAACCATTCCCCGGATATCTCAGTGGACTAGGAGAGTGGGGGGGGGGGGGGGCTTTCATCATCTCCCCCTGCAACCTGGGTGGTAAAAAACTACCAACTTTAACATATGTAAACCTTGCGTTCACCCCTTCAACCCCCCCACCCAGTGTCCCCCAGGGGGCAAATCCCCCAAATCTTCCAGGCTCACCCGCCTCTTGTCTGGATGAAGGACGAGAGCTCGGTGGTGGACAGAGATATATGTGGCAGAGCCAGTCCCTATACATCTCAAACTCTCTCCTCCCAGAGAGAAGGGGTAAAATCATCCTTGCTGCTTTGTTTAAGTGTTCCTGTTAGGGGACAGGCAGTCTTTTGGATCAATCGTGAGGCATACTTTGGTCTCGATCAGGGGGTATCTCAACTGACAGGGGGAAAAACAACAAAACTGAGCGTCCTGCCTCAGGGGAGAACAGTGACCCCTCATGACTCACGTGTCCCATCTGGTGTTGGTGGATGGGATCTCCGGCGTTGTCTCTGCGGCCTCGGCTGAGGGTTTGTCTGCAATGAGTGTGGGCCTGGCCGTCCCCCAGTTTGGGGAAGGAATCTCAGCCAGTTCGGTATCCGGATGGGGGTTGTCTCCAGGAATATAGAGAGGGCTGGTAAGTCTCTCTGGGATCGTAGCTGGAATGATCTCTGTCCTTTCTTGAAAAGCACTGAGAGTGGGTATCCCCAGCGGTAGGTGGCTCCTTGTCTGCGGGCTATCTCCAACACTGGACGCAGCATAGCTCTCCTCTGTAGGGTGGCTCTGGAGACGTCAGGTAGAATTTTAACCACCGCTCCATCAAAGTCTACATCTCCCGCTTCCCATGCTCTGCGGATGATTATTTCTTTGTGGGAATAGTGGTGAAGGCGGCAGATAACATCCCTCGGTCTGTTAGGGTCTTGCGATTTTGGACCCAGCGCTCGATGGATGCGGTCAAACTCCATGTTTTGAGGGAGCGAATCACCCGGAAGCTTGCGGAATATAGCAATCGCGGTGGCAGCAAGATCTTCAGGTCCCGTCACTTCTGGGAGGCCGCGCAGACGAAGGTTGTTGCGTCTGCTGCGGTCCTCCATTTCTTCCTGGTGTAGTTGGAGCATTGTAGCAGCGTCCACATGAGCTTCTTGGAGGTGTTCTAATTCTGAGACCCGTTTTTCCAGGGATGTCACTGAGGTCTCCCCCGCCGTCAATCTAGTGGATAGTGTGTTCAGCTCTCCCTTCACTTCTTGCATGTCTTTGCGGTGCTGTGTCTCCAGGCGTTCGATGAGGGATTCTATGTCCATCTTAGTGGGGAGGGCTTTAAGCAGTGCCCATAGCTCCGCTTCTCCTCCAATGCCCCTGGAATTCAACAGGGGGGTCCCCGATCCGGACTGCAAAGCCACCGGAACATCTGAGTAGGAGTTCGAGTCCAGTGAGGCAGCCGGCGATGCCGATCTGTTCCCTTGCGTCCCGCTCGTCTCTCCACGCGGTTCCGCCATCTTGGGGTCTGGGGTGAGAGTCCGGGGTTGAGTAAGAAAGTGGTCTATAGTTCCTCCAGAGTCCCTTTGTCTGGCTGATCTACCTCTCCCCTTTGTCCTCCTTCTCCTCGAGTACATGCCTTGCACTCCGGGTAGGTTTCAGAGCATAGTAGGCTCGGCAAGCCTGGATGAAGCCGGGAGCTCAGAAGCACAGCGTCCTCACCTCGCCATGTCCAGGCCACGCCCCCCCCTCCAGAAGATTTACCCCCCTTCAGGATCAGGTCATTTTTTGCTTTTTGGCACTGCATTACTTTAACTGACAATTGTGCGCTCATGCAACGCTGTACTGTACTCCAATACAATTTATATAATTTATTTCCACACAAATAGAGCTTTCTCTTGTGGTATTTGATCACCGCTGTGTTTTTTCTGCGCTATAAATGAAAAAAGAATGAAACAATATTTTTTTTACTTTCTGCTATAAAACATATCCAATAAAAAAATGTAAAAAATCAAATTTCTTCATAAATTTAGGCCAATATGTATTCTGCTACATGTTTTTGGAAAACAAAAAAAACAAATAAGCGTATATTGATTGGTGTGCACAGCAAAAGTTATAGCGTCTACAAACTATGGAATGTACAGTATATACTGTGAAAAAATAAATTATACTAGTAATAGCAGTGATCACCCACATATAGCAGGACTGTAATAGTATGGGGGGAAGACTGAGACTAACTGACACCTTGTGGGAACCAGTGACATTAATACAGTGCCCAGTGATAAAAAATATGCACTGTCACTGTACTGATGACACTGGCTGGGAAGGGGTTAACATCAGGGGCGATGAAAGGGTTAAATGTATGCCTAGCCTATGTTTGTGTGTGTGCTGTGAGCTGCTTTTACAAAGGGATGTGATGGTTTTTATTCCCTACTTTGCAGGGAAACAAAAAACACCACATCCCCACTGACAGGACAGAGCTCTGCATTGTTTACATAGGCAGAGCTCTGTCCTGTCTTTCTTCTCACCAATCCAGCGTGTGTCAACAGTCATCCATTGGCCGACACCTTCTGATCAGCTTGTGCTGTGTCTAATCACGGCACAGCCGACGGCACGCAAACGCCCCCTACCTGGAAATGCGGAATCACGTGTATATATATATATATATATATACGTGATTCTGCGCAGAGCAGCCGCCCTGTAGCAGTAAAGCTACATGGGCCGGTAGGGAAGTGGTTAAAAAAAAAAAATGAACAAGGACTTCTTTCCCTGGGTTTCTGTGGGTAGGGCAGTCCATTGAAATGAATGGACTGCCTGCATGCAGAACACAGGTTGCAAAGGTGTAAACCTAGCCTAAGATGCCTTTTTTATTTTTACACTTTTTGATAGTGCCTTAAGCTGGTCCAGCCCTCCCAACTCCTATGTCTCTTAGTCAGGGGTCCCCAAACTTTCTGAAAGAAGGGCCAGTTTGCTGTCCTTCAGACTTTGAGGGGGCCGGACTGTGACCAGTGAGAATAGAAAACGCTCCAGCCTCCATGGGAGTAAACAATGCCCCATCATTGGTGTCAGTGGGGGGAAAAGTGCCCCATCGTTGGTGTCAGTGGGAGGAAAAGTGCCCCATCGTTGGTGTCAGTGGGAGGAAAAGTGCCCCATCGTTGGTGTCAGTGGGAGGAATAGTGCCCCATCATTGGTGTCCGTGGGAGGAATAGTGCCCCATCACTGGTGTCAGTGGGAGGAATAGTGCCCCATCAATGGTGTCCGTGGGAGGAATAGTGCCCCATCATTGGTGCCAGTGGGAGGAAAAGTGCCCCATCGTTGGTGTCAGTGGAAGGAATAGTGCCCCATCGTTGGTGTCAGTGGAACAATTAGTGTCTCATTGTTGGTGTCAATCGGAGGAATAGTGCCTCATTGTTGGTGTCATTGGCAGGAATTATACCTCACTGTTGGTGTCAGTGGGAGAAATATTGCCCCATCATTGGTGTCAATGGAAGGAATATTGCCCCATCATTGGTGTTAGTGGGAAGACTAATGCCCCATCATTGGTGTCAGTAGGAAGAATAGTCCACAGTCCACGACAGTCCAGTCGTACATGTTCCTGGAATAAGCTCTAAAGGTACTGGGTGCTGTAGTGACAGCCTGCTGGACACTGGAACCATTGCGATATGTAGATATTCGGCATCACACCAAGGATCATCAATTTCATCCAAACATTTTTTATCCCAAGAATGATCACATCACAAAATGGTGTAGTGCAACGTTTCAGAGCCACGCAGGACCCCTTCGTCACATCACATGCTTGACGAAGGGGTCCTGCGTGGCTCTGAAACGTTGCACTACACCGTTTTGTGATGTGATCATTCTTGGGATAAAAAACATTTGGATGAAATTGATGATCCTTGGTGTGCTGGCGAATATCTACATATCGTAGTGGGAAGAATAGTGCCCCATCATTGGTGTCAGTGGGAAGAATAGTGCCCCATCATTGGTGTCAGTGGGAAAAATACATCAGAGTCCCCAGAGGGCCCCCCTTACATCAGGGTCCCAAAGAGACTCCCCCTTACATCAGGGTCCCCAGAGACCCCCCACTTTCATCAGGGTCCCCAGAGAGCCCCCCCACTTACATCAGAGTCCCCAGAGACCCTCCTTACCTTAGAGTCCCCCAGAGAAACGCTCCTTACATCAGGGCCACCAAAGAGAAGGCAGTGATGTCATCTCTCTGCTGCACAGTGAGGGCGGAACAGTGGTGATGCAGGGTGGGCAGTGAGAGATGATGTCATCTCTCTGTGCTCTCGCCCGCCTGGCTCTACCGTGCTGTTTGCCCGCCACACGGCTGCAGAGAGGCCAAGGCCCAGTAGTGGGCCGCAGTCCTGGGGTTGGGGACCCCTGGGACTCAGGGCTATGGGCCCCAGATTCAGGGCTATAGCCCCAAATGCCACCCCATAGAAACACCACTGGCTGTCACTAAAACCAACCCACTGAGCCATCGGCCCACTGGGAAACTCCAAGTAGCCAGTACATGCCTGGATATGGGGACGGGATGACGAAGTGCAGAGTAATAAAAGGGCTGAAATTGTTTTCCTGGAGAAAATGCCCCTCTGGGCTCCCTCCAGTGCTGATAACATCAGACACCAAGGTGTGATCTCTGGGGGAGGGGATGATCACTCAGTAGGGATCACATGTTGTATACCTGGGCTTATGGTCATGTGACCAGCCCTGGAACTGTCATTTTTTTCCATGACGGGTAAATATTTCGGCTATTCCATTTATTTTCATGGCTGCACCCGGCATATCAATGTAACAGAGTCACTGCCAGCTCCTTCCAGCTCCTTCCAGCCTGACATTGCTGATCAATGATTCTCTTTCCCCAATGATGAACACAAGTATCCCTAATATGAATGCTAGTATCGGTCATTCCGAAGACCCCTCATTATCACACGGACACGGCTGACATTTTCTCGGGTTACACTTTTATTTCACATTCATTCGCTTTTATTCTACAAGTGAAACAGGAGACACCGGGGAGCCGCCCACTCCCTGGTTACCCGGCAACCGCCTCACTCACACATTCTATGGGGCATCCAAGCTCTTGCCTATACCTCGCCAGGAGTCGGACGTGCCTTCCCATTGGGTGCCTGGTCTACTGCGCTCTTCCCTATTGGCTGTCACTCTCGGGCCACCCCACGTCACTTTCTCACACCATCCCGTAGTGTAGAACCGGCGGCAGGCTGCGATTGGACGGCGTGAGGCGCGGTAGGCGGGGCTGGGAGTTCGTGCGTTCCCTGGTGCGCTCGCTTATTGGCGGAGAGAGGATGTCAGTCAGGCGGGTACCTGTTGGTGGCGCGGCGGGGCAGTGCTGGGGATGGCGTGGTTATAAGGATTATAGTGCAGCTGCTGTACACATTGCTGTACTGGGAGAGCCGCATACTACATACCGAGCATCACCGCCAGGACCACGTACAGGTGAGAACACCGGGAATGAGCAACAGGTTTAGCCTGACAGCTGCTGTGGAACTACAAGTCCCAGCATGACAGATGTGCTGCTTATAGCCATTGACAGTATATATCTATATATATATATATATATATATATATATATATATATATATATAATTTATTTTTATTGATATGTATCATTTTTATATGGAATGAAGAAAGTGTGTAAGATTCTATTAGTGTTTTTTGTATTTTTTATATTTGGATGTAATATATTTATTTTATTACTTTTATCATTATTTTAAATTTTTTTAATATATTCAATATTATCTCCAAAAATTGAATATATTAATATATATATATATATATATATATATATATATATATATATATATATATATATATATATATATATATATAATAATGATAACGTAACAAAATAAATATATTGCATCCAAATAATGGAAAAATACAAAAACCACTAATAGAATCTTACACACTTTTATATTCCATATAAAAATGATACAGATCAATACAAAAAAATAACTATATATATATATATATATATATATATATATATATATATATATAATCTCTAATTAAAAAAAAATAATATATAAATAAAAAAAAAAAAAAAAAATATATATATATATATATATATATATATATATATATATATATATATATATATATATTTATTACTAATTAAAAAATATATATATAAATAGATTTTTTCTTTCTTTTTTACAATATTCAGATATAGTATAGGAAGAAATTTATGAGATCATATTGGTGGTTTTTGTGTGTGTCTGCCTCACCCCGCCCCCGCAAGAATATTGCTGATTGGTTGTAGAATTGCTCCCATGTATGGCTGGCTGTGGCCGACTTGCAGATCGATGGTGTCGGTTGTAGACGTTGCAGCGCCCTCGTTTTAAGTCACCTGCCAGGGGTGAGCGTGCGAGTCCTAGGCGGACGTGTTTTTTTTTTTTTTTTTTTTGTTTTTTTTTCCTCTGATGTCAGAAAGTAGACGTAAGGCTCCCCACACACGTTACAATCTGATTGTACAATCTCCTTAAAATCTGCCAATGGCTATGTAGTGCAAGAGGCTGCCTGATCTGGATACAGATGGATGGGTTGGATATAGTAGGTGCCCATATTACATCATTTTGGTAAGGCTAGGTACACAGCAGTATGGCGCGTGGAGAGAACGCAGGAAAAGAAGTCCCTGCCTGTTTTGTAAAGTCGCGTTGCATTGAAACACATAGTACTGGAGCACGGCGTGCATGAAAACATGCGTTTGCCAGTGCAGGGGGGGGGGGGGTCGTGCCATAAAAAAATCAATAGCACCCCCGCACATCTGCTAAACGGCAGTGTGTTATGAAAATGTGTGATTTTTTTTTTTTTTTTTTTTTTTTTTTTTGTGCATGTTCCTGTGAGCCATGCCAATAATGGATTGTACAGAGATTGTATGGTCAGATTGTCCTGTATATGACAACCATAAATGTTACAATCTTTTTTTTTTTTTTTGTATTTGGTCGTACTGTTTAGATTTGAGGATTAGTTTAGATTAGTGAGCATTTGCGGAGCGCTTGTGGTGCAGCCCCGACGTTCACTTGGGTTTTGATTGGTGGGCAGTAGTGCTGGTGGTGTGATTCTTGCCACCAAGCCTCACGACCGTGGCATGTCTACACCATTGGCTGCTACCCCTGCAGCAGTAAAACTGTGGCTCAACTGCATGGTTTTACCACTCTAGTGTGAATGAGCCCGATATCAAAGCCGCCCCCTGTGCCATGTTTTACTTCCCCTGCTTGTCATTGTAGATTTGCTTTGAAACCTATTCATTTAAAAAAAATAAAACAATGCCCTATGTGTGCCATAGGAGGGAGGGACCTGCAGGCCCCGCCTCCCACAATGCAGGGCTCGACTTCTGGGAAAGTCAGGATTTACATATCATCCTCTTTGGGAAGGTGTGGCAGCCCACAGGCGAGTCCTCCTCTGCTGTCAGTGGGATCGTACCATGTGTGACAGGTGACAGGGGTCTGTCTGGGTTGGCCCATATCAACCAACGTTTTATTCTTCTCCTTCAATATTGTTTTTGAAATGATACAGAAGATGAGATGATCACAGCGGCTTCTAGTTACAGCCGTCTTCTTTGTATTAGAACGCTACAAAGAGCCAGGGAGTGCAGCCTAACATATGGAATCCTATCACAGGTCCACAACCAAGTGTGTGCAGCACAGGTAGGTTCTGGGGGGGGGGGGGGGGCGGGGAATGAACGATCGCTCCAGGGATATATGGAGGTCACATGGCGTGTGGATTCAGAAGTATCAGATAACGGTCGTAAGTCGCCAGTAGGTAGTGAGTGAGCCATGGACCCAAAAGTGGCCTAAGAATTCATCATCATCGTCCCCTGCACAGACACTCTCACTGTGATCACAGGACCACGGGGGGGGGGGGGGGGGTATTTCCGATGATATTTATTGCAAGCTGTATGCAGCAAACGTAAAGCTGAGATACTCAGTTCACACCATAGAAATGCATTCCAGATGCTTTACTGCATGTTTTTGACATGTTTTTCATGCAGTCCAGTGCATTTCCCCCCCCCCCCCCCCCTACTTCTTCTTTTTTTTTTTAACTATAAATAAGGATGTGTGCGTGTTCCAGGAAACATGCAGCATATTGTACTTTTTTTTTTTTTTTACTGGAACTACAAGCAATAATGTGAACTATGCCATTGAGAACCACATAACCAACTTTCCATGTGTTTTTAAAGCAGAAAAAAACGCACTGGACTACATGTGGTGTGAACTGGCCTTGAATGCAGCTTTAAAATTGCACGATTTCGAAGCCGCAGGTCAGTGTGACTTGGCTGACATCTGTATGACTTAATGCACAGATGTCTCTATGCAAGTTGCACCTGAAATTGCAAAAAAAAATGTGCAGGAATTGTTTTTTTTTCAAATCGCACCGGTGTGAACGGGGGGGCTCAGAAGTGCCAAATCTGTTTTAATATGAGGAGGAATATAAGCAGTTCATTCCATTTGTATCCAATCAGGCAAACCCTTACACTACATACAGTAGTTGATGGTTTATTCCAAGGAGAGTGTACAATCAGATTGTATAGTGTATGGTGACGTTTTAAAAGGTGGGTGATTAGCCTTTATTTATACTTTAAAGCGGGGGTTCACCCACACCGCCAAAAAAAAAAAATATTAAAAGCCAGCAGCTACAAATACTGCAGCTGCTGACTTTTAATACATGGCCACTTACCTGTCCCAGGGTCCATCGATGTCGGCAGGCTACGGCGAGAACCCGCTCGGTTCTCGGCAGCTGCTGCTGCCATCATAGGTGAGGGAATCAGGAAGTGAAGCGTTGCGGCTTCACTTCCCGGTTCCCTACTGCGCATGCGCGAGTCACGCTGCGCGTTCCAAGTGGTCCCAGCTCTCTCCTGGGAGCTGTGTGATTCCCAGGAGACAGCGCGGTGGGGACGGGAAGAGGCGTAAACTCCCATGGGAGTCTATGCCGGAAGTGGGTGCAAATACCTGTCTTAGACAGGTATCTGCACCCCCTCCCCCCTGAAAGGTGCCAAATATTAGATTGTAAGCTCTTCTGAGCAGGGCCCTCTTAATCCTATTGTATTGTATTGTATTGTATTATAACTGTATTGTCTCCCTTTTATATTGTAAAGCGCTGCGTAAACTGTTGGCGCTATATAAATCCTGAATAATAATAATAATAATAATGTGACACCGGAGGGGGGGAGGGTTCCGAAAAGCGGTAGTTCAATTTTTGTGTGGAACTCCGCTTTAAGGAGACAGTTTATTTATTATCCTAACCGCTTTAGGAATGTGGCATACATTTGGCCACAACGAAAAATCACAATATTTTGTATAATCTGATTATTGGGGATGGGCCGAACGGCGAACCCATCGAAGTCTATGGAAGCCGAACAGGAAAAATCAAAAGTGCCCATTTTCACGTGATGTCAGAAGGTTGCCTATATAAGAACTGTCAAAGTGCCATTTAGATGATGTGTGTACGAATATATATATATATATATATATATATATTATATATATTTGCAATTATATTTATCTTACCAATGGCTCGTCATTATTATATGCCATTTAATCGATATGTCCTCATGAGGTCCATACCATGTGGGTGTATATATGAAATCGTTGTTATGTATTGTCACATTCAATATGCCAATTAAATATACTTTAAAACCATTTTACCTCCACAAATCAAGGGCCTGATTTAAAGTCCCACATTTTCTTTCTCTTATATCCTATTGCTGGGGTTGCCCGTGGCATGTTTGTCTGCACTCTACTTCTGTAATGATGTTTTACTGCGGATTGTATTGTGTTTACTTTTTTGAGTAATGGAAAGTAAATGTTTTCAAATGCTTCTAAAATCAAACAGTCCTTGCTATCGGTGGTTCATTCTGTGAATAATAGCAGTAGGGGTGCAACGGATCAAAAAACTCACGGTTCAGATCGTTCCTCGGATCCGAGTCACGGATCGGATCATTTTTCGGATCAGCAAAAAAAAAAAGTCAAGACACGTTATCTCCCCCACTGTAATATCCACATCTCCCCCCACTGTAATAACTAACATCTCCTGAACTGTAATAGCCACATCACCTCCAATGATTGTCTGACTGCTAGGCCGCCGCCGGGTGTACCAAGATGGCCACCGCTCCGGAGCTAGGCCGAAGCCGCGGCCTTTCCTAAGGCCGAGGCAGTGGAGCGCTCCACGGATCATGTGGTGTGCCAATCCGAACAGGTTGACCCGTTCAGATCACGGATCGGTGACGATCTGTTACACCCCTATTCAGCAGCTTTCATAGCATACAAACCTTGCGGGAGTTAAAGGCAAACTCCATGCACAATTTGTTTTGTTTTTTGCCTTTGGCACCCCAGCAAATCTTAAAAGTAACTATGGCTGCAGTGCTCACCTCCTCCCCCAAGAGACGCAGCATGCAGTAAGTGCAGAGCATCATAGAGAAATCCCCTGAGGGGGTGTCGCCAGTGTAATAGCGTAATGATGCAGAGAGTGATGTCATCACATCAGCATTGCTCTCTCTCAACATTGAAGACTGCCTGCCACCAGAACATCCAAAAAGGACCCTGCATGTCACTTTACCGGCCTGAAGACTTCTGGAAAAGGTAAGTGTGTATACATATATATAGTATGCTAGGGCAGCATAGTGGCTTAGTTGGTTTGCACTTATGCCTTCCAGCACTGGGGTCCTTGGTGTGAACCCTGATTTAGAACGTTATCTGCATGGAGTTTGCATAATCTCCCTGAGCTGTCATCAGTTTCCTCTGGCCTACACCACTTTCCAAAGACATGCTGGTAGGGTAGTTGGCTCTTGTCTAAATTGGCCCTGTGTGTGGGGTTCCAAAAATTCAACTGCCCATATTAGGTCAATGATGTCATAAGCATCCACGTCCCTTTGTGTACATGCTTCTGCGGGCCGGGGGTCCCCTGCCTGCATGTCATTGGCCAGGAGCTGATGGCTGCCTTCCAGGGTCAAGCGAACCCAGAGCTAAACCCAAACTCATCCTTACTAGGGAGCCCAGAATTGGGCTTTAACCTCTTCACACTGCCCCCCAGTGGTCCAATAGATGGCAATGCCATACCACCACCTGGGCATTAAAGTCTATCAGGTAAGTGCTGTGATTGGCTGAGAGCTGTCAATGAGTTGGGAGTGCCATGAGCACGTACTGAGGCTGCCATGGACGCATATGTGCGGCAGCTGGATGTTGTGCAGTTGGCAAGAGGTTGAAGAACAATACAAATCTCAAAAAATGTTTCTATAGGAGGGGCTATTTAGATTTCAAAGTACAATTTTAAGTGATTTTGGTTCAGTCTCTGAAGCTTCTCACCGACGTGAACAGACGCCATGTTGTGTTTTTGTATCTCCGCCATTGACAACTAGGCATGCTGAGGATAAGGAGTGGTTCATAACTTCTCAACACTTTTTCAGTTCTTGGACTTGTTCTTGAACATTGGACGTGTTCTTTATTGTTGAAGACATTTCGGAGCTTCTCCAACTACTTTTTCAGTTCCTCAGGAAGAGGCTTAGAGAAGCCATGAGACGTCTTCAACATTATAGAACACGTCCATTTGAATGTGGCTTACTACTACTACTGGATATACCTTTGTCTGGATGAATGAGAACCTTCAAATATGAATTGGAGCACATTAATTATTGTTTGTAGGGATGCACCAAAATTTCGGCCGCCAAAACATATCGGCCGAAAATGGCCATGTCGGCAATTTGCCGAAAGAGAAAAAAGGTCGATAATGGAGACGAAAATGGGGTGGGGCTCTGCCCCCCGCCCCTGGTGCTGCCCATTACGGGGGTGTCGTATAGCGCAGAAGAGAGAGGAGAGCTGCCACCTGGTTGATTAGAGCGCCGGGAACATCACAGCTTTCATTTCAATAGCTGTGTGTTCCCCACTACGCCGTCACATACAGCCCCTGCCCCTTGTCCGGGGAACTTTGATAGACAGATCTCCTGTCCCAGGATTGGATAGGTGATCTGTCAAAGTTCCCCAGACAAGGGGGAGGGGCTGTATGTGGCGGCAGGGAACACACAGCTATTTAAAAGAAAGCTGTGATGTTCCCAGCGCTCTAATCATCCTGGCGGCGGCTCTCCTCTCTCTTCCCCTGCACAGTCAAGGCTGCACTAGGGACACACAGGCAGGCTGCATCTAATGGGCACTGGTGAGGATGCATTGATCTCTTATATCATGTCTGCAGTCTCTGACCATCTCCTGTATAAAAATATTTTTTAAAAAAGTCATTTTCTGTTTCAGTTTTCGGGCCTAGTGTATTTTTCATTTTCGGTTTCGGCACCAAAAAACCCATTTGGTGCACCCCTAATTGTTTGTATTAATTTTTTATGTGTAAAGCAGACCATGGTATATCACAGGCAAGAACTCTTGTAAAACGTTATCCTCGGTTTTGCATAGTAGAGGGTGGACAGTCTTGTCTATTTACAAATTTCTAGTGAGAGATGCTTGTTAAGAGGATGTGTATTTAATGCCAAGCCACCAGTCCTGAGCCTGCAAATTTAGAGATTTCAGATTATCTTCTTACCATTGCTCCATGCCTGCTATCAGTGTATGATTTAATACCAGACAGCTTCAGTTCCTGTCCTTTCTCTGGTTTTCCACTGTGAATAGAAGGCTTGCTATCTATACAGTACAGGTAAGATCTATGGAATGTGTACGCACTAGGACTATGCCTAGGAAATGATCAGTGGAGTTTTTTTGTTGGAGAGTATAAATACATCAGTTAGGAATTTCTGTTTTGCTCCACCAAAAGATTCCAAGCTGATCTAGAAAATGTATTTGAAGGATGCACAGAAGATTGTAAAGATGAAGGTTTGTACTAGATAGGATGATGGAGGGTTGTAGTGGATGGGGTGATATGATGGAGGTTTCTACTGGATGGGATAGGATGGGACCGTAACCCTAAGGGTTGTAGTGGATGGGATGGGGTGATATTATGGAGGTTTGTAGTGAATGGGATGGTGGAGGTATGTACTGGATAGGATGAGATGAGATGGAGGAATGTAGTAGATGGGGTGAGATGATGGAGGTGTGGAGTGGATGGGATGATGGAGGCTTGAATTAGGTTGGTAGGTGTGGGACAACATGTACAACTCCTATAACTAGCCAAATGATTTGTCAGCACTGTGTTTCTAGGGTATTTTTTGCTTGTGTGAAGCAGTTGAAAGGATTTATATGGGAGTTTTATGGAGCCATGTATTTTTTTTTTTTTTTACTACCCTAAAATACTTGTCTTTATTCTCCAATGATGTCACATATAGGGTCTCAAGTCTGGACCACATATTTGGTGAGTACTTCTTTGGAAGTCTACACCACTGCACAGTAATGTGGACCTTTCCTATTGGCCTAAGGATTCCAGCAGCATAGTGATTGTGTGATGTCATAAAGAGGGGTGATGACAAGAACAAAAGCTAGCACAGATAGACTGAAGCATTGGATTCCTGTTCTTCTTTCCCAGTAGAGGTGCCATCAAGGGTCATGTGTCTGCTTGGAAGGGCTTTTGAAAAAGTAAACTGCTAAATGTTGGTGGTGAAGTCTAAGGAATGGGGGGGGGGCTGTAAATTTTGTCTGCAGGTGGACTTTAGCCTTTTATATTTTTGTTTACCCTTTTTGGTAGAAGGTAGGGTGTCTTATTTTGCTGTGTATGACTTGCCTTCCATTCTAATTCAGTGTATATGCCAACAAGAGCACCTCTGACTCATGTCAAAGCAAGTCCTTTCCCCAAGACGTAAGCTGACTTCTGACTCCCTACATTGGTTGGATTGTACTCCTGTGTTCCAATATGCTGCACAGTGCTGACTGAAATTACCTTTAAATATTAAAGTCAGATCTTCCATATCCGTGTCTATGTATACAGGTGTCATTTTGCACCCAGTGTAATCTGATTAGGGAGATTGGAGATCACAAGGAACAGGATAGGTGTCATGTGCTGTCTATGCTCATCCTAGTCCTGGGGTTATGTAGATGGGAGAAAACCTGGAGGGTCTACTAAAAGGAATGAAAACTCACTACTAACATATAGGATTTCCAGCTTTTATTTTATTTTTTTTCCGGATGCTCCTTTATTCCAATAATAAGTGATTGGTGGTCCAAGCACTCCGCAGACTGCTTGGACCACCTCTGCAGGGTGACGAGCCTAATTTATTGCAGTGTTGTCACCTTAGAAACCCTCCTCCTGAGAAGTTCACTGTTGTCAGTATGCATACCTCCCAACCTTTTGCGATGGGAATGAGGGACACCTATTGTCAAAAGTGTGTGTGCATAGGACACCAGTAGTGTAGCCTGAGGGGGGCCGTGGCCCTGGGCAAAATTCCAGCTCTGTCCCCCAAACTTTCTAGTCCGTCCCCACATCCTCCTGCACCGCAGGTACAACCATCTTCTGGACACGGCTGCGTCTCTGCAGCCACCTCCAGACCGGGTTTGCATCCTCCCCAGCATGGTCGCTGGTGCCCTTCCTTGCTCCACCAGTGGTTAGTGTAGTGTAGTATAGAAAAATATGTGGTCAGAGCCCAGCATCAGTGATTTCATTAAGTATGGCACCAACATCCCTTAATATGTTATTCGAGAAACAAGAAATTGGGAGATATGGGACTTTATGGGTGCACTATAGTATGAATACATAGACAGAAATTATAAAAATATATAATTTATTTAAATGAAAAAATATCATAAAACCAATGCATACAATACAACCATATCCATAGGTGTATGTAAACACCTTGGTAATATTCATTCACTGTATCCACGTTCAAAATTCTACATATTTCGCCATATGGCTTCTTCAGGAAAAAAACGTGGAGTTTCATCTACTAAAAGTATGGACATGTGCATCAATCAAAAACAAGAATCTATCCTATCTATCTATCTACACTATCTCACAAAAGTGAGTACACCCCTCACATTTTTGTAAATATTTTTTTATATCTTTTCATGTGACAACACTGAAGAAATTATGTAAAGTAGTGAGTGTACAGTTTGTATAACAGTGTAAATTTGCTTTCCCCTCAAAATAACTCAACACACAACCATTAATGTCTAATCCGCTGGCAACAAAAGTGAGTACACCCCTAAGTGAAAATGTCCAAATTTGGCCCAATTAGCCATTTTCCCTCCCCAGTGTCATGTGACTCGTTAGTGTTACAAGGTCTCAGGTGTGAATGGGTACAGGTGTATTAAATTTGGTGTTATCACTCTCACTCTCTCATACTGGTCACTGGAAGTTCAACATGGCACCTCCATGGCAAAGAACTCTTTGCGGATCTGAAAAAAGAATTGTTGCTCTACATAAAGATGGACTAGGCTATAAGATTGCCAAGACCCTGAAACTGAGCTGCAGCACGGTGGCCAAGACCATACAGCGGTATAACAGGACAGGTTCCACTCAGAACAGGCCTCGCCATGGTCGACCAAAGAAGTTGAGTGCACGCGCTCAGCGTCATATGCAGAGGTTGTCTTTGGGAAATAGACGTATGAGTGCTGCCAGCATTGCTGCAGAGGTTGAAGGGGTGAGGGGTCAGCCTGTCAGTGCTCAGACCATAAGCCACACACTGCATCAAATTGGTCTGCATGGCTGTCATCCTAGAAGGAAGCCTCTACTAAAGATGATGCACATGAAAGCCCACAAACAGTTTGCTGAAGACAAGCAAACTAAGGGCATGGATTACTGGAACCATGTCCTATAGTTTGATGAGACCAAGATAAACTTATTTGGTTCAGATGGTGTCAAACGTGTGTGGCGGCAACCAGGTGAGGAGTACAAAGACAAAGGAACCACGAATGCTAACATGTACTGTGACATACTGAAGCAGAGCATGATCCCCTCCCTTCGGAGACTGGGCCGCAGGGCAGTATTCCAACATAACGACCCCAAACACACCTCCAAGAAGACCACTGCCTTGCTAAATTAGCTGAGGGTAAAGGTGATGAACTGGCCAAGTATGTCTCCAGACCTAAACCTTATTGAGCATTTGTGGGGCATCCTCAAACAGAAGGTGGAGGAGCGCAAGGTCTTTAACATCCACCAGCTCCGTGATGTCATCATGGAGGAGTGGAAGAGGACTCCAGTGGCAACCTGTGAAGCTCTGGTGAACTCCATGCCCAAGAGGGTTCATCCAGTGCTGGAAAATAATGGTGGCCACACAAAATATTAAACTTTGGGCCCAATTTGGACATTTTCACTTAGGGGTGTACTCACTTATGTTGCCAGCGGTTTAGACATTAATGGGTGTGTGTTGAGTTATTTTGAAGGGACATTAAATTTACACTGTTATACAAGCTGTACACTCACTACTTTACATTGTAGAAAAGTGTCATTTCTTCAGTGTTGTCACATGAAAAGATAGAATAAAATATTTACAAAAATGTGAGGGGTGTACTCACTTATGTGAGAGTATGTATATATGTGTGTGTGTGTGTGTGTGTGTGTGTGTGTGTATTTTTGTTCTTTTTCATGATAAAGTTGACTGATGCCTATGTCCATACTTTTAGTAGATGAAACTCTACGTTTTTTTCCTGAAGAAAACATGTAGAATTTTGAACGTGGATACAGTGAATAAAATATTATATATTTTCTATCTATGTATTCATACTATAGTGCACCATAAAGGCTCAAATCTCCCAATTTCTTGTTTCTCGTATGGCAGGGCAGTGTAGCATAGTGGGTAGTGGGGCGGTCAGTGTAGTGTAGTGGTCAGGTAGGTCAAAGTAGTGGATAGGTAGATCAATGTACTGGTCAGTATAGGAATCAGGTAGGTCAGTGTAGGTATCGGATAGATTGGTTTAATGGTCCATGTAGGAATCGGGTAGATTGGTGTAATGGTCAGTGTAGGAATCGGGTAGATTGGTGTAATGGTCGGTGTAGGAATCGGGTAGATTGGTGTAATGGTCGGTGTAGGAATCGGGCAGATTGGTGTAATGGTCAGTGTAGGAATCGGGTAGATTGGTGTAATGGTCAGTGTAGGAATCGGGCAGATTGGTGTAATGGTCAGTGTAGGAATTGGGCAGATTGGTGTAATGGTCAGTGTAGGAATCGGGCAGATTGGTGTAATGGTCAGTGTGGGAATCGGGTAGATTGGTGTAATGGTCAGTGTAGGAATCGGGTAGATTGGTGTAATGGTCAGTGTGGGAATCGGGTAGATTGGTGTAATGGTCAGTGTGGGAATCGGGTAGATTGGTGTAATGGTCAGTGTGGGAATCGGGTAGATTGGTGTAATGGTCAGTGTGGGAATCGGGTAGATTGGTGTAATGGTCAGTGTGGGAATCGGGTAGATTGGTGTAATGGTCAGTGTGGGAATCGGGTAGATTGGTGTAATGGTCAGTGTGGGAATCGGGTAGATTGGTGTAATGGTCAGTGTGGGAATCGGGTAGATTGGTGTAATGGTCAGTGTGGGAATCGGGTAGATTGGTGTAATGGTCAGTGTGGGAATCGGGTAGATTGGTGTAATGGTCAGTGTGGGAATCGGGTAGATTGGTGTAATGGTCAGTGTGGGAATCGGGTAGATTGGTGTAATGGTCAGTGTGGGAATCAGGTAGATTGGTGTAATGGTCAGTGTGGGAATCGGGTAGATTGGTGTAATGGTCAGTGTGGGAATCGGGTAGATTGGTGTAATGGTCAGTGTGGGAATCGGGTAGATTGGTGTAATGGTCAGTGTGGGAATCGGGTAGATTGGTGTAATGGTCAGTGTGGGAATCGGGTAGATTGGTGTAATGGTCAGTGTGGGAATCGGGCAGATTGGTGTAATGGTCAGTGTGGGAATCGGATAGATTGGTGTAATGGTCAGTGTGGGAATCTGGTAGATTGGTGTAATGGTCAGTGTAGGAATCAGGCTGCTCATTACTATTGTATGAAGGGAAGGGACCCAGGGAATGGTAAAAGTCCATAAGTTAGGGGGCACCAATTTTCTTGCCTTGCCCCGGGTGCTGACAACCCACGCTATGCCACTGTAGGACACACACCCTTAAAGGAGAATTATACAAGAAAAATGAGTGCTTTTCACACACACTTTTGACATTTACAAATGCAGCTTTTTAGAAATTGGATGAAAGGTTTAGCACTGGGAAACCCTTTTTGAAAAAGAAAACGTGCATTTTATATACAACTGTAGAGATCAGACCAAAATGAGGGACATTGTTCCAAATCAGGGAAGTTGGGAGCTATGAGTGTGAAGTGCAATGCAGCCACTATTCTCGTGCACTTTGATGCATTTGCATTGGTTTCAATGGAAAAACATAAAAGAGAAAAGCTTTAGCAAAATGCTGAAGTAATCTAAAGATGCAGTTTAGAAAGATCTCAAAAGAAATTGGAAGAATTCTAAATCTCTAGAACAATATAGGAGTAGTGTGTAGTCCTGGGTATCCCCCATCAGGATAGAATGGAAGTACTGTATTCGCTGCCTGTTGCTCCGGAGGACTGCGCATGCGCCACGACTCCTCTGGGTGTCTGTGGTGGAGCGCGCAGCTGCTGTCAGCTGATGTCAGCAGGAGACTGTCCCCTCACGTGATTGGCTTGTAGAATACCCCGATTCCCGCTTTAATGATGGCGGCCAGGGGCGCACCCTTAGCTCTGCCGCAGTGAGCTCCAGCGCGCATGCGCGGTGACTGGGCGGAGGTGGCAATGTCAGTGCAGGCTGAGTGGTGAGATGAGACATGTGCGGGTGACCTCTGTGTACAGGGACTGACCGGGAGACCGGAGAGCTGGACGCCCATCACCCGCAGTAAGAAATCCAACCGCTAATCCGGGACATGTGCTGGCCAACTTGTCACGGGGGGGGGGGTGGGGGACTACAAGGAGCAGCAATCCCTGAGGACACTGTGCCTGACAGAAGACCTGTCCGTGTCCTGATATCCATCATTTTATATTACAGCAATGTACACAGAGACCACGTATAGGGGCTTCTGGGTGGTCCCCCTTTATTTGTTGTGTGATCTGGGGGGATGACAGGTCATTTATCTCTATGGACTTTGTTCTGATCAGAGAGGAGTGCCCTGTACAGTACAGAGTACAGCCCCATCATACCGTTCCATGATTATATGGGAATCTAGTCCTCTGCGCTACTCTACTGACACCGTCCAGGTCATCCGTGATGAATAATGGATAGACGGCTGCATTCACACCTAAGAATAACATCTTTGTGCATTTTTTCAACTCTTTGTTTTTGGTGTGGTTTTTATGCAGCATTTTTGAGTTTTGTTTTTTTTTTATTAGCCAATACCGAACTATTATCGGTTGCATCGTTTGTTGCTAGGTATTTCAGCTTTTATTACACTTTTTTTATTATTATTTTTCATTTATTAATATTTTTCTCATTTGGGTAAGGGGTTAGGGCTATTTATTTTTTTGTTAGGGTGTTAATACTTCTACATACATACATACATAATTCAATAAATACTAAGAAATAAATAACACCTAACCCTTAAAAAAAAGAAACACTTATTTAATAATAATTTACTATTTATTAAGGTTAGGAGTGATTATTATTTATGTATTACATATTATTGATTTATTTATGATTATCTTTAGTTATTTGAGTATTTATCTTACATTTTATTCATATATTACTATTTATTTTATTTTATTTTTTTCGTTTGAGCAGAAAATTGCACGAATGCGCACAAAAAAAAAAAAAACGTGCAAATGGCGCGTTTTCATTCATTTCTATGGGAATAAAAAAAAAAGTACCAAAAATCTGCCTGACTCGAGCTACAAAAAAAAGCTCCAGAACTTTTTTGAGCTTCAGGTGACACGGAGTGGAGATGTCAACCATCTCCATAGAGAATCATTGATTTCTGGGTTGTTGTGTGTGTGTGTGTGTGTGTGTGTGTGTGTGTGTGTGTGTGTGTGTGTGTGTGTGTGTGTGTGTGTGTGTGTGTGTGTGTTTTTTTTTTTTTTTTTTTTTTTTTTTTTTTTTTTTTTTTTTGAGCTTCAAGCTACAAATCTCTGAGATGTGAATGCGATCTAAAGGAGATCTCATGGAAGAATTCTCCAAGTCTGAGCTGCTATGGTGCCAGTTCTAAATTCTCATCCAACTGGAGCTGGTAATGATTAAACTACAATAGGAATAATCAGAGAAGATGCCTGACTGTGGGGGTTTTATATGTGTGTGTGTTTTTTGCTGTGACACTCCAGCTGTCCTTGGTGAGTCAGTGAACACCCCTTGGTTGTCACTCATGTCCTCAGCGTTGTCAGCCGATGTTTCCTAAGTTTGTCCTTAGAAGGATGTTTTAATCATTTGATATCTGATCAGGAAACGGGGGATTTGGTTTTCATACTCACAAATTAAGCTGATAATTACCAGCTCTAGGAATCCAGTTTTTCTGTGTGCATTAGTAACAATGTAAAAAGAGTTGTGCAGCCTATGAACACCGTGTGATAATCATCAACTCAACCCTTTGGGATGAATTAGAGTGGAGACTGTGAGCCAGGCCTTCTCGTCCAACATCAGTCCCTGACCTCACAAATGCGCTTCTGGAAGAATGATCAAACATTCCTATAGACACCCTCCTAAACCTTGTGGACAGCCTAACCAGAAGAGTTAAAGCTGTTAAAGGGTGGGCCAACTCAATATTGAACCCTACGGACTAAGAGCCCTTTCACACTGGGGCCGTCTGTGCGTTCGCCGTAAAGATTTTAACTGCGCTTTACCGATGTTTAAGCTTTTGCGGCGCTTTTCGGGGTCATGTTGAACTTCCAGTGACCAGTATGAGAGAGCGAGAGCGATTAACACCAAATTTAACACCCCTGCTCCTCATTCACACCTGAGACACTAACGAGTCACATGACACCGGGGAGGGGAAATGGCTAATTGGGCCCAATTTGGACATTTTCACTTAGGGGTGTACTCACTTTTGTTGTCAGCAATTTAGACATTAATGACTGTGTGTTGTTATTTTGAGGGGACAGCAAATTTACACTGTTATACAAGCTGTACACTCACTACTTTACATTGTAGCAAAGTGTCATTTCTTCAGTGTTGTCACATGAAAAGATTAGAATAAAATATTTACAAAAATGTGAGGGGTGTACTTACTTTTGTGAGATACTGCGCGCGCACACACACACACACACACACACACACACACACACACACACACACACACACACACACACACACACACACACGGTATAGCCTAAAATAAAGACAGACACAGTTTTTGTTTTATCCAGCTGTATTTACTCTGCATTGTATCACGTCCAAGTGAAAGATATAACACCAACATGTCAGACATTTAAAATAACAAAAACTGAATCGCGGGGTTGAGATTTTTTTTTTTTTTTTTTTCTTCCCTCTTCCGCACCCGCCCCCTGACCTCCCCCCCCCCCCCCCCCGTGCCCGCACTGCATGGGTTAACTCCAAGTTTTTGGTGTAGGGATTGCAAAGCAGAGATGTGCTTGCCTAATCTGCCAATCCTCAGGGCACTAGACTGGTTCCCACCGCTCCTGCCTGGAGTTCTTTAAAGAGTTAGATCTCCAGCTCAAGCTTTCTTCTGAATCTATAAATCTCCATGTATTTCCCCCACATTTTGCAGAGCCTCAAGTACACCTATTTCTACGCCATCAAACACTTTTTTACATCACTTCTCCACTGGCACTTTGAGTCTGATTTTTCCAGTAGAGAAATATAAACTGCCTCCAGGGCAGCGCAGGCCATTTATAAAGCAACGTGTATGTTTGCAGCATGGCAGGAAACCAGATCCTGGAGACGGTTCTGGAATCTCAGCAAGGCTCTCCTGTAGATCAGCCTTAGGCGGTAATGTTGTTCCTCCACCCAGTCCTTCAGATTTAATTTTGACTTGGCAGGGACACCTTTTATGTGTCATTATAGGGATTCGTTTACTGCACCTGGAATAACCACTTTTTTTTTTTTTTTTCTCTTTTTGTTTTCTAGCTTGACCACCATGCCTGGATCCCTTCCTGCCTCCGCTGAAGCCTCCTGGCCTAAGGATGTCGGTATTGTTGCCTTGGAGATTTACTTCCCAGCTCAGTATGTTGATCAGGAGGAGCTGGAGAAGTTTGATGGGGTCGGTGCTGGAAAATACACCATTGGTTTGGGCCAGTCCAAGATGGGCTTCTGCTCAGACAGAGAGGACATTAACTCGCTGTGTCTTACTGTGGTCCAGAAGCTGATGGAGAGGAACAACCTTTCCTATGACTGCATTGGAAGATTAGAAGTGGGAACAGAGACAATCATTGACAAGTCCAAGTCGGTAAAGACTGTCCTCATGCAACTGTTTGAAGAGTCTGGAAACACAGACGTTGAAGGCATAGACACCACAAACGCATGCTATGGGGGCACTGCTGCTCTCTTCAATGCTGTCAACTGGGTGGAATCAAGTTCATGGGACGGTGGGTGACATAACCATTCTTCAGTGACTTTAGGGTGCTGGTCACCTCCATGTGGTGATGATGGCTGCTATTATTTGGTCACATCATTATAAAATGTCAGCCTGATGATCTTAGATGACCAGCTGTAGCTGTGAGATTCTGCCTTAAAGTGATTGTAAGGCTTCATCCTTTTTAAAAAATTAAAAAAAAAAAAAAATAACAAACGTGTCATGCTTGCCTCCACTGTGCAGTTCATTTTGCACAGAGTGGCCCCAATCCTCAACTTCTGGGGTCCCTCGGCGGCTCTCACGGCTCCTCCTTATCAGATAACCCCCTAGGAGAAGCGCTCTCCCGGGGGGGTACCTTGCGGGCGTGCTCCCGAGTCCAGCATTTGCGTCCATAGACACGAATGCCGGACTCGGCCCCCCGCCCCCCCGGTGCCCACGTCATTGGATTTGATTGACAGCAGCGGGAGCCAATGGCTGCGCTGCTATCAATCCAATCAAGAGCCGGGATCCCATGCAAAGAGGGAGAGTGCATCTCCGCTGAATGAAGGGGCTCAGGTAAGTAAAACTGGGGGGGGGGGGCAGTCACTGCCAGAAGTTTTTTTACCTTTTAATACATAGGATGCATTAAGGTGAAAAAAACACAAGGGTTTACAGCCCCTTCTAAAGTGGCTCACTGTGTAGTCTCATTGATTAAAAATGAGTGACATGGAATACAGGAACACATAGTACACTACATATAGACTATGATTCTTAGGTGGAAACCATTGCTGCCTTTGGCTTTTGAAAATACCAATTGTTTGGTTATGACGATAACTGTCTTGCTTTAACTCTTTGGGTCACTGATCAAGAACCAGTAGACTGATAAGACCTTCTGAGTTTCCCGATCTGCAAACTTTCTCTGTTGGTCAGCAATACAGCCAGGCAATTAGTATTGTCAGGATATCATCAATGGCAGCCCTGCATTGTTTTGTTTTTTTTCTTTAGGATAGAATTTTTTGCTTGGGGCAGAGTTCATTCATGTGCTAGATTTTTACTGCTGTTCCTTTTCAGGTTGTGGAAAAATTGAAGAACTCTATACTTCTCAAATAAAAAGAAAATTGAGCCCAATGGTGAACTGACAAAACTAATTGCCTGGTTCTATTGCTGGCCAACAGAAAGTGTGCAGATCAGGAAACTCGGAAGTCCTTATCCATCTATGTGTTCTGGATCAGTGACCTGAAGAGTTGATGCAGGAGGATTATCATCATAACCAAACAATTAGTATTTTAGTAGTAACAGTACAACAGGGCATTAAAAAGCCTTTTATTATTCTGCTCTGTAGAGTTCCACTTTGTTTCTGTTGCCAGTGCCCTCGCAGTTTATACAGCCCTTTTTAAAGGCATAGGGGCTGGTTTACTAAAACTGGAGAGTGCAAAATCTGGTGCAGCTGTGCATGGTAGCCAATCAGCTTTCACCTTCAGCTTGTTCAGTTAAAGCGGGGTTCCGGCCGGGAAAGAAAAAAAATTAAAAGTCAGCAGCTATAAACACTGTAGCTGCTGACTTTAAATAAGCCCACTTACCTGTCCTGGGTGCCCGCGATGTCGGCCGACCTGTCCCTCGGGTTCAGGCAACGCCATCCTAACTAAGGGAAACAGGCAGTGGAGCCTTACAGCTTCACTGCCCGTTTCCTACTGCGCATGCGCGAGTCGCGCAGTGCTTTGTGAATGTGACGCGATGTGTTGTAGGACACACACAGTTCCCATAACACACCACGCCCCGTTCCCCAGAAGACAACGCGGGGAGGAGAAGGCTGAAGATCACCGCGGTGTAGGAAGAGGCAGATTAGGAAGACTGCCTAGCAACAGTCATTTCAGGCGAGCCAAAAAAATTTTTTTTTTTTTTTTTTTCCTCCCCTTTTTTTTTTTTTTTTTTTTTTTTTTTTTAGGGTGGACCTCCACTTTAAGCCTTGACAATAAAACCTGGAGGCTGGGTTCACACTGGTGCGATGTTAGACATCACATGTGATTTGCACTGCTGTGCAGATCACATGCGATGTCTGTGCGATGCGAATTTAGGCATACAGATTGCATATCTGAATTCTTATCGCATTCGCACCAAAATGGTGCTGGACCCTTTTTTTTTGTCCATACAGGAATCTGATTGCATGGGTGTTCCCATGTCCATTAACTTTGCATTGACACCCGCAGCGGTTCGCAGATGTCAGTGTGAACCGCTGGCAGGTGACATGCGATGCAGGAACCTGCACTAGAATTGCGCTGGTTCCCACATCGCATATATATGATGTAAGTGTTAAAGCCCACCCTCTTTGATGTCATCATACATAAGTATTAAAAAAAACCAAAAAAAAAAACCTTTATTAAATTCTAGTGTTGAAGCCTGCAGAGTCTTGCAACCACAATAAGTGCATTGTGGGTGCACAGGCTCCTGCATACTTTATTCCCAACCCCATACGGGAGGTATGGACCTTCTATTGTGTGTCTGGAGGAAGTAAACCATGAACTACAAGTACAGTGATTTGAATCCCTCTGCTGCAGTGGCAGATGATACTTTGTAGAGATCCCTGGGAGATCATGATTCAGATATTCACAGGATGCTGCATGGAGAAGCACCTCAGGATTCAGATTGGTGGAGGGAGAGGGGGTTGTGTTTTGGGGAAGTGACCATGTTTTCATGTCGCACCCTAAATATGGATGTAACATGACATCTAGTCAGAATGGTGAAGTACTCCATTTAATCAGAACTTGTTCATTAGCACCTTTTGCGAGATGAACCTGTTTTTTAATTGATTTTCTTTTTATGGAATCAGTTTTTGTAATCTAATTGACTGGTTTTATGAATCTACTAGACTGGAGACCACTTTCACCTTTTTACCTGTCAAAGAATCACACCACGAGGCTTTACCTTGTAAAAAAAAAAACAGTTTGAATGTTTAGTTTACCTAAAATGTATCTACAGATAACATTATTTTTTCTTTAGTATTAGATAAATAATGGAATTCCCCTGTCCTTCCCCTTTTTTTTCTATGGGGAGATTGTCTTGTGCTTGTCCTAGAGACAACCTGGAAGTGAAAGGGGAAACCAGTCACTGGAACAGACTTTCCCATCCTGATTTCCCCAACCTGTTCTTATGACAACTAGGGTCAACCTGACAGGGGTCCTAACCCTTCCCTGATCAATCCAAAATTCTAAAAATAAGGTTTTGGCTTTAATGCCATACTAACTTTGTATACATTTTTATTATTTCATTTGAGAAGATTTTATTTTAGGGCTTTTTGCATATCTGCACTGTCATAAAGAATGGTAATTCATGTAAACCAGAGGAATCTAATGCACTAATGTGCTCTGTTTCTTACAGGACGCTATGCGTTGGTGGTCGCTGGAGACATTGCTGTGTACGCCACAGGAAGTGCCAGGCCAACTGGTGGAGCCGGAGCTGTTGCAATGCTTGTGGGTCCAAATGCCACTCTCGTTTTAGAAAGAGGTTGGTGGTTTATGTGACAAAAAAAATAAGTCTTATGTATACAGTAGAACTGAAGCGGTTTTGGTGTAAGTGCTGGAGAGGGGAAAGAATATTTTTATTAGACTAGCAAACATGTTCTAAAATCCTGTAAAGAATATAAATAAAACCCTATTGGTATGAATGTACAATCCTGTATGCAGAATTCATAGATCTAGGGAATGCAACATACAGGTAGTCCCAGGATTACAAACCTCAGACTTACAAACGACTCCTACTTACAAACGGAGGGAGACAACAGGAAGTGAGAGGAAATCTACCCCTAGGGAGGGAAATTCACTCCTGTAAGAATTATTATGGGAAAAAGGTGTCTCCATTGAAGCTTTATCACAATCCTTGTTTCCACAATAACCCAACATTTTCAAAATCCAATTGTCACAGGGACAGAAAGTGAGGTGAAATCTTCTGAACTGGGGCACAGACAGGAAAACAAAACATTACAGGGGTGTTAACCCTTCCCTATGCTATCCAAAAAGGTTAAAAAACATTTTTTTTTGGCTGGAGTTGCACTTAAAAAATGTACCTGTTCCGACTTGCATACAAATTCAGCTTAAGAGCAAACTTACAGTCCCTATCTTGTTCGTAACCCGGGGACTACGTGTATAGTGCAGGAGTTTGTGGTATGTGATGTGTCAATAAATTTAAGATTTGCGCTATTACATTAGCAGTTTGTGGCCTAAAAAAGATATTCAATTTACCTTTCTGTTAGGGATCCCCTATTGCCATCTAGCATGTTGATTAACTTTAGTTTATTTCTGAACTGCTTCTCTTCCTACACAAGTTAAAGGGAATCCAGAAGCGGAGGTGAAGTGAACTGTAAGGTGACGTTTACACGGGACAATTACATCTGTGTCCCATGCAGGGCAGTGTTTTAATGGCTCCGGGGTGCACATGTGGTGTTTGCAGCCCCTTGCTCAGTCCCATTGTTGTCTATTGGGATGCAGTGGCTGAACGGAAACGGCCACTGTTTTCCAATATGACATCCACGTGGGTGCGTGTCCCCCAAACTCACCCTATATGCATTCGGGGCTATAAACCTGCACCCACTTGGATGTCACATCGAGACACAGCAGCTGTGTCCGTTCAGCCACTGCATCCTAGTAGACAACAATGGGATTGGGTAAGGGGGTGCAAACAACACATGTGCATCCCGGTGCCGGCAAAGCACAGATGTAATCTCGTGTGAACTAAATGATCTAAGAAGCATCTCAGACTGATTTGCAAGCTGCATTTTACTTATCGAAACAAGCCTTTTATTTATAAAACAAGGTATAGAAACTGATTGCTCAGGATGCCAGCTGTGAAAAATATATAAGTATCAATGCTTCCTTGTAAGAAGAAATAATCTGCAATAAAATGTAATTCGGTATGCATTCAAGTGCTCAGTGTCTCTCTATTTGCAGAGGGAAAGCAGTACAAGTAGACAATGCTCTGTAGGGTCTCTGGTGTTTCGACCAAAATTATTCTTCTGGGAATTAAACCACTTCCAGACCACCCACCGTGTATATACGTTGCTACTTTGACGTTAAATATCGTTGTTATAGCAGCAAATAGCTGTCATAACCCCAGTATATTTTTAAACGGCGGGCGGTCCGCTTTAACATAAAAGTGGTCCCAGCGGCGGATTCACCGCGGAATCACTTTTATGGTGGGGAGAGAGCGGTGCTTCCTGGTCATTTCCAACGCTTACCGGAGAGATCTGCGGGGGCAGAAACAATCCAATCCCATGTACAGATGGGCAGGAAATCGAGTGAGGGCAAGATGGACCCCACTCGACTCTACTTTTCTAGCAAAAAATACTGATTTTTAACTTAACAACAAATTTCAGAAATGGGCTTGGTGGTTAAAGTGATATTAAAAGCTTATGTTTTTTTTTCTTTTTTTTTTTTTTTTTTAATAATAATAAACATGTTCTAATTACATTCTTCTGTGTAATGGTTTGCACAGAGCATCCCTGATCCTCTTCTGGGCCCCCTGTCGGCACTCCTGGCCCCTCCCTCTTGCCGAGTGCCCCCATAGCAAGCCGCTTGCTATTGGGGCCCTCGTGTGCTTGCTCCTGAGCCACCTCTATGTCCATATGAGACACGGCATGGCTCGGGCCCCCGCTCTTCCATCACTGGCTGTGATTGACCGCAGCGGGAGCAATGGCACATCGCTGGATGAAGATCAGGGTCAGGTAAGTATTGGGGGGGTGGGGGTTGGACCTTTACAACCACTTTATTATGTAATGAATAGTTGTTTCTTTTCTAGTAGGTAGGAGGTCGTTAAAGTTTAATACACAGTCAGCCTTCCAGATGGCTTACAATTTATTTATTTTTTTTCCCATGTCTTCATAGGTTTACGTGGAACACACATGCAGCATGCCTACGACTTCTACAAGCCTGACATGGTGTCGGAGTATCCTGTTGTGGATGGGAAATTATCCATCCAGTGCTACCTGAGTGCACTGGACCGCTGCTATTCTACCTTCTGCAGGAAGATCAAAGCACAATGGCAGAAAGGTTGGTTGTTACATTGTTTCCTGCCTGTGATTCCATGCCTTCCTTTCTATAGTCATTCAAGAATCTTATATAGTATCTTTTTTTTTTTTTTTTTCTCAGAGGGGAACGATCAACCATTCACCCTGGAAGATTTTGACTTCATGATCTTTCACTCTCCATACTGCAAGCTGGTCCAGAAGTCTCTTGCACGCTTGTTGCTCAATGACTTCATTAGTGATTCCACCCCAGACACCGAGAGCGGCATATATGCTGGCTTGGACTCCTTCCGGTAAGAGTTTAAGATTCTAGATCGGGGTAGTTACATCTTCTGCACAGCAAGGACTACTTTCCAGCACTTCAACTGGAACTAAAGGCTGAAGCCTTCATTTTGATTAGAGTAAGGAAGGGGTATAACTCCTGTCACTTTTTTTTTTTTTTTTTTTGTCACATGTCCTCAAATTAGGGAGATCTCCTTTCATTTTTCTGTCCTGTAATCAAAAGAGGGAGTGAGAGGATATCTCTCCAAAGTTGGGGTATCCCTGGTTGTCACCAGAATTGGGGTCCCCATTGGAAAATTTTCTCTCTATTCCTGTTCCCGTGACAACCCAAAATCTGGAACTTCCTTTTACTTTCATTCTTGGTGAGAACGGTAAAAAGAGGTTGGCACAGACAGCAATAAAAATCTGATGGGTATTCTAATCTCTCTCTACTCCATCCAAGACGTGTAAAAAAAAAAAAAAAAAAAAAAAAAAAAATTCCCTTTTTTAGTTCTACTTTTAGACAAGTAGATTATGACTTTTTTTTTTTTTTTTTGTAGTTACTTTGACAGTATAACCAAACAGGATAAGTTTTTTTTTTTTTTGTAGGTTCCCAGAGTCCTACTTTTATAGAAGCCACACTGTCCGTGTACTACACTATTGATGAGCAGCAAGCCTGTGTTCATTTAGAAATGAATGACTATATAATATTGGGCTGTGTATGTGCTATAAACCAGTAGTTCTGGGTACAGAATTGGCCCGTTGACTCATTGTTTTAACCACTATCCAAAAATTAGACGCAAACTTAAAGTGGTGTTCCACCCAAAAGTGGAAGCTCTGCTTATTGGCTTCCTCCACCCCTCTGCTGCCACATTTGGCACCTTTCTTGGGGGGGGGGCGCAGATACCTGTCAAAAACAGCTACTTACTCATACTTCCGTGTAAGGGCACCACGGCGAGCTACGTCATTTATGGCCCCTGCCCCACTGCCTTCTGGGAGACACACACAGGTCCAAGAAGACAGCGGGACCATTCAGAAAGCACAGCGCGATTCGCACATGTGCAGTAAGAAACAGGCTGTGAAGCCACAAGGCTTCACTTCATGTTTTCCTTAGTAAGGATGCCGGCGCCTGCACCTGAAGCCGATGAATGGGTCGGCTTCAGGTGCCGACATCACGGGCTCCCTGAACAGGTAAGTGTCCTTTGTATTAAAAGTTTTTTTAATTTTGTTTATTACAGGCTGGAACTCCGCTTTAGGCCCCTTTTACATTTGTGCGACCTGAAAGTCGTGTGATTTTGCTGCGACTTGAAGCAATGCCTGTGTAATCTTGAGGTCTATGGACCTCAAGTCGCATCAAAGACGGACCAAAGTAGTGCAGGGTCTATTTTGAAGTCACTGGAACTTGAAGTCGCACAGATGTGAATGATACTTATTGGAAACCATGTGGTATGACTTGTCATGCGACTTTGCAGTCCCAAGTCGCATAAGTGTAAAAGGGGCCTTAATTTGTCTGTTGGGTTTGTTACAAAAGTAAGGCATGTTTATTTTTTTTCTAATGAAAACTCCACTGTGCCTAAACGTCAAAAAATAACCCCAGTGGTGATCAAGTACGACCTCTATTTGTGGGGAAAAAAATTATAAAAATTTAGTTTGCGTACAGTGTAGCATGTCCGCTCAATTGTCTGTCCAAAATGCGACAGTGCTGAAAGCTGGACTGGGGAGGAAGTGGTTAAGCTATACCTGAAAAATGCTGCAGTATTCATACTTGGTATCTCCTGTCTGTTCTTCTTATTCTCTGACTTTTTAAATCACTTTTCCTGTGTTAGGATATCCAAAATCTGCCCTGTCCCAAATATTTACAAGAGCCCACGATACTTTGATTATAGGGTTAACCCAATTTTACAGAAAAGATGCCCACTTTTACTTATTTTTGTGGATGTGGAGCTGTCACTCCAGCAGTCTGGGGATTTGAAATGCCTGCCCTTCTCCATAAACTGTGACCAACACTGACCAATCAGAATGAATCGGGTCTGTGCTAGAACTGCTGGATTTCAAATCCCCGGACAGCTGGATCAGCTGCGAATGTGCTGACAGCTCAGCAACCACGGAGGTAAGTACAGTAGGGAAGGTGTCCGGTATTGGCTCACCCTTTTTTTTTTTTTTTTTTTTTTTAAATTCTGCAAAGGTGAGCTAACACTTTTAAGGATAAGTTCACGTTTTGTAACATGTTTACACCCTGATACACCTGTGTTTAGGGTGTAACATGTTACTGTTGCGGTAGTCCCTGCACCCGCTTTCACAATGTAAAAAAAAAAAAAAAAAAAAAGCAGCTGTGCAGAACTCTGGGCGTGTCATTCATTTGGAGTAAGTAGTACAAAAAAATAAACAACTGCATATGTGCATTCATTAATTTTGTTTACAAAGGTGAATTTATCCTTTAAACTTCCTTGTTCATTATAGTACTAGGTAGCTGCTGACAGTGTGAGCATGTTCTGTACACTGACAATTGTCAGCCACTAGAGGGAGCTCATTCATGTAAAGCAAACCTATGTTTTCTAATCCTGATCGTATTTACATCCCGCTGCTGTTCTGTGTCCTAAGTTGCCAAGAAACGTTGAATACTATTTACCTCCCAGCAGCTCGGTGCTCTGTTCAGTTGCCAGTACCCACACACAGCCACCTGGGGGTGACCCTGGCTCTGCCTCCGTGCTGGCTTTTGACATAGATAAAGTGTTGCAGCATTGTGGCTAAGCAATGGCTATCAGCAGGAGGAGCGAGCCCAGAACTGCCAACAGAATGGCACAACACATCATTTCTTAATAGATTGGGTTAAAGGACAATTAGGAAAGTAGTGAAATATAGCTAAGGAATGCAAGTTTGTTTTAAATGCCTGTGTCTAATTGATGTGATTTCTATTGGCAGGGATGTAAAGCTGGAAAACACGTACTTTGACAGAGATGTAGAGAAGGCTTTTCTGAAGGCCAGCTCTGATATGTTCAATCGTAAGACAAAGGCGTCACTGCTGGTGTCCCGGGAGAACGGAAACATGTACACACCTTCTGTGTACGGCTGCCTGGCCTCTGTGATTGCTCAGTGAGTGCCCTCTCATCTTAGTAGTGTTAATGTGTGGTGCAAACAAATTGTTTTGTCGCTTGGTCTCACCTGCTGCTGTATGTTGCAGACATTCTCCACAGGAGCTGGCCGGACAGAGGATCGGGGTCTTCTCATATGGCTCTGGCTTTGCTGCTACACTGTACTCTATAAGAGTTACTCAAGATGCCACACCTGGTAAGACATTTATCCTTATGCGGCAAACTTGCTATTGTCTGACCGCTGTGTTGGATACATTATAAAAGCTAACATTTCCAAACTACCAGTGCTCTTAACACCTTCCCGCCTGGCCTATAGCAGAATGACGACTGGGCGGGGGTATGACATCCTTCAGAACAAGTCGCTTGTGCACGCCCCCAGGGGAGAAATCGGTGGTGCGGTAGGTCACCCGGACACACTGAATCTCCAATCACAGTAAAAAGCCTATGATGTAGGCTCTTTACCAGGGAAGCACGTGCTCTGGAATGGTGGGTCGGCAGTGGGTTTTCAACCTGCCATCCCAGAGCATCAGTGTGCATGGAGCTGGAAGCGGAGGAAGCAGGATCCGCAGAAACCAATGCTTCCTATGTAGTACCAGCTTCTGTCCCAGGCTGAGTGATACCAAGTGCACTTCACCTGGGACCTTTCTACCTCTCTGAGCAGCCTGGAGACTGATGCCAGAAGCTGGAAGAGGAAAGGGTCAGTGTATTAAACATCATACACTGCACTTTTTGTAACAGACAACTTGGCACTTATATAAAAAAAAGGGGGGGGTTATCGCTGCACCTGCAGATTAACTGAACTGAGCCACAGACTTCTATTTTATCCCGTGGGTTTGATGCGCTTTTTAGAAAGTGCACCACACCTGCAAGATGTAATAGAAATCTTTGGAAAAGCGCAGCTAACCCACGCGAAAGCTGTAGGTGCCCTGTGCTGCTAAACTGCAGTACATCAGTGTGAAAGCAGCCTTAGGACAGTAAGGGCTCATTTACATTAGTGGTTTGGGGGGTGGTAAAACCCTATTCATAGTTCATTGTGGGCATTGATTTATATTTTCACGGTGATAGGAACCTCAAAGCACAAAATGTACTCGTATGTCATCTCATTCACTTTCAATCTGATATATAATGAGGATATTGGTGGTATTCTATACCATGATTTTGGCATCATTAATAGGAAAGCACAGAGAGAGGAGGGGCTCACTGGAGAAACTTTATAGCACTAAATGTATACATAAGATTGTCTTTTTTCCCTTTCAGCCTAATATAAAAATGAAAGGTGAACTTCAAAGGTCTTGTGTACTGATAATGATTTTTGCATTAAATTGATGGGAACAAACTAAAGTTTCCCTACGGGTAAACTGAATGGTGTTTGTGCATCTTCACCAGGCTCCTCTCTAGACAGACTGACATCCAGCCTGTCAGATCTGAAAGCAAGACTGGACTCCAGGAGGAACGTTTCCCCCAGCGTGTTTGCTGACAACATGAAGCTAAGAGAAGATACTCATCATTTAGGTATGGGTCTGTAAGGTTTTCCAGAAGAGAATATTGGTCATATAATTAAAATGCAATTCAATTGATCCAAGTTTCCTTTGTAAAGTTACCTATGGGTATGAGAATGACCCGCTACCTTTTCTGCCTATATTTAGATCAGGACCTTCTGTTTGTGGGTTCTCGTGGATATTGGTGGTCATTGTAAGGGGGGGGGGGGGGGGGGATAAGTGATCAGACTTGTTATAATATCTGTTGTGATCACTGGTGATCCCTAGTCTTGGCAATCCTCCTCCTTCTCT
The DNA here is from genome assembly GCF_042186555.1 of Aquarana catesbeiana. Lineage (NCBI taxonomy): Eukaryota > Metazoa > Chordata > Amphibia > Anura > Ranidae > Aquarana > Aquarana catesbeiana. Next base: position 94,649,617 of record NC_133324.1, on the reverse strand, counting down.
TTGCTCTCAGCACCCTCCCCTTCCTTGCCTTATAAGTTTATGCAACACCCCACAGACAGCTTGGCCTAAGAGCAGTTAGCTTGCACTTTTGCAAAGTCTATGGGAAGTGAATACCAGCAGCTACTTAAAGTGTTACTAAACCCACAACAGTAAAATCTGTCTGTATATGCAGCATAGCATGCTTGTTATACTCACTGTGGAATTTAAGGAGTTAATCCTCTGCATTGTGTAAAAAGGCTGGTTGATCCTGTATGCACAGATCCTCCCTTCTTCTGCACTGTCTTATCTGGGGAAGGCCAGCTAACACAGGCAGGGTAGCTGACCTACACATGCTCAGTTGTGTCTTGTATGCTGGAGAGAACATTTATTTGTTCTCAGAGCTAGCCAGGTCATGATATTGACATCACACATGTGGGCGTGTATACAGGCTGTGGTGGAAATTTCCTCTTACCTGAACTTTTAGCATCGGAGAAACTGTGCAGTTTATCGCTGACCGTGGTATACAGATCATCCAAAAAGGTATATAGTGGAAATATTTTAATGTAAAAAGATGATTTATAAGCTGTGGGCAGGGGGGGGGGGGGGGGGGCTAAACGAACTATTTTCATATTACTGGGTTTAGTACAACTTTAAGTTGCAGATGATGAGGACCTGTCCCTCTTATTTGGATTTCAGGAGTGTTCAGAACAACTTTTATGTAACTGTGCTGACAGTGATTTGTTTGCACTTGTAAGTCTCAAGTCTCCCTGCAGACAGCTGATTGGCAGTTTTGGATTTGCCCTCAGACACCTATTGCTTCCCAGTGGATTTTCTAGGCCAGGCTGTGCCTGTGCTACATGGCACCCTATTATACCTGTGGGCTTCTGAAGGCAAGGTGCATTGCTGAGTACTACGCTAGAACACCTAGAAAAGGTGGCTGTTTTTAGCACACATATTCGTGCAGGTTGAATGACTTTTTCCCTGTATTTTAAGAAAAGGTATGCTGTATTTTGGCCACTGATTGGAGCTGACGATCATAGGAATTAATCTGTTACAGAAAATATGGGGAAAATTCATCCAGCCTGCACGAATGTGACGTTCACCCAAATCTTTTATAAAAGAGTTGAGCTATAGACTAGGTAAAACCCACTCAAAGAACATGTAATTTTACACCGCTTAAACGCTAATTTGTAGGAAAGGTGTGTTTTTTTTTTTGTTTTTTTTTGTTTTTTTTGTTTTTTTTTTTTTTTTCCATCTTCATTATTGGACCAAAGAGAGGTTCTCTTTATGTGGATCTTTAACTGATACAGTTAGAGGATAAGAAAATCAAATCTCTCGTTAATGTTTTGTGTTTCTGAACTGTTTTCACCCCTGTGCTGACCCTGTTGCCATCTTTTGCCCTTGCAGCAAACTACATACCTCAGGGCTCAGTGGATGACCTGTTTTCTGGTACATGGTACTTGGTGCGGGTGGACGAGAAGCACAGGAGGTATTATGCACGTACCTCTGTCCTGAATGATGGACCCCTGGAGGCAGTACTAGAATCCGTCCATTCAACCAATGCTAACGAGGTAAGGGATGATGGTTGTAAAAAATATGGTGGTTTGAAGTGGAACTAAACCTATTGATGTAACTGTTTAAAAAAAGCCATTAAATTCCTGGCATGCTGGGAATAACTGTCCCATTTGCTTGTACTCTAAATCAAACTGTCAAACCATCAAATGGCTGGTGTCGTAATCGATCGCATGTGCAGCATCATGGCAGGCAGCTGAAGATTAAACTGAGGCAAAGATGGAAGCTTCCTTGGCTGAAAAGGATAGCAGGGTTTAGTGATGATTTTAAGTGATTGCTCTTGAAGTATGCAAAATATATAATTTAGCTCTTAGGAGTTTGTCAGATATCCTTTTTGTTTTAGACCCCTTTCACACTGGGGTGCTTTTTCAGGAGTTTTTGCGCTAAAAATAGCGCCTGAAAAGCGCCTCTCAAGCCTCCCCAGTATGAAAGCCCGAAAGCTTTCACAATGGGGCGGTGCGCTTGCAGGACAGGGAAAAAAAGTCCTGCAAGCAGCTTCTTTGGGGCGGTGCGGGAAAAGTGTACACACCGCTCCTAAACCGCCCCTGCCATTGAAATCAATGGGCAGCGCTGCCAAAGAGCTTCGGCGGCGCTTTGCGGGCGCTTTTAACCCTTTATTGAGCCACTTGGCGGGGATGAAAAGCGCTGCTATAACACCAGTAAAGCGTCGCTAAAACTAGCGGCGTTTTACTGCTAACGCACCCCCGCCCCAGTGTGAAAGTTTAGGGCTCGTTCACACCATGCATACATGAAAATTGGTGGGAAAACTGCACAGATTTGTCTTGCAAAAACCTCAGTTTTCATGTGCGTTTCAGTCAGCTTTTATGCACGTTGAGATCAGTTTTCATGTATGTCAGTTATGTGCCCTATTTACATCGATGGTGATGTCACGTCAGTTTATTTTTTTTTTTTCCTGTGTAGAAAACTGCATACATATTGCAGATTCCTGCTCAGAAAATATCTGCACGTTGTAGTGTGAACAGGGTGCATAAAGAACCCTCTTTTTTTTTTTTTTTTTGGCACCCTTGGAGAACGTGTGCAGAAAAACTGACGTTTCTGCACCATGGTGTAAATGAAGCCTAAGGTATATTTCAGATGCAGTAGAGCATTTTTCTAGCATCCATGGTTTGTTTTTGAAGGTTTTCATGAGTTTCCCCCCCCCTTTTGTTCTATGAAAGCTGAATAACAGGCAATGACTTCTCTTGACCTCAAAAACGGAGGTCTTTACAAGAAAATTGTACAGAGGGATTAAAGAGCCTGCCATTACTGACAAATACTTTGGAAAATGCTTGGTTGACTGGCTGTCAGACTAAGCCAATACCATCAATGCTCTTGGGTCGCCCAACTTGAACAAACTTGCATCTCGGGAGCACTGTCTCTGCTTGCTGCATACTTATTCCAGGTCAGCAACTCAAAGTAGGGTGAGCAGAGGTGGCCAGGCACCTACCATTTTCAGGAGGCCCGGTATGTTTCTCACGGTCACTCTGTACACTGTATATTTTATGTGATATTTGTGTTAAACTTGCTCATGAGTTTCCTTTTGTTCAACAGCACTTCCCAAGTCCTGCTAAGAAAGTGCCAAGAATCCCCACAGCATCAGAAGCTGAGGCCATCTCTGTGAGCAACGGAGAGCATTGACCTGAACTGTGCTGTGATCTACGCGTTTCATAGCTGACAGCCAGCACCTTTTCCAAACAGGCTACAGAAAATAGAACGGTTATAGAGGAGGTATAAATAGCTATTGTAAATACTAAGAGAGCTTAAAGCTCACCTGTCTGCAAATTTTTTTATACAATTTAAAGAAGGGGGGAGAATGGATTACATTAATGTGTTTGTTTAGCGCACAGTCGGGGCTTATTTAATAATGCAGTGCAAAAAGCATAGTAACCTACCTGATTTCACCTGACCTTTCGGAAATCTGTAGTTTCTGATTGATTGCTGTGGGTTATTGCCTTGTTGAAAGCCTAAAATTTTAAGGCCAATGTGGCAAAATATTGCTAATCAGATCAGCCAATCAGAAATCCTCTTTCAATGGTCAGATTACACTAAAATGAAGAAGCTGAGTATATTGTTGCTTGTTGCACAGATTTATTATATAAGCCCCTAATACTTTTGCTCATCTCAGGCAGAGTCTGTAGATCTTCCACAGTGTGCCCACTCTCTACCCTAGAGGTGGTAGCATGGATGGCCTCTGTCGTGTCATTTTTAAAGCACTTTACACATTACAGTCTGCGGTAGATGAACAGCAGTCATGAACTGTTTAAACCCACTTACTTTAGTAGGTCACAAACCATGTACCTCGTACAGTATTTATTTTCTCATTACTGGCTTGATGAGTTTTGTATGTACAATTGTGGAAAGTCACCCCAGGCAGAAGCTTTGCTGATCACACTGGTGCTAAACTTTTGGGTTGCAACCCTATTAGTTTGTAAAAAAAAAAAAAAAAAATGTAGAAAATTAATGTAAATTTTACTTATTTTGGTAAAATTTGTTTTGTATATGGTTTTTGTATAGAGGGTCCAGTAAAACTGGAGCACAAACCAATTTGTATAAATTAAGCCTTTTATGAAAGAGCAACTTAAATTGGATTGTTTCATATTAGATGGAATGAAATGGGGTCTTAACTGCTGGGAGGACCTTAACATAGATATGAACCCCAATGTGCTGAGGCTGACAGACTGTGCTTGGCTTTTTAGCTGAGCCACCAATGTTACAAGCTAGAGGGAGCCCTCCTTTATTTCTATGTGAAAACCACTAGAAAGCTTACAATACATATATATTTTTTTGCAACAAGAATATATGTAGAATTTGGGATGATGACTGAATTATCTTGGTTAAAAAGCCTGGATTGGTCTGTCAGCCATATCAGGGTTTGGGGAAGATCTCTCCAGTGGGTTCCAAGATTGATGTAAAGACCTGGTCAAGGCAGTAACTTAGCCCTAATACTCTAATATAATGGCCACTCCTGCAGCCTCTCGCCAATATCCCCCCCTCATTGTGACAGCAGGCTGGGGATCTTCTCCCCGTACCTGCTGTCACAATTTGAAAAGAACGGGTGGAGCCCTGCATGGCCGTGTCATCCACAGATATCTGTGAATGAATGCACTACAAGTACAGAGAGCCTTTGCGGCTGACTGCTTGTAGTTCTCAATTAACTACCAGGGCACTAGTGAGCACTCTAGGTAGTTGATTAGGTTTTCCTGTCATTGTGTAACTGCCTGCCCATACGAGACATGAGCAGACAGATGCACTGACAGTCTGCAGGAGCCTGAGACTGCAGCTGTGATCTGCTGATTGTGGGTGCAATGCTTTACAGGCTCCTAAAAATAAATAAAATGTAATCATGAATGCACTTTTTTTTTTTTTTCCTGCAAAAAAAAAAAAGTGCACTTATCATTTTATGTATTTTTTTTTTTTTCATTTTGTCTCTAAATGAATTTTGACAGGAAGTCCGTTGTGTCCCGTACACAAAACGTCTGACATGCACATGTGGTTTTTAGTAGCTCTTTTATATAAGGCATAATGTGTTTACTGGTCCTTTACCTATACCTATTACCTGACCTTGGTCATGGCAGCCGTTTTGTTGGCAGAAGCCATAGTCCTCAGAATGCAGCTTGCTAGTCAATAGGAATCAGTGTCCTCTTTGTGGCATGGTTCCCAGCGACTTTGCGTGCGTTCTCAGAATTTGTGTTTGGCGCACAATAGGGTTGCCTGCGGTTTGCTGAGGTAAATGGTAAGATTTCAAAAGACAATATCACATAAAGAAGCATATGATCTTCTACTTAACTGCATATTGGTATGTATGGATGGTTTCAGAAGGCAGTTCTCAGCACTGCATGGAAAATCAAAATCACTAGAGAGAATCTGCCACTATACTGAACTTATGTCTCTTGATTTTATTAACGTACATAGCACTAGTGCTCTTTTACCTTCTTAACAAAGAGCGTTTTGTGTTCCTGCCTCAAATAACGCACAATACTTAACCCTGCAATGCTCAGACATAGCAGTTTACAAGGATGCATATAATATAAAAGTCTTTCTATTGTGGAAGGAAACCAGAGCCCTTGGGGGGAAACTCGTTCAGTGGAAATGATGTACTTTTTGAGGGCTGAACTGGTGGCCCCGGTTCTGCAAGGCAAGAATTCAAACCACCATGTTCTTTAAATAGACTGCCAATGAAAAAAGAGGATTTACAAGGAAGTCAGGATATGAGTTGGACCTTCTTTACTAGCCCCCATTCCATACTCTGCCTTTCTAAATATAAACCATCCAGCCTTGCCAGCTTCTCATGTAAGCTATACAGGAGTTTTTCTGTTGGGGTCTTTTCACACTGGCAGTTCACCCGACAGACTCTGCTTTCCTCCACGGGTGAGATCGATTCGCTGAGCAGGCGATGGCAGGTCCATCTCCGCTCACTGTACAGAGACAGACCTGTCAGAGCCCCGCTCTCCTCTGTGGGGAGATCGGATAAAAATGGGCCGCCTGTCCGTTTACATCCAATCCGATCCTCCAGGCGAATGGAATATAGGGTCGCCATCCATCTGAATTTCACGGACAGGGTCAGATCGGACGTCGGTGGATGTCGGCGTACATGTCCCTGCTGACATCCGCCGCTTAATAGAGGTGAATGGAGTATCTGATCAGGTCCGCCAGAAAAACTGACAGGTGGACCTGATTGGAAAGCCTGTGTAAAAGGGGCCTTAGTGCTGTAAAGAATCTTCAGAAATACAGGTCATCTGATGGAGGGCTGCAAGTGCTTGGCATAAAATGTTTAGATCACTGGGAGTACAGGCATGGATGTTGGTCAGACATCCCTTGATCACTCATTTGCTTATCCAGAGTTCTTTAAGGCTTAGCTTTTGCACCCCAATGCTGAGGTTAATCTCTGCATGTAATACATTTGAAGTCCCTATAAAAACGAAAGGCTTCTGTAAGGAACTGCCTTCTGAAACCAAGTCTGTACATCCCTTAGAGCAGTCTATTGACTCTGCTTCTTTTCCAAAACACCACGGTGATATTTTATTTGCAAAATGTAATTGTACTTGTCTTTGTAATTTTTCCTCTGATTTGTATTATACTTTCTGTGTATGCTGCCGGTTTTGTACAGTTAAATATTTTGCAAGATTCCCTAAACAAATGTACAGTACACGAATGTAAGAATAGTGCTGATAATGTGTGACAATTGTTTGAAAACCTATAGAAAATGGTCCTAATATTATAATATAATACGTGGAGGAATCAAAAATAACCTGCAAGTTATGTAAAAACTTTAAACAATAAAGTTTTCACAATATTTTATAAGTTGGAGGTGTTGGGTTTTTTTTGGTCAACTTTATAGAATAAAATTGTGATTTCGTCCCAGAACACTAGATGCTGCTGGGATGATATGGAAGTTTGACAAGGCCATGTGGCAAGTTTTTTTAAAAAGCCACGAATGTAGCATCACATCGGTATCATATTATTGCTGTGGTTTTGGTATGCCTATAATTTAAATGTGTGTATGAAATGGAGTGTTTGGTTTCTATCCCCCCATAGTTCTTATATGTGGATGCTGTTAAGACATTTTGCAACAGTTTGTGGAACGCCTTTTCCCAAATCATCCTCCAGGACAATTGACTAGAGCAGCCTTTCTAAATATTTTTAAGGTGGAGGAACCCTTTAAATAACTTTCTCGTCTCCTGCTAATAATTGCTATATCATACAATAAAGTGGTTGTAGATCCATAAAAACAAACCTGCAAGACAAAGGCATAATGAGCTAGTATGCATCGCATACTAGCTCATTATGAAATCCTTACCTAGATCAATGCTGTTGCAGCGGTCCCCATACACCGCTGTGACCGGCGATGTGTCTCAGTTACTTCCGGGTTCGCGGGCCCTGTTGCTGTGATTGGCCAGAGCCGCGATTATGTCACTCCCGCGCATGAATGCGGGAGCCGCCAGTCATGGCACAGGCTCTTAGAAACCGCACAATCGAGTCGTTTCTTCAGTGCGCATGTGACAATTACATCCGTGCAAGCATAATATGGTAAATATCTCGTAAACCATGCAGATTTAGGAGATATTTACAGCACCTACAGGTAAGCCTTATTATAGGCTTACCTGTGTAGGTACAAGTGGTGTAACAGGGTTTACAACCACATTAATGTGATGGCCACTGTGGGGAATGCTTCTTACATTTGTGGCCATTGGAAACATTTTCCCCTCACAGATGGCTAGAAAAATCATTGGTGTTAGTTACTACCGTATTTATCGGCGTATAATACGCACTTTTTTCCCCTTAAAACCAGGGGAAAATCGCAGGTGCGTGTTATACGCCGATCCCCTGCGATCCCGACCTGTCACATTTGCAAAATCGCCGACCGCGATTTGAAAATGGCGCCGCCGGCGCCGAAATACACAGAGCCGGTCCTCGGCTCTTTCCGGTGGCTCTCGTTCATTTTCGGCTCCACTCGTAGTCCCGAGCGGAGCTATCCGAACCTACTCAGCTAGGTTCGGATAGCTCCGCTCAGGACTACGAGTGGAGCCGAAAGTGAACGAGAGCCGCCGGAAAGAGCCGAGGACCGGCACTGTGTATTTCGGTGCCGGCGGCGCCATTTTCAAATCGCGGTCGGCGATTTTGAAGCCCAGAATGGCTGGGATCACTGGGGAAGGCTGCACTGGGGAAGGCTGCACTGGGGAAGGCTGCACTGGGGAAGGCTGCACTGGGGAAGGCTGCACTGGGGAAGGCTGCACTGACAAGGCTGCACTGGGGAAGTCTGCACTGACAAGGCTGCACTGGGGAAGTCTGCACTGGGGAAGTCTGCACTGACATGGCTGCACTGGGGAAGACTGCACTGACAAGGCTGCACTGAGAAGGCTGCAATGATGGGCATTTAAATGTAAGTTTTTTTTTCCCTTCCACTTCCCTCCTAAAAGTTTTTTTCCCCTTAAAATTCCCTCCTAAATTGGGGTGCGTGTTATACGCCGGTGCGTGTTATACGCCGATAAATACGGTATTTATCTGAGAGGCAAAAACTGTTCATTGCTCAAAGAACCCCTAGCAACCTCTGGAGGAGCCCTAGGGTTCCATGAAACCCTGATTGAGAAAGGATGGACTAGAGAGAGAGGACTACGCCCAGCTGCAAGAAACACAAGATCTTGGAAAGGCGATCTCATTTGTCATGTTTCCTGTATCTTGCACACACTGACTAGCCACTGTTTTTGTTTTCTTGCCCCAGGAGTCAGCTTCAGGTGCCAGAGGACCCCCTTTCCCTTACCAGCCAAGGTCTGCAGAAGCAAATCAGGAGCACAGAGCACTGACTTCAACCCACTGTTGAGGGTATTGGAAAGCAGATTGTGAGCCAGGTCTTCTTACCCTACATCATTGCCTGATCTCATAAATGTTTTGTCTGAATGGGCACAAATTCCCACAGGCACACTGCAAAATCTTGTGGCAAGCCTTTGACAAAGAGTGTAGGCTGTTATAGCCACAAAGTGCCAGACAACACCATGATAATGTTCATGGTTTTGGAATAAGACATCTAACAAGCTCATATAGGTGTGATGGTCAAGTGTCTCTACAAATGTTTGATCGTATACTTTCATTGATTAGGCCGTGTGAGGATGGTATTGAAGAAGCCCCTACCATATGGCACTGACTGACAGGGTAGAAGACCTGATAGATATATCTAATTTTTTTTTTTCCTTGCTGTAAAGTAATACTTGCAGGTCTCTACTAGGATATATTCTGGGCTTTTTACAACTGTACACTACGCATACCTGATCAATGCAGATTCATGCATCTGCCTGTTTTTGGTGTACTCCACAGCATGAATCCATAAAGCCTTTTTTTTTTTTTAGATGATCGTGGTTTGGGTTACAAGGAAGGTCCAATCACCAGGTACTTGCCTATTAAAGGAAACCTATAGTGGCAGAATATGGAGGCTGCCATTGCTAACCTCTTCAGAAAATGCTTAACTGTCCTGCTGAACCAGTGGCTTTGGTTCTTTAACTCACTGACCTGAAACAAACAGATTCATAGATGTGACTTCACTCTGACTTTCTAGCTTGCATGGGTTTCCAGGTCATTGACTCTGATAGCACTAAAGCCATGCAACTGGTATTCTTAGGCCAGTATAGTAGCACTTTCAGTAAATTACAACGGCACACTCCTTTTTTTTTAGGTTTCCTTAAGAGTCCAATTAAAGTTTCATCCCATTAACATTATAGTTTTGCACTTCCATATTTTCCATATGGTATGATTTTTTTAACCAGTTTTTGGCTTGGGGGGCTTTGGGTGCTGCTTTCTACCCTTTCACTCCAGTGTGCTAGGCTGGCACGAATGGAATAACACCACTTATCCCAGACTTGTAGTGACAGATCAGGTCTATTGGGTTACACAGTGCCTGACATAATGGTCAGATGTGTGGTGCCTATTGGTTTGTGTAGTTATATGCAGAAACACCACTCAACAAGAGTACAATGGCTATTTAACCAAACTATTCCCATGATTTTACTTGGAGTTTACATCAGGTGTAAGTCATAAAAAAAATATTCTTCCTTTCCCAAGATGCTGGAGCTAGAACATATGGGTCCAAGATGACTGGAATTGTGTTCTGGTGTATATTTTTAGTTGAAGTCTGGCTTGGTCTTTGAAGATGGCTGATATTTCATCTATGTAAGAATTACGCCTTTAAACAACAAAAACAAACAACAAATGTCCAAAATACACCGTGACATGTATTGATCACTGCACCTCCAAAAGTGGATGTAAAAGGAAAATAAACTCCCTTTTTCGCTTGAAAAGGAATCCAGGAACAGCCAGAGTGACACCCAAAGAAAGATCCACACAAGAGGCTTACCGGAATGCCAGTGACCCCCTTACTCAGGGTGGTCAAAACTCGCTCTGCTAAATAGGGATAGATCTTGTGGAAGGAATGCGCACCAACACAGGAACTTCCCAGCAGCAACGAAAATATATTCGGCAATCAGATGATCTTCAGCTCGCTCTCAACAGACCATAGCATATGCAAAGTTAAGGGCTCAACATACTGTGATATAAAAGCACCTTGATTTATTATGAAGTATTGCACTTACATGATAAAATTTTGTAAACTGCATGGCTGACAAAATGGCTGACGTTCGGCCACGCAGTAGCGTGTGTACGTTGCTCCGCCCTACATGTTTCATCACACATGATGTCATCAGGGGCACGTCTCATACGGCCATGTCATATCACATATCATATCACACTTTGTTGAGCCCTTACTTTGCAAATGCCATGGTCTGCTGAGAGCAAGCTGGAGATGATCTAATTGCCAGGTATATATTTTCATTGCTGCTGGGAAGTTTCTGTGTTGGTGCTCATTCCTTCCATGAGATCCATCCCTGTTTAACAGAGTGAGTTTTGACCCCTGAATAAGGGGCGGCACTGGCATTCCAGTAAGCCTCTTGTGTGGATCTTTCTTTGGGCGTCACCCTGGCTGTTCCTGGATTCCATTTCAAGCACACAAGGAGTTTATTATTTGGGACTTTTTCCTTTTTTCTTTTACATTCACTTTTGGAGGTACACTGATCAATACATGTCACGGTGTATTTTGGACATTTCTTTATTGCTATTTTAAGGTTTAAATTGTTACAGATGATTATGACCCTTTTATGAGTTTGTTTATATAAGCGCTGCACTTTTTTGTTATATGCAATGTACCTGGTATTAGTGTTCAGCAGCTATCCTGTTTTTATTTACTAGTGCAGATTTACCCCCCCCCCCCCTTTTTTTTTTTCCCCTCACTTTGAAGATGGCTGCCCTTCTAATCTCTTTGCTGATCCCCGGATAAGATATATTTATAACAGTAGCCGATATGTAATAAAATAATCATTTTATAGAACACGATCGTGTTAAGAGACAAAAAAAAAAAAAATAACACTGCAATGTGTCAATACATTATGTACTGAATTACAATGAATATCATCAAAGCAACCATTCTGCATGCACTAGGTGAACAGAGTGAGATGCAAAATAAAAAGTACAAAATTCAACCAATCAAATAGTAACAGATACAAGAAAAAGAGATATGGTGAAAATTGCACATGCAAATAAACCAATAAACACAATCCTAAAGAATGATTGAAACTTGAAGGTTTTATTTCCCGTGTGCAACAAGTATGGTGATTCATTATAATCTCATCCCAAAGCAATTCTCCATGCTGTCATGGTTTTTCTTATTTTGTTCCTAATGTGAGAGATAAGCAGCTAAAGAAATTGTGTAGGCAAAATCTGAAACCTCGGGAGATGGCTAAGGGTTACCTACAGAAAGATAAGTGTATAGCACTCATTAATGCCTGCATGTCCAATGCTGATATGGTTTTTACAACCTTCATTAACAACACAGTGTAATAGATTCACATGGAGGCTTGGGAAAGACTGTTCTCTATGGAGAGAAGTGACTCACACAGAGGGCTTTAGTGTGCTGGTTTAGGACACATGAAGCCCATTCATTCGGGAAAATGCATTACATGCCGAACAGCCAATAAACTATTTTTTATTTCTGGCTGTGATCCTATAAATCGGTCATTTTCAACCAGGGTTTTGTGGAACCCTGGGGTTCATTCAGACCATTCATTCTCAACCAGCGTTTCTGAAGACCATTCATTCTCAACCAGCGTTTCTGAAGACCAGCCTTTCTCAACCAGCGTTCCTAAAGACCAGCTATTCTCAACCAGTGTGCCTGAAAACCAGCCTTTAGCCTCGTACACACGATCTGATTGTTGGCCAACAGAGCGTCAGACTTTTGTCCGAAGGGCGTGCGCCTGGAACTTGTCTTGCATACAAATGGTACACAATTGTCGGCCAACAAACACGAACGTAGTGACGTACTACGTGGAAGTTCAGCTGTTGAGCGCCACCCTTTGGGTACCTTCTGCTAATGTGTTTGGTGAGCACTGATTCCGAGAATGCGTGTTTGTATTTTGGACTTTTGTGTGACGAACTTGTGTACACACAATACGAAAATCTGACAACAGACCGTTGTCCGCCAAAATTTTATTTGCCTGCC